>NC_041385.1:237871506-237955278 GCF_002162155.2 Triticum dicoccoides
CTAAATTTACAGAATAATAGAAAACTGAGATAATTAGAAAAGGAGAGAGAGAGAAAGACCCGTACCTGGGCCACTTACCTGTAGCCGGCCCAGTTTCTGCGCGGCCCGTTACTGTGCGGTCCAGCCCACCGCAGTCGCCACCGTCTTCAACCTCCTGCCAGTAGGCAGGAGGGCGTGTGCCCGACGCGCGCGCGCACGCGCCGGCCACCTCCTGCTTGCCGCCCCGCCCCGGATCGGCTAAGGATGCCACGAAACCCCCCCTGGAACCCCCTCGTCCGCTCCCTTGCCTCCCTGCTCTCTCCCTCTCACTCCCCTGCTCCTTTTCCCCTCATGGCCGAAGCCGCCATGGCCACTCCGCTGAGAAACTCCGCGGCCAGCCACTCCCTCGCTCCCACTATGCATCTCTGAGCTCCGCCCTGACCCCGTGGACGCACGCGACCAGAGGAGGCCGCAGTCGACCGGAGCGTCGTCGTCCTCATCTCCGGTGCCCGGAGATCGCCGTCGTCAATTCGCCGTTGCAGAGGCCTCCCCGAGCCCACCGAGCTTCTCTCCCGACCCCTCGTGAGCCCCTGTCCATTTCCCCTCTCTCCCCGTGCCCGTCCGTGCCTTCTAACCACCCCGACTGTCGGAGCCGACAGTTCCTCGCCGCCGGCGATGACGCAGTCGGTGCTAGAGCCACCGTAGCTAACTCCCGAGCACGGCAACGTGCTCAGCACCCTTCCAGGAGCCGAGCGCGCCCACCCGTGCGACCTGCCGTGCCCCCTAGCGCCAACCCGCACCAACCCCGAGCTCCGGCCGCCGCCGCGAGCTCGATTCCGGCGAGCCCATTCCACCTCAGCCCCTGCCGTTTGCACAGATGGATGCGGGCGACTCCCAGCCACGCGTAGAGCCCCTCAGTCACTGATTTGGTCGCCGAAGGAGCGTTTCCGACGCCCTCCACCGTTGCTGGCGTCGCCGGCGACAAGCCGCGGGTCAACTCCGGCGGGTTTGACCCGGGGTTTGACCCCCTGACGTGTGGGCCCAGGCGCCTGCTAGATTAGTGTTAGATTAGTTAGCGCTAATTAACCTAGCTAATTAGATAGGCCACTGACATGCGGGCCCCGCCCGGCTAACTAAGTTAGTTAGGGCTAACTAACCTGGTTAGTTGACTGGGTCACTGACCAGTGGACCCCACTGGTCAGGTTTGACCTGGTCGACGCCTTTGACCTGCTGACGCCTCTGTGACGTCACGCTGACGCAGTAATTGATTTTCTGGATTTAAAATAAATCAGAAAAATCCAGAAAATTGTATAAACTTCTAAAAATCATAGAAAATTAACCGTAACTCCAAATTAAATAATTTATATATGAAAAATTATCAGAAAAATTCAAGGAATCCATCTGTACCATTTTCATGCATGTTAGAACAACTTATAGGTGCTGTTTAGCACAAATCATATAAATGGCATTTGAATAATCACATATGGAGTTTGAATTTGAATCTTGTATTCAAACCAACTTCATTTAATCTGTTGCTAGTTGCATTAGCCCAAAACACATTCATATTGCCATGTCATAGCATGCATCATATTGTGCATTGCATTGATTGTGTTTCTTCTGTGTTTGCCAGTGTTGTTCCCCCTCGGTAGACGTTGTATCGACGATGTGATCGTTGACACTGATGAAGACTCAATGCTATCTTCAGAAGTGCCAGGCAAGCAAAACCCCCTTGTTCATTCCGATACAATCCTACTCTCTCGCTCCTGCTCTCTTTTAATGCATTAGGACAACACCGATTTATCTGTTACTTGCTGCGGTAGCTGAACCCCTTTATCCTTTGCATGACCTGTCATTCCACAGTAAATAGATGAAACCCACTAGCATGAGTAGGAGTTGTTTGAACCCTGTTGTGCCTACTCATTCATGTTTGTTTGTCATGCCTGCTACTGCTTAGAGTTGAGTCAGGTCTGATTCATCGGGGATGAATCAGAGGTGTGTGGACATGTCCTACTATGTGTGAGCTAACTGTGTGAACACGATTTGGTAAAGGTAGCGGTGAGAGGCCATGTAGGAGTACATGGTGGGTTGTCTCATTGCAGCCGTCCTCAGGAACTGAGTTCTGTGTTTGTGATCCATGATTCAGCTGCTACCACGCATTGGGCCCGAAACCAATGGACCCTCTCGGCTTCTTGATCACCCTTGTCCTCTGTCCAGGAGTTGCAAGTAGTTTCTGGTGTTTGTAGTATGCTGGAGGCCGTGCGCAGCGCTGACCGTAGGGGTGGGCTGTGATGCGGTAGGCACGTGGCCGGGTAAACCGGGCGCCCGTTTGGTGTCACGGAACCCTGTTCACATCGTTTGGGGCTGTGAGCGAAACTCGGGCCGGATCTCCTCATGGATGGAACCCAAATAGGCGATAAACCTGGACTAGAGACTTGAGTGTTTAGGCAGGCCGTGGCCGACACCCACGTTGGGCTTCCGCTTGAAGGTTGCCGAGTACATGTCGTGTAAACGGCGGTAAGTGGTGAGAGCGTGTGTGAAGAAGTACACCCCTGCAGGGTTAATATCATCTATTCGAATAGCCGTGTCCGCGGTAAAGGACTTCTGGGTTGCTTATATCAGTTCATAGACAAGTGAAAGTGGATACTTTAAAATGCGCAAGGTAAGCGTGAGTGCTATGGTTGGCGTTCTCGTAGGGAGACGGGAGCGGATCCATAGTGGTGTATTGATATGGTGAATATGTGGACTCGTGTGCGCCACCTCAAAAGAGTCGCTTGCAGTCGTAGTTAGGATAGCCACCGAGTCAAAGCTGGCTTGCTGCAGTTAAACCCCACCACCCCTTTGTTGATAATGATGCATATGTAGTTAGTTCTGATGTAAGTCTTGCTGGGTACATTTGTACTCACGTTTGCCTATTTTATGTTTTTGCAGAGAGACTTCAGTCTCACTAGTAGTTCCGCTTGGACTTCGACGTTTAGCTTGTTACCTTAGCTACGATCTTGTGCCCTCGGCAGGATCTGATAGATAGTCAGGCTTCTCAGCCTTTTTCATTTATAGATGTCTGTACTCAGACATGATAGCTTCTGCTTGTGCTTGATTTGTATGCTCTGAATGTTGGGTCATGAAACCCATGTTTGTAATATCTCGCTCCTCGGAGCCTATTGAATAGATTACTTGAGTCGTAGAGTCATTTTGTGATGCCATGTTGTATTGCACATATCGAGCATATTGTGTGTATGTTATTGAAATGCTTGGTACGTGTGGGATCTGACAACCTAGTTGTTTATCCTTGGTAGCCTCTCTTACCGGGAAATGTCTCCTAGTGTTTCCACTGAGCCATGGTAGCTTGCTACTGCTCCGGAACACTTAGGCTGGCCGGCATGTGTCCTTCTTCGTTCCTGTGTCTGTCCCTTCGGGGAAATGTCACGCTTTGAGTACCGGAGTCCTGTTAGCCCGCTACAGCCCGGTTTACCGAAGTCCTGCTAGCCCAGTGCTACAGCCCGGACCCACTTGCTGATGACCGACACGTTCGAAGCTGTGTCATGGATGCCTGTCCCTGTAAGTCTGTGCCACTTTGGGTTTACGACTAGTCATGTCAGCCCGGGCTCTTTATCATATGGATGCTAGCGACACTATCATATACGTGAGCCAAAAGGCGCAAACGGTCCCGGGCAAAGGTAAGGCGACACCCGTGGGGATACCGTGCGTGAGGCCGCAAAGTGATATGTGGTGTTACCGGCTAGATCGATGTGACATCGAGTCGGGGTCCTGACACAACAGACGAAATATACTACTGATTGTACATTGAAAACAGCAGCAGCAACAACTAGGGCTGGGATGCAATAGAAGCAGTAAGCAGGCCAGAAGAGTGAAGACGCAGCTCTCTCTTCCAAACAAAACATCAGCCATTATTACAAAAGGGCTACCAAAAGAGAACAAGTGTATGCATCAAACTAAATAAAGATCCTACTACACCAAGTGTACACATCTAACTAACTGGCTCAGTTAGATGTTACTATTTATTAAGCTGTGGAGATTGGCTGACGGCTTGAACCAGATGGGTGCCTGAGGTGGGAAACTCCAGCCAGCAGGTCGAAGTCTCATACTTGCGACCCTCTCTCCTACTTTGGGCTGCAGAGCGTGGCGGCACATATCAGGATATGGTGCATGTAGAGACGCATGGTATGCTGTGTACACACAGTTTTGCCTGATGAACATAACCGTGCTGCCATCACGATCCTTGCTGTCGGTTATCTCCTGGTTAATCGAATAACTCAGTCCGACAAACAGAGAGCGTGTACCAAGGCTACTTACTAGCCTCCAGTCAAAAATTCCTGAAGGCCCAGAGAAGCTGGGATCCTTCTCAAAGACCTTGCAGTGACTGTGATTGTATTCTGCAAAACAACGCATCCGGTACGTGCGAACGATCATCAATCCTTCATCGTCGTCTGATCGAGCTAGGAACCACCTGCAACTGCCATGCCGCTTTTCTTTGAAAGGTTCTGGGATTAGGAAGGGTAGGGACACCAGGCGGCCTACAACATCATATCTATTTGGAGTCAAATAAAAAAGGGCTCTTGATGTAGTCAATCTTAAGAACAACATGTTATGAGCATGAATATTTTTTCAGTAAATGTTGACAGTAATATAAGCAAGCCATCATGATATCATAGGAAAGTAACATACTGCTGTAACAGCCGATTGTAGTGATGACTGGAGTAGGCCAGCAATACGTCCAGCCATAGAAGGAGTTGACAGTGTAAATGAAGCCCTTGTGTTCAATGGCATAAGAGAACCATGGAGGATGTATGATCCTGCGATGGACATGCAGATTTATCCACTTACCGCAGTGACCTGTCAGATAGGCGAGACCGTAGTTGAAGAACGCAATTAGCCTGAAGTCTTTATAATTCGCAGATCTTTCGGGCACTTGGCAGATTACAACCTTGAGCAAATCAAACTTGGTATCATGTTGGCCACTGTAAGATTCTGAGTATTCTGGGACGTGGTGCCAAAGCAGTGCAGTGTTAATTGAAGGAAGGGGGATCAATCGCTGGGTGTAGACCTCCACGAGCATCAAGCTGCCACGACCGTCGACGGGCACCATCCAAGTCGTGTTCATGCCGACCCAGTACATATTGTTAATGTAGTTGAGGGTGACGGGGATCGGATCGCAGTCAATGGGGTTGATGCTCGCCACCATATGATCGTTATGTTGCATGACACGCCGTTTCTGAAGATCAGGCGGCATCAGCAAGCAAGGAGCTGGCTTAAAAAGCTCTGGCCTGAGGGTTTTGAGTAAACGGTACAGCCCCGATGAGGACGCTGCTTGGTTCTGCCATTGTTAGTGCTTGGGTTTTGGACGAGGGGGGAGGCTCCTTAGCGGGGATGGAAGATTGGAAGAGATTATGTGCGGACAAAGATGGAGAAGCGAATATGTGCTGCGGGAAATGGACAGGTGATGATGACTACAGCACACCGCTTGACTTACGAGACACATACCAGCAGCGTAGGGTCTTATCGATGCTAGACAACTTGCTTGAGTAATCACAGTACTGGTACTCCCTACAATACCTACTACTATGCCCTAACTTTCTTGAGTAGAGTAGTAGAGTAGGACTCTGCTCTACTACCAGTACCGGAGGAGTAGTATATTCTAATCTCAAATAGTTACAAACTTCGATGCCCGAGCGTGGAATGACTACGAATCATGCTCAAAGACCGTGTCTACGTGGTGTTTGGAATTATATTCAAAAAATAGCAAGATGCCCATGCATTGCACGGCACACCATCATCACCAACTCGGTTCTTTATCTACTCCTACTCCTATAAAAGACTCAGTTGGTGATGATGGAGGCGAGGAGGCGTGTTCAGCCGGGCATGCAGCAGACGATGCAGTACTATTCGATTTGTTATAAAAAACAAAGAAGAGTAGTAGAGATAGAGATAAGAATAGAGATAGAGACTTAGGGAGGAGCACGAGGTTGTTGGAGATAAGGATGAAACAGGCAAGGCCTTATCTGTAAATGTGGAGAGAGGTGCGGGTATCTTTTGTAAAATTGTCATAGTTGGCTTTCTATCCGTCAAATATAGATTGGACGGTCTATATTACAAGATGGCAGGTGCACCATCATCACCAACTCGGTTTTCTATAAGAGTAGATATAGATAGATAGAGACTAGGGAGTACTAGTAAGGACACCATCTATTGCTTCGTCGGCTACTCCTGCGCTCCATTCGGTGGCTGCAACGCCCCCTACAGCCACTCCCTCCTGTGGTCCATTCGGAGAGCGCAGTTGAAATTTGGGGAGCGCACTCTCGCGACCGCTGGTAGCCACGACATCACCGACGATGACTTCTTCCCCAACCTCGGCAACCTCTTCCTCAATGACATGGGCGACAACCTCAATGCCAACGGTGCTGCTCCCGTTGCACCGTATGTGTTTCTGTCCTTCCTGTTCGAAATCGTGGTAGAATTCATGTTTCTACTTTGTATCCTACTACTATGCTAGTCCACATGATTAGTTTCATCTCTGTTATAGCCGTCATGATTTATTTTGTGCTTATTCAGATTAAATCTCGTAGTAACTTGCTCATATATTCAACTAGCGCAACGTCCCCTACAGCCACTCCCATTTCATGGACGGCCTGGTCGATGCCTCCAAGGAGCCCTTCGTCTACTACTATGAGTGCCCGATGCCGTTTTGGGGCTCGCTGGCAGACATGGTGCATCACCTCACGGATGCGTGCAGCGGTCACTACTGCCCCTTGGCTGAGAACATCAAGTACGAGACGTGCTACCCGTTCACCACGCCGGAGTTGCTGGAGGATCACTGCCTCCTGCTAGTCTCGGAGGAGGATGGAAACGTCTTCCTCTTGATCATGGGCACCGGCAAGGCCCGCGCAGGCCGCCGCCCCGTCTCTGTAGTGTGCATCAGGGGCGACGCCGCTGACGCTGACACTAACATGAGGCCGATGTACAGGTGCGTGCTCAGTGTTACTACCCCTCCGGGTCACGTGGGCGACGACACCGGCCTCATCGAATGGACTTGGACTCTGCAGAGCTGGGACTTTCCCGCCGATGTGGACTTGGAAAACCCATGGTCTCCTTTACCCGCCAACGCGGTGCACGGGGACTCCAAGGAGGTTCACCTGGACATACGCATTATCAAGTTAAATGTTGATCATTAGTCTTCGCTCAATGTAATCCACTGTTTAAGCATGTGGAGACTTCGTTGCATGATCTTGCTCTATTGGAGTATCGCGCATGAATAAAAGTGTATCTGTTTATGGTTTAGTCTAGAATCTTCCATGTATGAACTTTTACTATAGTACTGGTGAAAGACTTACTATGAACCATTTCTTGCATCTCCTCTGCCCCTTCCAAGTCATCCTGATTTAATCCCTCCATCTAGGTGTATAAGGGCATGGTTAATACTTAATAGTATAGCCAACGGTTGACAACAAGAAAGTGCCATGTCATCTGTAGCCAACATGTATTACAATCGATACTCGAAAAATAATACTTAAAGCCAACAGTGCTGCTCTCATTGCACCTTATGTGTTTCTGTCCTTCCTGTTCGAAATCGTGGTAGAATTCCTGTTTCTACTTTGTATCCTACTACTATGCTAGTCCACATGATTAGTTTCATCTCTGTTATAGCCGTCATGATTTATTTTGTGCTTATTCGGATTAAATCTCGTAGTAACTTGCTCATATATTCAACTAGCGCAACATCCCCTACAGCCACTCCCATTTCATGGACGGCCTGGTCGATGCCTCCAAGGAGCCCTTCGTCTACTACTATGAGTGCCCGATGCCGTTTTGGGGCTCGCTGGCGGACATGGTGCATCACCTCACGGATGCGTGCAGCGGTCACTACTGCCCCTTGGCGGAGAACGTCAAGTACGAGATGTGCTACCCGTTCACCACGCCGGAGTCGCTGGAGGATCACCGCTGCCTGCTAGTCTCGGAGGAGGATGGCAACGTCTTCCTCTTGACCATGGGCACCGGCAAGGCCCGCGCAGGCCGCCGCCCCGTCTCTGTAGTGTGCATCAGGGGCGACGCAGCTGACGCTGACACTGACATGAGGCCGATGTACAGGTGCGTGCTCAGTGTTACTACCCCTCCGGGTCACGTGGGCGGCGACATCGGCCTCATCGAACGAACTTGGACTCTGCGGAGCTGGGACTTTCCCGCCGATGTGGACTTGGAAAACCCATGGTCTCCTTTACCCGCCAACGCGGTGCACGGGGACTCCAAGGAGGTTCACCTGGACATACGCATTATCAAGTTAAATGTTGATCATTAGTCTTCGCTCAACGTAATCCGCTGTTTAAGCATGTGGAGACTTCGTTGCATGATCTTGCTCTATTAGAGTATCGTGCATGAATAAAAGTGTATCTATTTATGGTTTAGTCTAGAATCTTCCATGTATGAACTTTTACTACAGTACTGGTGAAAGACTTACTATGAACCATTTCTTGCATCTCCTCTGCCCCTTCCAAGTCATCCTGATTTAATCCCTCCATCTAGGTGTATAAGGGCATGGTTAATACTTAATAGTATAGCCAACGGTTGACAACAAGAACGTTCCATGTCATCTGTAGCCAACATGTATTACAATCGATACTCAAAAACTAATACTTAAAGCCAACGGTGCTGCTCTCATTGCACCTTATGTGTTTCTGTCCTTCCTGTTCAAAATCGTGGTAGAATTCATGTTTCTACTCTGTATCCTACTAGATTATATCTGTTCATCTACTATGCTAGTCCACATGATTAGTTTCATCTCTGTTATAGCCGTCATGATTTATTTTGTGCTTATTCAGATTAAATCTCGTAGTAACTTGCTCATATATTCAACTGGCGCAATGTCCCCTACATCCACTCCCGTTTCATGGACGGCCTGGTCGATGCCTCCAAGGAGCTGTTCGTCTAGTGCTATGAGTGCCCGATGCCGTTTTGGGGCTCGCCGGCGGACATGGTGCATCACCTCACGGATGCGTGCAGCGGTCACTACTGGCCCTTGGTGGAGAACATCAAGTACGAGACGTGCTACCTGTTCACCATGCCGGAGTCGCTGGAGGATCACCGCCGCCTGCTAGTCTCGGAGGAGGACGACAACGTCTTCCTCTTGATCATGGGCACCGGCGGAGGCCTGTGTAGGCCGCCGCCCCGTCTCTGTAGTGTGCGTCAGGGGCAACGCCGCTGACGCTGACACTGACATGAGGCCGATGTACGGGTGCGTGCTCACTGTTACTACCCCTTAGAGGTACGTGGGAGGCGACACCGGCTCCATCATGCGGACTAGGACTGTGCATAGTTGGGACCTTCCCACCGTATGTGGACATGGAAGGCGCATGGTATGATTTACCCTGCAATGCGGTGCCCGGGCACTCCAAGGAGGTTCACCTGGACATATGCATTACCAAGTTAAATGTTGATCATTAGTCTTTGCTCAATGAAATCCGCTGTCTAAACATGTGGAGACTTCCATGCATGACCTTGCTCTATTGGAGTATCACGCATGAATAAAAGTGTATCCATTTATGGTTTAGTCTAGAATCTTCCATGTATGAATTTTTACTACAGTACTGGTGAAAGACTTACGATGAGCCATTTCATACATCTCCTCTGCCCCCTTCCAAGTCGTCCTGATTTAATCCCTCCGACTAGGTGTATAAGGGCATGGTTAATACTTAATAGTATAGCCAACTGTTGACTATAAGAAAGTGCCATGTCATCTGTAGCCAACATGTATAACAATCAATACTCGAAAACTGATTCTTAAAGATCATTTCTTGCAAAGCACAATAAGTGTTATTTCTTCACAAGTTTTGGATGCAGGTTGAACAGATGAATGCTTTTGTTTGCAAAAGAAACCTTTTTATCTATTTTCACCCGGATGTTTGTGAGCTCTAGAGATGAAATAATATCCGAAGAAACCTATCGATACTCGCTACACATGAGATGACCCCCACATCCTTTGGAAAAATAAACAACTCCCCGATCAATGCATTTCACTCTTCCGTGCAACGCATGGGGACCTTACTATAGATTAGTACGACCAAAAATTGTACTAACATTATATATATAGTACGATAAATGCTGATGCTTGTCAAACAAAATTATATCATTCAAAACTATGTTCAAATACGAATCCAACGATATAGTTTTTGTTGACATGCACTAACATTTTGTCAGTTAAATCTTCAGTCAAATTTAATGGGGGACTAATAAACCACAACCGATGTAGTACAAGTGTAGAGGGAGGCGCTGAACGGGAGTCTCACCCTACTTGTGGCGTGGCAGTAAAGCCGTCATATCACAAAACCCAACCACTGCCAGTAATAAGTGGCCTGGTAAAATAAACGGACAAGCAACCATCACATCCCTCCGTCTTTGTTGCATTTCATCTCTCTGCATTTACTTTCTCCGGTTCATCTCGCACACTCGATCCCTGGCTACTACTCCTAGTATCCCTAGCTACTACTCCTAGGGCTAGTTCTTTTGGCTGCTTAAAAAATAAGCCGTCTCTTCCCCAGCTTTTCCCATAAGACTAGTCACACTTGAGAGTAACATTAAGGCGCCTCACTCATTTATTTGGGCTTCTAAACTACTAGTACTACTAGTACTCCCTTCATTTTTATATACAAGGTCAAAAACTCAAATTACAGGTACCAAGATAAAAATCAATGTGTGCTTTACAAGTCAATTTCTTTTCTTGTTTACCGGGTTAATTAATAGGGTGCATGCACATTAGAAGAAATTGAGTGGCTATGAGAGAGGAAGTAGATGAGGTTGTCATTATCATCCACTACATGCATGCTAGTAATTAAGCCATGGGTTACTAGTACGAGGAAACATCATTAATATTCGTCTCGATTACTGTTGGTGGCCTTGTATAGATGCAAAATATATTTTTTATAGTGGCCTTGAATACAAAAATGGAGGGAGTACCTCCGTCCTGGTTTATTCGTCACCATTGTAATTTGTGGTAAATTTTGACCAAAGATTTAACTGATAAAATGTTAGTGCATGTGACATCACAAACATTTCATTAGTTAAATTTATGATCAATATTTCACACAGATTACAATGGGGACCAATAAACCAGGACAGAGCTAGTAGTAAAGGGAATACTACTAATCTAGAAGCCAAAACGAACTGGCCCCTGGTACTGCTAGTAGTACTAGTACTCAAGTTGGAATTCCAATTGCACGGCAGAACTTGTTAGGCAAAAAATTCGATACAGGGTGTAGGAAGCCATTTGGGAATTTGCATGCCTTTCCGACCAGTGAGATACTCCGTACAAAGTACGACAGAGAAATAACCACAGAGAAGGAAGCTAAAAGTAACAATCAAACGAGCATTTTTGCATTTGTTTCGCATTGAATCGTTTGACAAGCTTGACTAGTGTTGTTTTTCTACTTTTTACAAAAACTGCATCGTAGTGTTAAAACGTGCATTTTCCCGTACATAAGTAATAGTAGTACTCCCTTCGTCTAGGTGTATAAAGTCTTCCCTCCTACTTGGTCACGGTGCACAACCAAAGATGACTTATTCACCTTGACGGACGGAGTAGCACAGTCTGCAAGCACATATAGAGAGAGATGTGTAGTGCGACAGCATATAGTACTAAAGTTTGTGCAGTATGCACCTACTTACAAAATGCGTACGGATACACAAGGTTTCCAAACTTTCCCTCTTCCATACTTAATTAAGGACGCTAATAATTCCCCAACGTTCGGGATTTATCATTTGCGTCCCAAAACTAATGAGATCACCTTAAGAAACTAAATTACACTCCCTACTAAAAGCCACGATGCTCGCAGGAGCGCTTGTGGCGCGCCACGAGTGCCCTGGTGCGCGGCCGTTTCCCAGCGCACCGACACAATGCTTCTTCCTCAGCCTTGCAACTCGCGAGGTGCTGATTGGTGGCTTGCCGGCGGGCGAGCGTGATCTCACCATTGTGGTGATCTGGCGCCAACAGGTACTCCTCCTCGCTAGAAGCGTGCACCCGGTCCACATACCGCCAAGCGTAGATGAGGCGCTTCGGCCCGACTGCACTGAGGGCTTTGGCACGGGCATTCTTTGCCACCCTCACGGCCCTTGCACGAGCCTTATGCCAAAGAGCCAATTGCCTGACTCTCTCAGACGCGACATAGAGCTGCCAGGCAGCTTGCCCCGCGGCACGCTTCTCTTTCTCAGCCTTCTTCTCTGCCTCTATTTTGGCGTGCTCTGCCGGCGGCAAAGTCTCCCACATGGCGATATCCATTTCTTTCCAAAGCTCCTCAAAGCTGGGGGGCTCGGCGGGCGGCGCGGTGTTCTCCTCGTAGCGGGGAGCCAACACGCGTGCTGGCGAGATTAGGAACGCCAACGCGTCCACCTCGACGCGTCACGGCGAGGAGTCGAACGCCGACGCGTCCTCCTCGACAAGTGGCGGCGAGGAATGGAACGGCGACACACGACCGTCCGGGCGGTGCAGTGAGGGGCGCTTAGGGCTTGGGAGGGGCGATTCCATGGTGGTCGGCATGAGAGGGAGGGGTAGGAGATAGCGATGAACGTGAGCGTTCTTCCGAATGTTGTGGGAGGCGTTAGGGCTTGGGAGGGGCGATTCCATGGTGGTCGGCGTGAGAGGGAGGGGTAGGAGATAGCGATGAACGTGAGCGTTCTTCCGAATGCTGTGGGAGGCGCAGTATTTATAGCGAGCAATGGCACAGCTACGTAAGATATGGACTGAGCTGCACTGACTTAACTGTAGGTCCAGCTGCGTCACTGACATGTGGGTCAGACCCTTGTTGGGCCCATATGTCAGTGACCCAATGCACCTGCAGTTAAGTAACTTAAGCAACATTCCGGAAGATATGTTGCGTGATTAACTTAACAACTACGTGGGAAGATTTGTTGGAGTAAATTAAGGCGGAGGGAACAGGTGGAAATATTGCTGGTCACAATTGATTGGACAAGCGCTGGGGGAGGAGAGTCATGCATGCAGATTTTTTCACATGGGGTGGAGTGGTGGGACCGTCAGAGGGAGAAAGAGAGTCTGGCAGGCATATTGTTTCCACACATGGAGAGGAAAAGATTTGGAGATGAACGGGCTTCCTGCAGGTATGGGGAACACTGCATAATAAGTCATCTTGCCTGCCGGGCTAGGTATAGTCTCAAGTAATTAAAAACATACACGCCCCACACATGTTCATATTTCAAGGTGCACTAAATTATTGCATGCGATGATTAAGGCTGGCCATAATGGTGGTATCTTAGCTGGTATCATGCACACGGGAATAGCAAACATGCTGATGTGGCAAAGAATTAAAGAAGAGAGGGGGGGTTAGAGTAACTAGTGTTCATGCATGCATTGGTAAACACATTTTTTGTGAAGAACGACAGCATTAGTTGAGTACTTTTGCAGACTTGAAAAACTATTCCACCGCCTCTACTATCTTGCTAAGAGTAGGTGAAATTTTTGAACCGAGCCCTTTAAACTAGAAGGGAGGTAGTAGTACTCTAATATCTAACCTTGTTGTGATGACAAGAAAGGACATGGCACGCACCTGGACGGAGGAACTAGTCTGCATTGTGCATTTAAGTTCTGTGTGAAGTCAATGTACCTCTACTTTCACAAGACTTATAGAAAAATGTATCAACATTCACAATGTCAAATCAATATTTCTACACTCATTATAAAATGGGGTTCTTATACTCATTATAATCAGTATTGTAGATATTGATATTTTTAGTATAAATTTGGTCAAACACTTTGCAAACGGTTGACGGGAGTAAAAAGGACCAGAGGGAGTATCATGCATGCAGAGTAGGCAAAAAAATTGCTCATTTATAGCCGGTCGAAGTTTAAAAGGGCGCGACTGCGTGAGGGAGGCAAAGGTCGTGGGAGGCGCGACGGTTGACGGAATTAAGTGAAGTTACATCCACGCATCGGCATGGCATGCGAACATGCAGAAGCTATACCGTCAGGCCTACGATATGGGTCTAGTAGACATGACATCTAGTGGGTCCCGCATAGTTCTCAAGAACTCTTTGGGGGCTTGCAGCCGTTTATCCACTGGGCAAGCCAGCAACCCCATGTTGTTCGCACGCCCTACTCGTCCTCGTCTTCTACCTTACAACATATCGCTCCTAGTCGTCCCGTCCTTTCACATTAGTTCGCTCCTAGTTTTTTTTGCGGGGTAGAACAATTCAACTTCTCCTAACCCTCCTCCAAAATGCATGGCCTCCCAAATCTCCATGATCGCTGCTGAGTACAAGGTTAGAGCCATCACCGGCGATGATTTCATTGTCATCTACACACGTGGATCCACGACGGTGAAAGCATGGCTTGCTCGCTTCCTATGCATGTACAACAGTTCAATGGATGAGTGGGTCGCTGGGCTAGATGTAGAGTACACCACAGTCCTGGAAAGAGAGAAGATTCTAAAGGAGGTAGAGAGGAAGAAGCCCACCGTGATCCAGGTTTGCGTACATAATGTTTGCTTGGTCTACCACATATGCCATGCCGACGTTGAGTGCCAGGATTTTAAGAACTTCCTCAAGGACAAAAGATTGAAATTTGTTACTTTAGACTTTAAGAACGACAGAGATGTCCTACATCAGATAGGTCTCGTTGTAGGCCAGTCCTTCAATCTCCAGAAGGCTAGCCTAGTGTCCTCCTCTCAACCTTCAATACTGACCCTGGCAGCAGCCATGATTAGTCCTTCGTACACTAAACTGAAGAAACCTCATCACGAGTTTCATCATGCATGGGAGTCGAAGACATTAGATGAAGATCACATCCTGTACACGGCAATGGATGCCTACCTTTGTTTAAATATCTACCAGGGTTGGATGAAGAAGCAGAGCCCAGTGTCCGGTTTAAGCAAAGAAGGGTTGGCGAAGAGGAAGAGGAAGAGGGACGAGGATGAAGTCGAGGACGTGGACACGGACTCCGAGTAGGTGGCAATGTCTTCGCTCATGCTGGTTCCACTGCAGTGTCAAGAGGACTAGTTGCTTAGTTTATTTTCAAGGGTGTGTTGTGATGAGGCCCAGCAGAACTATGTTTATGTTCTTTCTCGTTATTTGAACTCTTTAGTACATACAGTAGTACTAGTACTATGTCTTACAACTGTTCTTCTTGTAGTTGGTACTACTGCTCATATCTTCGTGTTCCTACTGTACTTAAAACGTTCGTACTAGTAGTATAATTTGGGTCAGTCGATTTGTGAAAGAAGTTTGACGGAGCAAAGGAAGAAGACGACAGAAGAGGTGGAAGAAGCCCTTCTAGCCATCCATGTTGCATCAAACGGCTCACAAGAGTCGACTGACCCAAATTGCTCCTTCAGATTGCAGGATCCACGTGGCATTCAAGGTCTCGAAGGTAGATTCCGTGTCCGCACCCGGTTTGCGGGCTCGACGCATGTGCGACCGGCTTCCGCCGCGACAGCCACCATGCATGCCTCCTCCGCGCGAGCGGAGATGACAATGACATGCTAGTTCCTCTTCGTATGCTGCGTGCATAGACGCGGCTCCACCACCTGCTCGCGTGCTTGGCAGCGCGGCGGCTGTCGGTGTCAAAACCGGCGGATCTCGGGTAGGGGGTCCCGAACTGTGCATCTAAGGCTGATGATAACAGGGGGCAGGGGACATGATGTTTGACCCAGGTTTGGGCCCTCACAAGCGAGGTAATACCCTACTTCCTGCTTGACTGATCTTGATGATATGAGTATTACAAGAGTTGATTTACCACGAGATCGTAGAGGCTTAACCCTAGAAGCTAGCCTATGATTATGATGGTTGATGTTCTACGGAGTAAACCCTCCGGTTTATATAGACACCGGAGGGGGCTAGGGTTACACAGAGTCAGTTACAGAGAAGGAAATCTACACATCCGAATATCCAAGCTTGCCTTCCACGCAAAGAAGAGTCTCATCCGGACATGGGACGAAGTCTTCAATCTTGTATCTTCATAGTCCAACAGTCTGGCCAAAGTATATAGTCCGGCTGTCCGAGGACCCCTTAATCCAGGACTCCCTCAGTAGCCCCTGAACCAGGCTTCAATGACGATGAGTCCGGCGCGCAGATTGTCTTCGGCATTGCAAGGCGGGTTCCTTCTCCAAATACTCCATAGAAGAATTAGGACACAAGGATCGTGTCCGGCTTTGCAAAACAAATTCCACATTCCACCGTAGAGAGTATAATATTCCACAAATCTAATTTGCTGACAACTTTTTACGACATCATGCCATGGTCCGGTCATTATTCGAACCGTTTTTCACAACTAGCCACCGCACATATCGCGAAGCGCTTTTATCGGCACGTCTTGTCGAAGCAGAGATCGTGTCCCCTTACCACGGGGTCCTCATCAATACAGACATGGGTATCCCAAGCATGCCATCAAATGTGGCATTTGGGGAATAAGCAATTTTAACGGGCAAGTGGGGAGGCGCAGGATTTTTGCTGCCTTTATAAGGGGATAAGAACCTTCCTCTTCACCCACGCCCTTTTCTACTCATCCATTCCTTTTCGCTCGAGCCCTAGGGACAAGTGCTCCTCTTCTTCGCCCAAAAAGGCTTCCCGAAGATGTCCAGATCTGGAGCAGGAGGCAAGTGGATGGCCTCTACCGTCCGGGAGAAGGATATCAAAAAGCTTCGGGGGGGGGGGTATCTGGCCAAGAGAATTAACCACCGTTTTCCGACGGCGGGACAGATCGTCCCCACCCCGGAACCCCACGAGAGGGTGGTATTTCTCCCTCATTTTGTCCGTGGGCTAGGGTTTCCCCTCCACCCATTTGTTCACGGCATCATGTACTACTATGGGATTGATTTCCACGATCTATCCCCAAATTCCTTCCTCAACATCTCGACATTCATAGTAGTGTGCGAGGCCTTTCTCCACGTCCCGCCGCACTTCGTCTTAATGGCTAAAGGTTTTTAATGTAAAGCCCAAGGTAGTGAGTGGCGAGCATGCCGAATGCGGAGGCGCCATGGTGAGCAAGATGCCCAAGGTCACATGGTCGACATGGACTTTCAATGATTCCGTCAAGGAATGGGAGCAGCAGTGGTTCTACATCACCGAGACGCGTGGCAAGGAGTGGACCGCCGTTCTGGAGTTCAGATCCGGTGCCCCCCTGCGACTTACGTCCTGGCAAAAGAAAGGCCTGAAATGGGCTTCGTCTGATGAGCCATCAGAGCTCCAGACGCGCATTCAAGACATGGAAGACAAGAGCGTCAAGCTCGTCAATATAGTCCAGGTGATGTTGGTTCGGCGGATTCTACCATGTCAACACCAAGCCTGCAATCTATGGGAGTTCGACCCGGCCAAGCACCAGACCCTGCTAGAGCTCTTTGGCTTTATGCACAAGGACATCTGGAAGGTGCTTTTCAAGTCCGGCAAACCGTGGCCGGACTCCACCGAGGACCGTGGGTACCAACTGTCCCACCCCACAAGTTCTGTAAGCAACTGAATGTTTGACAACTCATGGGTTCTGTCCGTACATCCACAGGAAAATACTTAACCTGTTTCCTATCATTTTTCTAGGGCTGGGCGAAGAAGGCGGGGCGGATCTACTGTCCAGCCCCTCTGCCAGAAGAGCCTACTAGACCACTTCTGATGAAGATGCTGGTCCCAGCGCCATATAAGGCTCCTAAGAAGAAGACCAAAAAGGAGGCCAAGAAGACCAGGGTGGCCTCCGTCGCCGTGGTGCCCCAAACACGAAATCCGAAGACTCTAATGCCCATTCTTCCTCCGAAGAGGACGGGGAGGAGGAGGACGAATCCCCCGCAGGGGGAAAGAAGAAAAGAACGGCCTCCAACTCCTTGGAGGCTGATTCGCCTAAGAGGGGAAAAACTCCTCTTCAAGAGGAGTCCACCGGCGCCACCGACAGCAGCCCGGAGTGGGATCCCAAGGCTGAGCCCCTGGTGAACTTGTAAGTATAAAATCCGAACACACTCATGCATCTGAACTTGTCATGGCATCACATTCTAATTTGAGCCATGCTTTTCCTTTTCAGTCCGACGAAGCCCCGCGCCGAACAATCCTCGTCAGAAGATCTGTTGGGTTCGGATGCTATGGGGAGAGGGACACCCCCGAAGGCCTGCTTGTCCAAACATAGGAATGAAACCGAGGTTTCGTCCTAGAAGGACCCAGGCCACGGAGGAGGGGAGAAGGTCGCAAAGGCGGCTCCAGGAGGCCATACTTCTGGGGCCGATCACACGGGACAGAAAGCTCCCGTGGTTGTCGACGGCGGGGGTCATCTTGAATCCGGGCCCGAGCCAGACATGATTCTAGAGACCCCTAAGGTCCCCGAGTCAAACAGACTGCCTTCGCCAACTGGAGGAGGTAGACCTGCTCCACCGGCCATGTCTCTCCAACCAGAGGTGCTAGATACTTTGTTGGCGGCGCTGAAGGGTGCCTCCATCATTGATGAACTCTGTGCCCTCATGGGTGCAGTGATTGAGAAGATTCAGCATGCTGAGAGTGGACTGAATGAATCCTATATTATCCTCATAAGAGGCTTTGAGGTTTGTTTTATGAGCTTTTGGGAGAGTTTCGTGGTATAGATAGTAGCCCCTGATACAATGTTCGGTGAAAGAAGGTACCAGATAGAGGATCAAATTCATGTTCGCAGGATACTCACTTGATGACATTTATCACTCTTTTTAACCAGCAGGCATCTATAGCGACTGCCGCCTCTCAAGCTGCGGAAGTATCTGGATTGAGGCATAGTCTGGAGCGGGCCAAAGGAGAACTTGGCCAAGTGAAGAAACAGCTGGAGGATAATTAAGGTATGTAGAAACCTTGTTTAAGTAGCACAAATGAATAGGTGTACATGATGGAAATATTTTTATAATGTGCTCTAGGAGCGATGGCTGGGAAGAAGGTAGCCGCAGAGCAGGCTCTTCGTGAGAAACACGAGGCTAGAGTTATTGAGGCTGAGCGAGAGCTTCAAGAGGCCGTGCAGAAATGCGAGACCCTGGAGCAGAGTTTAGCAGGGAAAGAATCGGAACTCTCCCATGCTCGCCAAGATGCAAGTGATGCCCGGGGGGGGAGCCCATGGTGCCCTGAAGTAAATCGAGGAGGCGAGGAAGATTGAGCCTGGTAAGGCCAGCAGGAACTCCAGCCAGTAGGTCGAAGTCTGATACTTGCGACCCTCTCTCCTACTTTGGGGTGCAGAGTGTGGCGGCACATATTAGGGTATGGTGCATGCAGAGACGCATGGTACGCTGTGTACACACAATTTTTCCTGATGAACGAAACCGCACTGCCATCATGATCCTTGCCGTCGGTTATCTCCTGGTTAATCGGATAATTCAGTCTGACAAAGAGAGAGCGTGTACCAAGGCTACTTACCAGCCTCCAGTCAAAATTCCTGAAGGCCCAGAGAAGCTGGGATCCTGCTCAAAGACCTTGCAGTGACAGTGATTGTATTCCGCGAAACAACACGTCCGGTACGTGCGAACGATCATCAATCCTTCGTCGTCGTCTGATCGAGCTAGGAACCACCTGCAACTGCCATGCCGCTTTTCTTTGAAAGGTTCTGGGATTAGGAAGGTTAGGGACACCAGGTGGCCTACAACATCATATCATGTTGGAGTCAAATAAAAAAGGGCTCTTGATGTAGTCAATCTTAAGAACAACATGTTATGAGCATGAATATTTTTTCAGTAAATGTTGACACTAATATAAGCAAGCCATCTTGATATCATAGGAAAGTAGCATACTGCTGTAACAGCCAATTGTAGCGATGACTGGAGTAGGCCAGCAATACGTCCAGCCATAGAAGGAGTCGACAGCGTAAATGAAGCCCTTGTGTTCAATGGCATTAGAGAACCATGGAGGATGTATGATCCTGCGATGGACATGCAGATTTATCCACTTACCGCAGTGACCTGTCAGATAGGCGAGACCGCGGTTGAAGAATGCAATTTGCCTGAAGTCTTTATAATTCACAGATCTTGTGGGCACTTGGCAGATTACAACCTTGTGCAAATAAAACTTGGTATCATGCTGGCTACTGTAAGATTCTAAGTATTCTGGGCCATGGTGCCAAAGCAGTGCAGTGTTAATCAAAGGAAGGGGGATCAATTGCTGGGTGTAGACCTCCACGAGCATCCAGCTCTCGCGACCGTTGATGAGCACCATCCAAGACGTGTTCATGCCGACCCAGTACATACCGTTAATGTAGTTGAGGGTGACGGGGATTGGATCGCAGTCAAGGGGGTTGATGCTCGCCACCCTACGATCATTATGCTGCGTGACACGCCGTTTCTAAAGATCAGGCGGCATCAGCAAGCAAGGAGATGGCTTAAAAAGCTCCGGCCTGAGGGCTTTGAGTAAACGGTACGGCCCCGACGAGGATGCGGCGAGCGGCATGGTACTAAGATTATCCACACGCGAAACAATGAGCTTGGTTACCTCTCTGGGAAGCGAATTCCAGCCACTCTTTCGGCGGACGCTGCTCGGTTCTGCCATTGTTAGTGCTTGGGTTCCGGACGAGGGGGGGGGCAAGGCGCCTTAGCGGGGACGGAAGATTGGATGAGATTATGTGCGGACAAAGATGGAGAAGCGAATATGTGCTGCGGGAAGTGGACAGGTGATGATGACAACAGCACGCCGCTTGACTTACAAGACACATACCAGCAGCTTAGGGTCATATCGATGCCAGACAACTTGCTTGAGCATGGAACGACTACGAACCATTCTCAAAGACCATGTCTACGTGGTGTTTGGAATTATATGCAAAAATAGCAAGATGACCGTGCATTGCACGACACACCATCATCACCAACTCGGTTTTTTCTCTACTCCTACTCCTATAAAAGACTAAGTTGGTGATGATGGAGGCGAGGAGGCGTGTTCAGCCGGGCATGCAGCGGACGGCACAGTACTATTAGATTTGTTATAAAAAAACAAGGAAGAGTAGTAGAGATAGAGATAAGAGTACAGATAGAGACTTAGGGAGGAGCACGAGGTTGTGGGAGATAAGGATGAACGAGGCAAGGCCTTATTGGTAAATGTGGAGAGAGGTGCAGGTATCTTTTGTAAAATTGTCATAGTTGGCTTTCTATCCGTTAGATATAGATCGGACAGTCTATATTACAAGATGGCAGGCGCACCATCATCACCAACTCGGTTATCTATAAGAGTAGATATAGATAGATAGAGACTAGGGAGTACTATTATGGACACCATCTACTGCTTCGTGTGTTACTCCTGCGCTCCATTCGGCGGCCGCAACGTCCCCTACAGCCACTCCCTCCTGCGCTCCATTCGGCTGGCACTGTTGAATTTTGGGGAGCGCACTCTCGCAACTGCTGGCAGCCACGACTTCACCGACGACGACTTCTTCCCCGACCTCGGCAACCTATTCCTCAAAGACATGGGCGACAACCTCAACGCCAACGATGCTACTCCTGTTGCATCGTATGTGTTTCTGTCCTTCCTGTTCGAAATCATGGTAGAATTCATGTTTCTACTCTATATCCTACTACTATGCTAGTCCACATGATTAGTTTCATCTCTGTTATAGGCATCATGAGTGCCCGATGCCGTTTTGGGGCTCGCTGGCGGACATGGTGCATCACCTCGCGGATGCGTGCAACGGTCACTACTGGCCCTTGGTAGAGAACATCAAGTACGAGACCTGCTACCCATTCACCATGCCGGAGTTGCTGGAGGATCACCGCCGCCTGCTAGTCTAAGAGGAGGACGGCAGCGTCTTCCTCTTGAACCATTTCTTACATCTCCTCTGCCCCCTTCCAAGTCATCCTGATTTAATCCCTCCGTCTAGGTGTATAAGGGCATGGTTAATATTTAATAGTATATACAACTGTTGACTATAAGAAAGTGCCTTGTCATCTGTAGCCAACATGTATAACAATCGATACTCGAAAACTAATTCTTAAAGATCATTTCTTGAAAAGCACAATAAGTTTTATTTCATCACAAGTTTTGGATGCAGGTTGAACAGTTGAATGCTTTTGTTTGCAAAAGATACCTTTTTATCTATTTCACCCGGATATTTGTGAGCTCTAGAGTTGAAATAATATCTGAAGAAACCTATCGATACCCGTTACACAAGAGATGACCCCCACATCCTTTGTCAAAATAAACAACTCCCCGATCAATGCATTTCACTCTTCCGTGCAACGCATGGGGACCTTACTATAGATTAGTATGACAAAAAATTGAACTAACATTATATATAGTATGATAAATGCTGATGCAGGTCAAAAAAATTATATCATTGAAAACTATGTTCAAATACAAATCCAACGATATAGTTTTTGTTGACATGCACTAACATTTTGTCAGTTAATTCTTCAGTCAAATTCAATGGGGGACTAATAAACCACGACCGATGTAGTACAAGTGTAGAGGGCGGCGCTACATGGGAGTCTCACCCTGCTTGTGGCGCAGCAGTAAAGTCGTCATATCACAAAACCCAACCACTGCCAGTAATAAGTGGCCTGGTAAAATAAACAGACAAGCAACCATCACATCCCTCCACCTTTTTTGCATTTCATCTCTCTGCATTTACTTTCTCCGGTTCATCTCGCACACTCGATCCCTGGCTACTACTCCTAGTATCTGTAGCTACTACTCCTAGGGCCAATTCTTTTGGCGGCTTAAAAAATAAGCTGTCTCTTCCCCAGCTTTTCCCATAAGACTAGTCACAGTGGAGAGTAATTAAGGCGCCTCACTCATTTATTTGGGCTTCTAAACTACTAGTACTACTAGTAATCCCTTCATTTTTATATACAAGGCCACAAACTCAAATTACAGGTGCCAAGATAAAAATCAATGTGTGCTTTACAAGTCAATTTCTTTTCTCGTTTACCGGGTTAATTAATAGGGTGCATGCACATTAGAAGAAATTGAGTGGCTGTGAGAGAGGAAGTAGATGAGGTTGTCATTATCATCCACTACATGCATGCTAGTAATTAAGCCATGGGTTACTAGTACGAGGAAACATCATTAATATTTGTCTCGATTACTGTTGGTGGCCTTGTATAGATGCAAAATGTATTTTTTATAGTGGCCTTGTATACAAAAATGGAGGGAGTACCTCCGTCCTGGTTTATTCGTCACCATTTTAATTTGTGGTAAATTTTGACCAAAGATTTAACTGATAAATTGTTAGTGCATGTGACATCACAAACATTTCATTAGTTAAATTTATGATCAAAAGTTGACACAGATTACAAAGGGGACCAATAAACTAGGACGAAGCTACTAGTAAAGGGATTACTACTAATCTAGAAGCCTAAACAACCTGGCCCCTGGTACTCCTACTAGTAGTACTAGTACTCAAGGTGGAATTCCAATTGCACGGCACAACTTGTTATTCAAAAAATTCGATACAGGGTGTAGGAAGCGGTTTGGGAATTTGCATGCCTTTCCGACCTGTGAGATACTCCGTACAAAGTACGACAGAGAAATAACCACAGAGAAGGAAGCTAAAAGTAAACAATCAAACGAGCATTTTTGCATTTGTTTTGCATTGAATCGTTTGACAAGCTTCACTAGTGCTGTTTTTCTACTTTTAAAAAAACCGCATCATAATGTTAAAATGTGCATTTGCCTGTACATAAGTAATAGTAGTACTCCCTCCGTCTTGGTGTATAAAGTCTTCCCTCCTACTTGGTCACGGTGCAGAACCAAAGATGACTTATTAACCTTGACGGAGGGAGTAGCACGGCCTGCAAGCATATATAGAGAGAGACATGTAGTGCGAAAGCATATAGTACTAAAGTTTGTGTTGTATGCACCTAATTACAAAATGCGTACGGATACACAAGGTTTCCAAACTTTCCCTCTTACATACTTAATTAAGGATGCTAATAATTCCCGAACGTTCGGGATTTATCATTTGCGTCCCAATACTAATGAGATCACCTTACGAAACTAAATTATACTCCCTACTAAATGCCACGGCGCTCGCAGGAGCGCTCGCGGCGCGCCACGAGTGCCCTGGTGCGTGGCCATTTGCTAGCGCAACGACACAACGCCTCTTCCTCAGCCTCGCAACTCGCGAGGTGCTGATTGGTGGCTTGCCGGCGGGCGAGCGTGATATCACCGGTGTGGTCATCCGGCGCCAGCAGGTACACATCCTTGCTGGAAGCGTGCACCCGGTCCACGTACCGCCAAGCGTAGATGAGGCGCTTGGGCCCGACTGCACTCAAGGCTTTGGCACGGGCATCCTCCGCCACCCTCACGACCCTTGCACGAGCCTTCTGCTAAAGATCCAATTGTCTGACTCTCTCGGATGCGACATAGAGCTGCCAGGCAGCTTGCCCCGCGGCGCGCTTCTCTTCCTCGGCCTTCTTCTCCGCCTCTATTTTGGCGTGCTCTGCCGACCGCAAAGCCTCCCACATGGCGACATCCATTTCTTTCCAAAGCTCCTCAAGGCTGGGGGGCTCGGCGGGCGGCGCGGCGTTCTCCTCGTAGCAGGGAGCCGATGCGTGTGCTGGCGAGATTGGGAACACCGACGCGTCCACCTGGATGCGTCACGGCGAGGAGTGGAACACCGACGCGTCCTCCTCGACTAGTGGCGGCGAGGAATGGAACGGCGACACGTGACCGTCCGGGCGGTGCAGCCAGGGCCGCTTAGGGCTTGGGAGGGGCGATGTCATGGTGGTTGACGTGAGAGGGAGGGGGAGGAGATAGTGATGCATGTGAGCGTTCTTGCGAATGCTATGGGAGGCGCAGTATTTATAGCGAGCAATGCAACACCTACGTAAGATATGGACTGAGCTGCACCGACTTAACTACAGGTCCAGCTGCGTCACTGACATGTGGGCCAGACCCTTGTTGGCCCCATATGTTAGTGACCCAATGCACCTGCAGTTAAGTAACTAAAGCAGCATCCCGGAAGATATGTTGCATGATTAACTTAACAACTACGTGGGCATATTTGTTGGAGTAAATTACGGGGAAGGGAACAGGTGGAAATATTGCTGGTCACAATTGATTGGACGAGCGTGGTGGGAGGAGAGTCATGCTTGCAGATTTTTTCACACGGGGTGGAGTGGTGCGACCGCCGAAGGGAAAAAGAGAGTCTGGCAGGTATATTGTTTGCACACATGGAGAGGAAAGTTTGGAGACGAACGGGCTTCCTGCAGGTATGGGGAACACTGCATAATAAGTCATCTTGCATGTCGGGCTAGGTATAGTCTCAAGTCATTAAAAACATACACGCCCCACACATGTTCATATTTCAAGGTGCACTAAATTATTGCATGCGATGATTAAGGCTGGCCATAGTGGTGGTATCTTAGCTGGTATCATGCACACGGGAATAGCAAACATGCTGATGTGGCAAAGAATTAAAGAAGAGAGGGGGATTAGAGTAACTAGTGTTCATGCATGCATTGGTAAACACATTTTTTGTGAAGAACGACAACATTAGTTGAGTACTTTTGCAGACTTCAAAAACTATTCCACCGCCTCTACTATCTTGCTAAGAGTATGTGAAAATTTTCAATCGAGCCCTTTAAACTAGAAGGGAGGTAGTAGTACTCTAATAGCTAACCTTGTTGTGATGACAAGAAAGGACATGGCACGCACCTGGACGGAGGAACTAGTCTGCATTGTGCATTTAAGTTTTGTCTGAAGTCAATGTACCTCTACTTTCACCAGACTTATAGAAAAATGTATCAACATTCACAATGTCAAATCAATATTTTTACACTCATTATAAAACATAGTTCTTATACTCATTATAATTAGTATTGTAGATATTGATATTTTTAGTATAAATTTGGTCAAAAACTTTACAAACGGTTGACGGCAGTAAAAAGGACCAGAGGGAGTATCATGCATGCGGAGTAGGCAAAAACAATTGGTCATTAACAGCCGGTCGAAGTCTCAAAGGGCGCGACCATGCGAGGGAGGCGAAGGTCATGGGAGGCGTGATGGTTGAAGGAATTAAGTGAAGTTACATCCATGCCCCGGCATGGCGTGCGAACAGGCAGAATCTATACCGTCAGGCCTACGATATGGGTCTAGTAAACATGACATCTAGTGGGTCCCGCATAGTTCTCAAGAACTCTTTGGGGGCTTACAGCTGTTTATCCACCGGGCAAGCCAGCAACCCCACGCCATTCGCACGCCATACTCGTCCACGTCTTCTACCTTACAACATATCGCTCCTAGTCGTCCCGTCCTTTCACATTAGTTTGCTCCCAATTTTTTTTGCGGGGTACAACTGTTCAACTTCTCCTAATCCTCCTCCAAAATCCATGGCCTCCCAATCTCCATGGTGGCCGCTGAGTACAAGGTTAGAGCCATCACCGGCGATGAGTTCATTTTCATCTACACACATGGATCTGCGACGGTGAAAGCATGGCTTGCTCGCTTCCTACGCATGTTCAACAGTTCAACGGATGAGTGGGTCGCTGGGCTAGATGTTGAGTACACCACAGCCCTGGAAAGATAGAAGATTCCAAAGGAGGCAGAGAGGAAGAAGCCCGCCATGATCCAGGTTTCAATGCTGACCCTAGAAGTAGCCATGGTTGATCCTTCGTACGCTAAACTAAAGAAATCTCATCACGAGTTTCATCATGCATGGTTGTCGAAGACATTAGATGAAGATCACATCTTGTACGCAACAATGGATGCCTACCTTTGTTTAAATATCTACAAGGGTTGGATGAAGAAGCAGAGCCCAGTGTCCGGTTCAAGCAAAGAAGCGTCGGCGAAGAGGAAGAGGAAGAGGGACGAGGACAAAGTTGAGGACATGGACTAGGACTCCGAGTAAGTGGCAGTGCCGGCGCTCATGCTGGTTCTACTGTAGTGTCAAGCGGACTAGTTGCTTAGTTTATTTTCAAGGGTATGTTGTGCTGAGGCCCCGGTAGAACTATGTTTATGTTCTTTCTCATTATTTGAACTCTTTAGTATGTAAAGTAGTACTAGTACTATGTCTTACTACAGTTCTTCTTGCAGTTGGTACTACTACTTGTATCTTCGTGTTCCTACTGTACTTAATACATTCGTACTAGTAGTATAATTTGGGTCAGTCTATGTCGGTGTACTAGAGTAGGGGTACCCTAGTATCCCGAACTCGTGCACGGGCAGTCGCAGCACCCCGCGGCAAGGCTTGGCGGGTGACCACCAAGGTCCTCCGTGGTTCCTTTGGAGCCATTCAAGAACAAAGTATTCAAGCCAAGGAAACAAGACCCCGGCAAGAGGAGCTTGCCGGGAAGGCCAACCAAGGCATCTCAAGGAACTTGCCGTGACGCACCATGCGTCCCGGCAAGGCCCGGTGAGCGACAAGCTTCCGGGTGCGACAAGACAACGACAGCGGCAAGGCGCTTGCCGTGGCAAGCTACCACTCTGTACCCGCGCTCCAGCACACCAACGTGTCGCCCTGGGACCTTTCCAGGTGCGCGTGGGAAGAGGCTGTGCAGCCAGCGGTGCGAGGTGGCAAGCGACGCTGACAAGACTGCCATCGTGGCAAGCGGTGGCGTCCCTGACGGTCCCTTTCTTACACTGTTTGGGCGACACAGACGGGCATTGAATGCCTTTGTCCCCTGCCGTCAGGGTTAGGTATGATACACTGTACAGGTAGTTGGACCAACCGCAACTCCTTTTCCATTTTTACCCTTGTCTACGTTGCCACCTGTCAGTGACCCCTTTGAGCATATAAAAGGAGGCCCATGCGCAACGTAGGAAGGGGGGTTGGAAACCAGAAAACACTCACACTCGGTCTCGTTAGCAGCTAGTGTATACTGTAGCACTCAGCGCTCCCGAGCAAGAACTCAATACGCTCAGACATGCAGCAGTAGGAGTATTATCTCTCCGAAGAGCTCCGAAGCTGGGTAAACCGCTCGTGTGCTTCGCCTCGATCCGCTGTTCGCACGATCTCCGCCCCCCGCCGAACCAAAAGGGGCTCGGTCCGCGGGCCCCATAGGTGCTCGTGGATCTGTCTCCCCGACAGTCGATTTGTGAAAGAAGTTCGATGGAGCGAAGGAAGTAGACGGTAGAAGATGTGGAAGAAGCCCTTCTAGCCATCCATGTTGCATCAAACGGCTCATAAGAGTCAACTGACCCAAATTGCTCCTTCAGATTGCAGGATCCACGTGGAATTCAAGGTCTAGAAGGTAGATTCCGCGTCCGCACCCGGTTTGCGGGCTCGACGCGCGCGCGACCGGGTTCCGCTATGACAGCCACCATGCGCGCCTCCTCCGCGCGGGCAGAGACGACAATGACAAGCTAGTTCCTCCTCGCCGGCATGCTGGAGCACGCGCTCGTCCTCCTCTTCGTATGCTGCGTGCATAGACGCGGCTCCACCAGCTGCTCGCGTGCTTGGCAGCGCGGCGGCTGTCGGTGTCAAAACCGGCGGATCTCGTGTAGGGGGTCCTGATCTGTGCATCTAAGGCTGATGGTAACAGGGGACAGGAGACACGATGTTTTACCCAGGTTAGGGCCCTCTCGATGGAGGTAATACCCTACTTCCTGATTGATTGATCTTGATGATATGAGTATTACAAGAGTTGATCTACCACGAGATCGTAGAGGCTAAACCCTAGAAGCTAGTCTATGATTATGATTGTTGATGTTCTACGGACTAAACCCTTCGGTTTATATAGACACCGAAGGGGGCTAGGGTTACACAGAGTGGTTACATAGAAGGAAATCTACATATCTGAATATCCAAGCTTGCCTTCCACGCAAAGGAGAGTCCCATCCGGACACGGGACGAAGTGTTCAATCTTGTATCTTCATAGTCCAACAGTCCGGCCAAAGTATATAGTCCGGCTATCCAAGGACCCCTTAATCTAGGACTCCCTCAGTAGCCCCTGAACTAGGCTTCAATGACGATGAGTCCGGCGCGTAGATTGTCTTCAGCACTGCAAGGTGGGTTCCTTCTCTGAATACTCCATAGAAGAATTAGGACACAAGGATCGTGTCCAGCTTAGCAAAACAAAATCCACATTCCACATAGAGAGTATAATATTCCACAAATATAATATGCTGACAACTTTTTAACACATCATGCCACGGTCCAGTCATTATCCAAACCGTTTTTCAATACCAGCCACCGCACATAACCCGAACTGGTTTTATTGGCACGTCTTGTCGAAGCAGAGATTGTGTCCCCTTACCACGGGATCCTCATCAATACAGACGTGGGTAACCCAACCATGCCGTCAACCGTGGCGTTTGGGGAATAAGCGATTTTAACGGGCATGTGGGGAGGCGCAGGATTTTTGCTGCCTTTATAAGGGGATAAGAACCTTCCCCTTCACCCACGCCCTTTTCTACTCATCCATTCCTTTCCGCTCGAGCCCTAGGGCCCAAGCGCTCCTCTTCTCGGCCCAAAAAGACTTCCCGAAGATGTCCGGATCTGGAGCAGGAGGAAAGTGGATGGCCTCTACCATCCAGGAGAAGGATATCAAAAAGCTTCGAGGGGCCGGGTATCTGGCAAGAGAATTAGCCACCGTCTTCCGACGGCAGGACAGATCGTCCCCACCCCGGAACCCCACGAGAGGGTGGTAGATCTCCCTCATTTTGTCCGTGGGCTAGGGTTTCCCCTCCACCCATTTGTTCGCGGCATCATGTACTACTACGGGATTGATTTCCATGATCTATCCCCAAATTTCTTCCTCAACATCTCGACATTCATAGTCGTGTGCGAGGCCTTTCTCCGCGTCCCGTCGCACTTCGTCTTATGGCTAAAGGTTTTTAATGTAAAGTCCAAGGTAGTGAGTGGCGAGCATGCCGAATGCGGAGGCGCCATGGTGAGCAAGATGCCCAACGTCACATGGCCGATGGTGACTTTCAATGATTCCTTCAAGGAGTGGCAGCAGCAGTGGTTCTACATCACCGAGCCGCGTGCAAGGAGTGGACCGCCGTTCCAGAGTTCAGATCTGGTGCCCCCCTGCGACTTATGTCCTGGCACAAGAAGGGCCTGAACAGGGCTTCGTCTGACGACCTATTAGAGCTCCATACGCGAGTTCAAGACATGGAAGATAAGAGCGTCAAGCTCGTCAGTGTAGTCCAGGTGATGTTGGTTCGCCGGATTCTACCATGTCAACACCGAGCTTGCAAACTATAGGAGTTCGACCCGGCCAAGTACCAGACCCTGCTAGAGCTCTTTGGCTCTACGCACAAGGACATCTGGAAGGTGCTTTTCAAGTCCGGCAAACCGTGGCCGGACTCCACTGAGGACCGTGGGTACCAACTGTCCCGCCCCGCAAGTTCGGTAAGCAACTCAATGTTTGACAACTAATGGGTTCTTTCCATACATCCTCAGAAAAATACTTAACGTGTTTCCTATAATTTTCCTAGGGCTGGACGAAGAAGGCAGGGCGGATCTACTGTCCAGCCCCTCTGCCAGAAGAGCCGGCTGGACCACTTCTGATGAAGATGCTGGTCCCGGCACCATATAAGGTGCCGAAGAAGAAGACCGAAAAGGAGGCCAAGAAGACCAGGGGCGGCCTCCGTAGCTGTGGTGCCCCGGACACGAAATCCGAAGACTCCAATGCCCATTCTTCCTCCGAAGAGGACGGGAAGGAGGAGGACAAATCCCCCGCAGGGGGAAAGAAGAAAAGAACGGCCTCCAACTCCTTGGAGGCCGATTCGGCTAAGAGGGGAAAAACTCCTCTTCAAGAGGAGTCCACCGGCGCCACCAACAGCCGCTCGGAGTGGGATCCCAGGGCCATGCCCCTGGTGAACTCGTAAGTATAAAATCCAAACACACTCATGCATCTGAGCTTGTCATGGCATCACATTCTAATTTGAGTCGTGCTTTTCCTTTTCAGTCCGGCGAAGCCCCGCGCCGAACAATCCTCGTCAGAAGATCTGTTGGGTTCGGACGCTATGGGGAGCGGGACACCCCCGAAGGCCTCGTTCTCCAAATGTAGGAATGAAACTGAGGTTTCATCCCAGAAGGACCCATGCCACGGAGGAGGGGAGAAGGTCACAAAGGCGGCGCCAGGAGGCCATACTTCTGGGCCCGGTCACACGGGAGAGAAAGCTCCCGTGGGTGTCGACGGCAGGGGTCATCTTGAATCCGGGCCCAAGCCGGACATGATTCTAGAGACCCCTAAGGTCCCTGAGTCAAATAGACTGCCTTCGCCAACTGGAGGAGTTTTGCCTGCTTCACCGGTCGCCTCTTTCCAACTAGAGGTGCGGATACTTTATTGGCGGCGCTGAAGGGTGCCTCCATCGTTGATGAACACCGTGTCCTCATGGGTGCGGTTATTGAGAAGATTCAGTTCGCTGAGAGTGGACTGAATGAATCCTATATTAGCCTCATAAGAGGCTTTGAGGTATGTTTTATGAGCTTTTGGTAGAGTGTCGTGGTATAGATAGTAGCCCTTGATACACTGTTCAGTGAAAGAAGGAACCGGACAGAGGATCAAATTCATGTTCCTAGGAGACTCACTTGATGACATTTATCACTCTTTTTAACCAGCAGGCATCTATAGCGACTGCCGCCTCTCAAGCTGCGGAAGTATCGGGACTGAGGCATAGTCTGGAGCGGGCCGAAGGAGAACTTAGCCAAGTGAAGAAACAACTGGAGGATAATCAAGGTATGTAGAAACCTTGTTTATGTAGCACAAATGAATAAGTGTACATGATGGAAATATTTTTGTAATGTGCTCTAGGAGTGATGGCCGAGATTGAGGCTCTTAGGAGGGCTGTGGCCGAAGCTGAGAAGAAGGCAGCCACAGAGCAGGCTCTTCGTGAGAAACACGAGGCTAGAGTTATTGAGGCTGAGTGAGAGCTTCAAGAGGCCGTGCAGAAATGCGAGACCTTGGAGCAGAGTTTAGCAGGGAAAGAATCTGAACTCTCCCAGGCTTGCCAAGCCACAAGTGATGCCCAAGGGGTAGCCCATGGTGCCCTGAAGGAAATCCAAGAGGCGAGGAAGATTGCGGCTGGTAAGGCTTTTTCTGTACAAATCAAGTATTGGAGATGAGAAAATCAAATTTGACAACTTGAGTTTTGATGTGTACAGGGGTATTTGCAGAGCTGCCGCGCAGCATATCTGATGCCACCCAATTCTACCGAGCTAAAGGGGGGAATACATCGGATAAGCTCTTCTCATGCAATATCTGGCACCGAATTATCTGTTGCCTTCCTCCGATCAGCTGAAGCAGCTGGTCGAGCTGCATAAGGCGGCCGAGTTAGCCATGAAGGATTTAATTATCCGGCTGTGGCCTACTGAGCCGATTCCAAGCAGCTACTTCAGGCTCGTTAAGCGGCTTGTAAGTGCCTGCCCTTGACTCGAAGTCATCGAGCATTCGGTCTGCATAGAAGGTGCACGAATGGCCTTCGCCCGTGCCAAGGTGCATTGGGGGAAGATGGATGCACAAAAGCTGATGACCGAGAGACCGCTGGAGGGGAAGGAGCTCCGCAAGCCTGAACTGTATTTTGAAGGTGTCTTGAAAGGAGCCCGCCTTACAGCGGAGCAATGCACCAGGGATATTATATTTCCATAAATACGGTCATGTTCATCCTTTGTAATATTTGAACAAAAGCATTCTTATCATCTATTGCTTGTTGTTTGAAAGTTTTTCCTCCTGTGCGGCCGTTTTATATATTAATCCTGAGAGTCGGCCAGTCGTTGGCTTCCGCCCCCACGTAGTGAGTACGGGGGTGTTCGGGATAAACCTGAGCACTCTTTACCCCAATTTTGGGTCCTAAAGGAGGTGTTTAGCACAGCGAACCAGGCAATCAGACTATAGGGCTTTATTGCTCTCACCTAGCCATAGGAGTTGTTATGAGGAAGGTAGGCGCAGCCCCTGGTGTTCAGAAGACCGCACTACGGGCTCTATAAGCGCCTGATCGGAAAAGGCCGATCCGTCGCACGCTGCATTGGTTATAGCATTATGCGGAAGGAATCCTTAAACATTTTAGAACCTTTCGAACAGCTGACCAGCTCTAGCTGCATCATGACAGTCAGTTTTCGGCTTTCTCTACTGAGGTGCTCATCTAGAAGAACCGGGGCACAATCGCAGTAGTTCTCCCAGTGCTACCTTAGCCGATATAGCGGAACGTAAGGTACCAAAACATAGGAGCCGGGCAAACCCAACTATTGACCAAAGACATGATTCGGAGTTGATAAATATAATGCTATAAGTTCGGGGTGTCGGACTACCGTGAAGGTGTTCGGACTTTTTTGCCGTAGTATGGGCGTGACAAAGCCCCTGGCATATTAAGGCATATCGTGATAAGCAGTCGCCTTTTGACAAAAGAGTTTTCAATAAATAGCAGCAGGTGAGCATCACATAAATCGACATGTTGTATTTGAGTAATACGTCAATGCGTATGAGTACAGATGATGTGATAAAAAGAAATATGATTGGGAACCTGCTGATACCGGGCATGCAGAAGCTGTGTTCGGATCCGGGGTGTAGTCGGATGATTATAGGGGAATATCTAGAGATTCCTTGACGCGCTCAAACTGTTCCCACGCCCTCCATCATAGCCTACGTAAAGGTGAACCTGTAAAGAAAATGTAAGAAATGGTTTTGCGCCACCTGGCGGTTGAGCCGCAGTATGTGGCTTGTATTATCATTTTCCGGAGTGTTTTTAATTAATCCTCGGGCGGGCCGGGCTATCCTGCCGCGCAGGAGTTCAGACTCCTTTGATGGTGTCTGGGAGCTTGGCCTTCGACTCGAGGTTCGACTGCAAGGTGTCGTCCGTTGTTCTTGCTGTTAAAGCGGCGGTAGACTCTTCGGCCGTGAGGGGGAGTTTGGACCTGCCATTAACCGTGATGACGCCACATGGACTGGACATCTTTAATTTACGGTAGGCATAATGTGGCACCGCGTTGAACCGAGCTAATGCGGTTCGTCCGAGCAGTGCCTGATGGTCGCGCAAAAGGGGACGATGTCGAAGACTAAGTCTTCGGTACGGTGATTCTCCGGAGATCCGAAGACCACTTCCAGTGTGATTGAGCCCGTGCAACATGCCTCTACACCTGGTATGATACCTTTAAAGGTGGTTTTTGTGGGCTTGATCCTTGTGGGGTTGATGCCCATTTTGCGCACTGTATCCTAGTAAAGCAGGTTCAGGCTGCTGCCTTTGTCCATAAGGACTTATGTGAGGTGGAATCCGTTAATGATGGGGTCGGGGACCAATGCGGCCGAACCGCTATGACGGATACTCGTAGGGTGGTCCCTACGATCGAAGGTGAGTGGGCAAGAGGACCTTGGGTTGAACTTTGGGTCGATTGTATAGACCTCCCTTAGTGCACGTTTCCACTTGAGAATGTGGCTTGTGCATATCATGTTCACCGTTTTCACCTGGGGAGGGAATTTCATCATTCCTCCTGTATTCGGTGATTGTGGCTCTTCGTCGTCGCATCTCTTTGAAACCCCTTCCCCTTGTTTTCGGCATCCAACCTGCCGGCTCATGGGTGCCATGAACTTGGCATGGACGGTCGAGTATGCGGTCAAAACTGGACGGGCCTGAATTGTTTTTGTTGAATGGTTTCTTCCGCTGACCGGACTTGGAGCCGCTGAATCCGGCATTGACTGACATGTCTTCGGCATTATCACCATTTTTGTGGCGCTTGTGTTTGTTGCGCCGTGATTTGTCGTTGCTATCCTTAGCTTTCGATGTACCTGGATTGCTTGTTGTATTGTTGCTACGAGCCAACCAGCTATCCTCGCCTGCGCAAAAGCGGGTCATGAGTGTTGTGAGAGCTCCCATGGACTTTGGCTTTTCCTGACAGAGATGTCGGGCAAGCCATTCGTCATGGATGTTACGCTTAAAGGCCGCTAAGGCTTCGGCATCCGAACAGTCAACAATTTGGTTCTTTTTGGTTAGGAACCGGGTCCAAAATTTCCTGGCTGACTCTCCGGGCTGTTGGATTATGTGACTTAGATCACTAGCATCCGGTGGTCGCATGTAAGTCCCCTGGAAGTTGTCAAGGAATGCGTCTGCCAGGTTCTGCCAATTCCCGATGGAGTTTGCCAGCAAGCTGTTCAGCCAATGCCGAGCCGGTCCCTTTAGTTTTAGTGGGAGGTACTTGATGGCGTGTAGATCATCTCCGCGGGCCATGTGAATGTGGAGGAAAAAATCTTCTATCCATACAGCGGGGTCTATGATACCATCGTATGATTCAATGTTCACTGGTTTAAACCCTTCCGGTAATTCATGATCCATTACTTCATCAGTGAAGCATAGGGGATGTGCGGCGCCTCTGTGCCGGGCTTCATTGTATTCGGCCCGGCCGGATTTGTTAGTGTATCCGGCGTGACGATCCTTGTCACGCGTTAGGGCATGTCCCCGTGATCCGTAGATCGATCTTGACTATCCTGCTTTGTTTTCCAATACATCTCGCAGGTCCTTCGTGTAGCCCCGGGCCTTGGTGTTATTGTTTGATTGGCCACGGGGTGCAATCTGGACTTCGGGCTAGTACACCGTTTTGTCGCGGCCACGGGGTGGCCGGTCAGCCGCATCATGCGCTGGTAGCGTGGGCTTTAAAGCCTCTTCCTCGAGTTGAGGTAGGAGCCTGCGCTTTGGGTATCTTTTGCTAGGACGCTCGAGTCCGTATTCCTCGGCAGCCAGGACCTCGGTCCATCTGTCAGTTAGCAGATCTTGATCAGCTTGAAGCTATTGCTACTTTTTCTTCAGGCTTTTTGCAGTGGCTATAAGCCGGCGTTTGAAGCGCTCCTGCTCGACGGGATCCTCAGGCACGATGAATTCTTTGTCGCCAAGGCTCACTTCGTCTTCGGAGAGAGGCATGTAATTATCATCCTCTGGTTCTCCATCAGTTGCTTGTTCTTTAGGGCTAGCTTGCCCATCCTCTTGCTCGGTGAGGGAGTCCCGGACTAGGGGGTGTCCGGATAGCCAAACTATCATCTTCGGCCGGACTCCTGGACTATGAAGATACATGATTGAAGACTTCGTCCCGTGTCCGGATGGGACTTTCCTTGGCGTGGAAGGCAAGCTTGGCGATACGGATATGTAGATCTCCTACCATTGTAACCGACTCTGTGTAACCCTAACCCTCTTCGGTGCCTATATAAACAGGAGGGTTTTAGTCCGTAGGACGAACAACAATCATACCATAGGCTAGCTTCTAGGGTTTAGCCTCTCTGATCTCGTGGTAGATCTACTCTTGTACTACCCATATCATCAATATCAATCAAGCAGGAGTAGGGTTCTACCTCCATCGAGAGGGCCCGAACCTGGGTAAAAACATCGTGTCCCTTGTCTCCTGTTACCATCCGCCTAGACGCACAGTTTTGACACCGACATTGGTGCTTTCATTGAGAGTACCTCTATGCCGTCGCCATCAAGAAGGATGCCCCGTCCCGTCTTTCAAGACGACACTGTGGCTAAAGGAGCTTTGGCTATCGGCCAAACTCTCCGGATAGGCGGTTTCCTTATGAAGACCTATTCGACCGCCGCGCCGACGATGACTTCTCGGGTCATCGAAAGCAATCTTCACGTTAGCTCGAAACTCGCCGAGCACTTAGATCCGATGGAGCTCTCTTCCTTAAACGAGCTCTTGGATCGCATCGCCGCCCTCGGAGTCGCTACAGACTACGATCAGATTGGGCCTAAACCCGATCTGAGAGATTAACTCTCCCCAGGTTACCCACCATGTTGCTGTGGTAGAGGAACAATACAGCGACCCTTCTTCTATCTTAAGGACTAGCTATGTCCGGATTCCCGATCCCTCCATGCCGGATTCTCGCGGAGGGGAGGATGTTACTCAAGCCCTGAACCTAAAGTCAGGCAGCAGGCTAGATTCAATGGACAACGTCCAAGAACCCAAGCTTCCAAGCTCGGAAACTACTTGGCCCTGAGTTTTAAAGTGGACGGGGTTCCGAATTTAATTCCACCCGTCCACCCAAACATAAGAGATCTATCCCAAATTCGGCAAGAGCCCGCAGAAAAGGTACACCATTACTGGGCCAGATTCCTCTTGGTTATGAACAGGATAAAGGACTGCCGCGAGGAGGACGCAATTTCGTTCTTCTGCAATAATTGCACGGACAAGGGAATCCTAAACGCCGTAAGTCATCGTGAAATTACACGCTTCGCGGACTTGGCGTCCATAGTACAAAAGTACTGTGTGATGGAAAGCGCCTGGAAAACCGAATTCAATTTTGGGACAATCCGGCCCTGAACACAACCCCAGTCCGAAATAAAAGGGTGCATTATCGCCAGGCACCTGGGTTAAACACCAAAAAGCAAAAACCCTCTATAGGGTATGGAACTGTACTGGAAGGATGGCTCAATGGACCCTACAAAATTCATAGTACAGAGGGTGCCACTCCAACTCATAGCCTTAGAGCATGTTGGATACTACGGCAGGTGACCAAAAGTGGCGAAGAGCTTCTAACTCCAGAACAGCAGTCCAAGGATACCAGTATGGTATTAGTAGTCTTCGAGACTTTTGCATCAAATAATATGCGGAAACGAACACTCTGCAGCCTTGCCGAAGTGTACCAAGTAGCAACAATAAACCCATGGAGTGACACGGCTATTACCTTTAATGATAGTGATGAACCTATATTCCGAACAGCCCGAGCACCAGCCGCATTGGTCCTCAGTCCAATAGTGGACGGCTTTTGCCTTACCAAGATACTCATGGATGGTGGCAGCGGACTGAACCTCATTTACGAGGAAACCCTCCGAAAAATGGAAATAGACTGGAGCCGCATTGAGCGAAGCAGCACAACCTTTAGAGGAATAATCCCTAGTCGGGAAGCATGCTGCACAGGAAAAATCACACTCGATGTGGTGTTCGGCACGCCGGATAATTACAGGTCCGAGGAGGTCATGTTCCAAGTGGCCCCGTTCAGCAGCGGATATCACACTCTATTAGGGCGAGAGGCATTCACAATTTTTCAAGCTATACCCCATTACGGGTACATGAAGCTCAAAATGCTCAGGCCCAACGGAATCATCACTCTTGCTAGTGACCTGGACATAGCACTCCACACCGAAAACAAGACAGCCGCACTGGCCCTGGAGGCACTATCCGAAGTCTTAGCGGCCGAGGAACTCACTACGCTGCGCTCCACGGTAAATAGGGACGATGTGATACTCGATAAGAGATCCAAGTCCACCTCCTTTAAACCAGCGGATGAAATAGTCAAATTCCAAGTCCATCCAACGGACCCTACAAAAACGGCCTCCATTGGGGCACAATTAAACCCTGATGTAGACGCCGCACTACGAGAATTCCTACGCGAAAATTGGGACATCTTTGCCTGGCACCCTTCAGACATTCCAGGAATCCCATGCCGGCTGGCCAAGCACAGCCTAAACATCATAAAAGGATTCAAGCCAGTCAAACAGGCTCTTCGGCGTTTCTCCGAACCCAAGAGATAGGCTATTGGAGAGGAGCTAGCCAAATTATTGGAGGTCGGATTCATTAGAGATATAAAACACCCGGACTGGCTAGCAAACCTGGTGATGGTACCAAAGAAGGACAAATTATGGCGCCTATGCGTCGATTTTAAAGACCTCAACAAGGCTTGCCCAAAGGATCCCTTCCCCCTGCCCTGCATCGATCAAATTATCGACGCTACCGCAAGACACGATTCATTGTGTTTCCTCGATGCATACTCCGGCTACCACCAAATTAAGATGGTAGAGCCCGACCAGGCCGCAACGGCATTCATCACCCCATACGGCCCATTCTTCTTCAACACAATGCCCTTTGGGCTCAAAAACACCGGCGCAACATATCAGCGCATGATTCAGACATGTCTGGCAAACCAGATCGGCAAAACAGTGGAGGCATACGTAGACGATGTGGTCGTCAAAACCAAGCACGTCAAAACTCTAGTAGACGATTTGAGGCTCACGTTCGATAATTTCCGAACATACGACATTAAGCTTAACCCGGAAAAATGTGTTTTCGGCGTACCAGCCGGAAAGCTCTTGGGCTTCATTGTATCCGGTAGAGGAATTGAAGCAAACCCAGCCAAGATCCGAGCTCTGTCACAATTGGATATCCCAAAGAACCTCAAACAAATACAAAAATTGACAGGATGCATGGCGGCTTTAAGCCGCTTTATCTCCCATTTAGGAGAAAAGGCATTACCCCTTTATCGCCTCCTCTGACGCACTGAACACTTCGAGTGGACGGATGCCGCCACGGCCGGACTCGAAGAAATAAAAGCTATATTGTCAACAAACCCGGTCCTGGCCGCGCCCAACATAGGCGAACCAATGCTATTATATATCGCGGCAACTCATCAAGCGGTGAGCGCGGTGCTCGTTGTCGAACGAGAAACGGACGGACACAAGTTCCCCCTTCAAAAACCAGTTTACTGCGTGTCCACTGTCCTGACTCCATGCAAGTCACGGTACCCGCATTATCAGAAGATAGCGTACGCGATGTTCATGGCATCCCGGAAGCTGCGACACTAATTTCAAGAGTGTTCGATTACAGTAGCCTCCGAAGTATCTCTTAATGACATTATAAACAACCGCGACGCGACGGGCTGGATTGCCAAATGGGCCATTGAGCTCCTCCCGTTCGACATAACCTATAAGCCACAATGAGCTATTAAGTCGCAAGTTTTGGCCGACTTCATCGCCGAATGGACTGAAGCCGAACTCCCTAAAGAGTACGGCGCATATTCCAACCGGATCATGCACTTCGACGGCTCAAAAATGTTGGCTGGCCTGGGGGCTGGCGTCGTCCTGACGTCCCCAACCGGAGATACGGTTCAATACGTACTCCAGATAATGCATACGGACTCCAACAACGCAGCCGAATACGAGGCCCTTCTACATGGCATCCGGATGGCAATCTCCATGGGCATTCAACGCCTAGAGGTGCGCGGGGATTCGTACCTCGCGATATCCCAAATAAATGGAGACTGCAATGCCAAGGATCCGAAAATGGCAGCTTATCGCAACGCCGTCCTAAAAATGTCAGCTCGGTTTGAGGGGCTTGAATTTCACCATATAGCCCGGGATAACAACCAGGCAGCAGACGTATTGGCACGCATTGGCGGAAAGCGCGATGCAGTCCCTCCCAACATCTTCCTAGAGAGGTTGTTCAAGCCATCCGTTCTATGGGAAGGGGAATCCGGAAATAATAACCAGGAACCAACCGCACTGCCCGACACCGAACATTCTGACACAATTGGCGGCTCTGCCAACGAAGTAACATCCTCAGCCCACGTAATAATGGTAGTCATTGCCCCGTGGACGGAACCATTCCTATCCTACCTAACCAGGCAGGAACTTCCCGAGGACCAAACTGAGGCCCGCTGCATAGTGCGGCGATCTAAAGCCTATAAGGTCCATGAGGGAGAGCTTTACAAGAAAAGCACAACCAGAGTCCTTCAAAGGTGTAGCTCCGAAGAGGAAGGGCGGAACCTTCTGGCTGAAATTCATTCCGGACTTGGTGGGCACCACGCTGCAGGCAAGGCCTTCCGTACAGGATTTTATTGGCCAACGGCCCAGGCAGATGCTCAGGACTTAGTCCAACGATGCATCGGTTCCCAGCTCTTTGCTAATCAAAGCCACATTCCACCCACCGCCCTCAAAACTATACCCATAACCTGTCCCTTCGCGGTTTGGGGGCTTGACATGGTTGGACCCCTTAATGGAGGAACCCACAAGCAAAAATACCTACTGGTCATGGTGGATAAATTCACCAAATGGATAGAGGCCAAACCTGTTAAGACGGCCGAATCCGGACCGGTGATAGACTTCATATCAGGGGTCGTACACCGTTACGGCGTCCCCCATAGCATCATCACTGATAACAGCACGAACTTTATGGCCGATGAGTTTAAACTCTGGTGCAAAAACATGGGCATCAAGCTCGACTATGCTTCAGTCTATCATCCTCAAACAACGGTCAACTCGAGCGAGCGAATGGTCTAATCATGAGCGGCGTCAAACCCAGACTAGTGCGGTCCCTCAAGGAATCTAACACACACTGGGTAGAGGAGCTCGACTCCATACTCTAGGGGCTGCGGACCACGCCGAATCGCACTACCGGATTCACATCATTCTTTATGGTATACGGCGCAGAGGCAGTTCTGCCCTGTGACATAATTCATGACTCATCTCGCGTGCGCATGTACGAAGAAAGAGAAGCCGAGCTCGATCGGCAGGACAGTTTGGACGCATTGGAGGAGGAGCTTGACGTGGCAAAAGCCCGTTCTGCATTCTATCAATAGCAAGCTCGAAGATATCGAAGCAGAGAAGTACAGGCCAAAACTTACAACGCTGGCGAGTTAGTTCTACGCTTTCCGGACAAGAAAAAGGACAAACTCATGCCCAAATGGGAGGGTCCCTTTATCTTCGACCATGTCATGACCGGTGGAGCGTACCGTTTGCGAGATGCATCGGATAACCGACTCGAGCCGAACCCATGGAACGCAGCCCATCTCCAAAGATTCTACGCCTAGCGCCAGATTTTGAGTTCGTCTCCTTCCTCCGTCTATATTTTACATATTAGCTGTCTTATGTTTCTCTCCTTTTCCCCCCTTTTCATATTACAGCCTTTTGAAAGCTTGTTTGCGCATTGTTTGCACACACTTTATGCACTATCCGCGCTCATTATACCTAGGGGCTTCTTTAAAAGAAGCTTATTTATATGGGCTTCATGCCCAACACATGTGTCACACTTCCGCATGTACCTTTTATTCACCATTATATGCATCGATATGACTTAAGTTTTGGCCAAGCTGGGTTTCCTGGCTCCTGTGCTTACCCCTACGTTCCCGATTGTTCGGCTAGGCGGTAAAGGGAGCACCTCTGTGATTGTTACTGCCGGGTCAGCCGGATGTGTACCTTAGACTGGGTGAAGCCGAAAGCTAGTGTTCTTAAGGGACTATTCGGTCGGTGAACTAAAAGACGATTTCTTACCTATTTATTTATCTGCCCCCAGATGTTTTTCTGCTTTTTCGCAGCCGGACATGCACTTTAGGGCATGCCTCCCAGGGAAAGGAACCCCTAATGGAACTATTCTCCCTGGAAGATGTTTCTTACTAACCATGTAATATAACATAACTAGTTGGGCACTTGTCTGATAAAGCACTAATGACCCCTACGCCTGGTCTCCATGCATGCCCTGGTTCTTATATAACCGCGAGGGTATTCGGACACACTCCGGACTATTGGGTCCCGAGGTTGAAGCGAAAAGGTCCGCTATGAAAAACGATCTACAATCCGGCTAGAAGGCATTTTACATGTCATCTTACATTACATAGTCAACTTGACTGGGCATATTCCTCTTCAATGCCATCCAGCAGGCTGTCTAGTTTATAGTCCTGTTGGGAATACTTTGTGGCCAATTCTACTTGGTCGTACACTGAGCTCACAGGGATCTCCTTCCCATCGGGCCCCGCAGGTCCGACCTCGGCCATGTGGTTTGGGTCAGCCTTCGTGTACCGCGTCTTCACCATGGCCTAGGCCTCCCTGGCGCCTTGACGGCAGGCCGATATCTTCCATTAGCGGAAGCGCTGCCGCGCTCCCTGAAGCCTCTCTACAAGCTCTACAAGGCCTTCGGGCAGGGAGACAGATGGCCACAAGGCCTGGGCGACGCCTTTCATCACCTGCCGAACTCGTTCGTGCAGTTGCAAGTGCTCGGGAAGAAGGTCACCTGTAGAACCGGGCATTTCCTCTACAGGACGGCCTATGAGCATACCTACAGATATAACTTTCTTAGTCGACTTCCTTGCCGAACTCTTTTTCAAAGTTCGTTCAAGCAGTTACTAAAAATGTCGTGTCGAAGCCGCCGATTCTCCTTAACGGAGTCAGATAGCTGGGCACGAACATCCTTTAGTTCCTCACCCAGCTGGGTGTTGGCATCTTGGAGAATATTTTTCTCCTGCCTCACCCTTGTAAGCACATTCTCGCCGGCCTTTAACCGGTGCATGAGCTGTTGCTTGTCCAGATCTATCCCGGCGCCATCTGCAATATTATTGTCAGACTTATACACACGCCGTACTTCACAATTTACTTATCTTTTGAAGCATATATTACCAGAGGGGGTCTCTTTATCTTCCCCCGCTGTGGCTAGTGCGGCCTCAAGTTGGGTCTTGCACTCCTCCAGCTCCTGGGACAGTTGGGTATTCTTTTCTATAAGATCCTACACAATAAATGATCCTTAAATTAGTTATTCTAACTATTTCAAGTCTCGGGGGCTACTGGCATATATAACAGTCAAATTTTCTCACCCGCATGTCTTTTACATACTACTCCGTGGCTCTGGCTAGACCATTTTGAGCGGCACAGAGGTGCGCATCTCCCGAATTAAAGGCATCCAATGCCTCTGGGCGAAACACGCGTCACGAAGAACTGTCCGACGGCGCCTGTGATTCATGGCACTGTCCACCTCGGAATTGGTGGCAGATAACCAGTCGGCATCCTCTATCGGAGGAACATCCGACGCACGCCCCGTGTTCGCCTCCGCTTCTGGACCTGGCTTTGGAGCCTGGTGAGCGGAGGATTGATTGGCAACCTCTCCGGATACAGTCCGGTGAGCGCTCTTCTTCCTGAAAAGGCACGAGAGTTAGTATGCCAACCAGGAATAAAGCCGGGGAGTAAGGTGACGCGCCATACTGTTGCGCCGGAGTTTTGATCCGGACCGCACTCCTTTTTAGCCTGCTGGGCCGTGCTGCCCCTTGTTGGCCAGCCGCCGCGGGCTCGGCCTTCCCCCTCGAGGGAGCCTCCTGCGAAACACCATTGGTATACGGTGATCAAAAACACGCACGGATTGGTCATTTTCAAAGTATTGGGACTTCGGTCTCAGTTACCTGCGAAGCGGGAAGTATTCCGGGGTAATCGGCCGTAATGGCGACTAAGGCATTATCGATGCTTTGTTGGTGAAATACCCCGTCGATCAGCTCCACTGAAATATCCGGATCCTCTTGGGAGGCCGGATCGAGGAACCATTCCGGATCCTCGGGTTGTGGAGGCGGGCTGTTTATATCCTTTACGGCCCAGCGCAATTCCTGCGCCGAAATCACAAAATGAGATACTTGAATAAGGAATATGGATCGGATGGGCAAAAAGAAATGTCCGCTTACCCAGCTTTGAGGATTGTACATAGAAAATCCGCCCTGCGGATTGACGCAGAAGAACTCCTCCTCTTCTCCCTTGTACAATGCAGACAAAATCTTCATCAGATCGGTGACCTATCCCGGCCCCTTACGGCCGCAGTGGGTGGCATCATCTTCCCCGTTGAAATCCCACATGGGGTGGCCTCTATACTGGAGCGGCTGCACCCCCCGCATAATGCATGTGGCCATGACCCCAATCATGGTCAGTCCGGAATAAGCTAAAAACCTAATTCGGCTCATCGGGTAAAGGACGTCCCTGTCACTTTCCTTCTGAGGGCTCCGGGGACGCCAGCTTAGGCGTTTCTTCAAAGGAGCATCATTGATATCAGGGAGGCCGATCCGAATAGGGTCCGGCAGGGGGACATCTTCTATATAAAACCATCTGAAGGCCAGTCTTCAGACGCCTTCTTCGGGGTTCCGGATAGATATCCGGTCCCGGCGATGCGCCATAGTTTGGCTCCGCCCCCTTGATGGCCATTATTGGGCGTGGAAGCTGAGGAGTGCAATATTTACAAGAAGCCAGATGCTATTCAACAGGTGCACATGATTTGGAGAAGAACCCACCTTGCAATGGCAAAGACAATCTACGCGCCGGACTCATTGCCATTGAAGCCTGGTTCGGGGGCTACTGAGGGAGTCCCGGACTAGGGGGTGTCCGGATAGCCGAACTATCATCTTCGGCCGGACTCCTAGACTATGAAGATACAAGATTGAAGACTTCGTCCCGTGTCCGAATGGGACTTTCCTTGGCGTGGAAGGCAAGCTTGGCGATACGGATATGTAGATCTCCTACCATTGTAATCGACTCTGTGTAACCCTAACCCTCTTTGGTGCCTATATAAACCGGAGGGTTTTAGTCTGTAGGACGAACAACAATCATACCATAGGCTAGCTTCTAGGGTTTAGCCTCTCTAATATCGTGGTAGATCTACTCTTGTACTACCCATATCATCAATATCAATCAAGCAGGAGTAGGGTTTTACCTCCATCGAGAGGGCCCGAACCTGGGTAAAAACATTGTGTCCCTTGTCTCCTGTTACCATCCGCCTAGACGCACAGTTCGGGACCCCCTACCCGAGATCCACCGGTTTTTACACCGACACTTGGCCTGCTCGAAGCCTAGCTGGGCAGGATTGTCTTCGTCTCCGGCACCATCCAGATTGTTATCTCTTGTGCCGGTATCACTATTTTTTTTATGGCGGGGCTTGGAGCGGCGCCAATGATGCCGGTGTCTAGATTGCTTCCCCAAGGGGTTATATTCCGTTGCCTCATCGCCATTGTTTTCTTTAGGGGTGTCCACCATATAAATATCATATGATGAGGTGGTTGTCCAGCGCCCTATAGGCGGTGGTTCCTGTTCTTCTCCTGCATCGTCGTCCATACCGTCGATGTCTTCGGAGTCGAAGTCAAGCACGTCGGTTAAGTCATCGACAATCGCTATAAAGTTGGTGCTGGGTGGGGACGAATTTCTTCATCGTCCGCTCCCCACTCGAGCCGGACATAGTTCGGCCAAGAATCTCCTGACAAGGAAAGAGACCTTAATGAGTTCAGTACATCACCCAAGGGCGAGTGCTAAAAAATATACGCGGCGGTGAACTCCATGATGGGTGCCCAATCCAATTCGATAGGCACAGACGCAAGCGATTCGGATCCTGTGGCCGGAGACGAGTCCAAGGGTCCGATGAAACCATCCTCAAAGGTGGTTGGATCAGTGTTCGGCTCCGACGCCGATGAGTGTGCGGCCCCCATGGTGGGGTCCATCCACCCGCCCTCGGAAGGCATGATCTGCTCCGAATTTATTCCCGGCGCCACCGCAGGCGCGATCTCCCGAATACTATCCGACGGCAGATCAAAGTCATGCCCCTCGTGACCGTTTGGCACGCCTGACATGGGCTCGAATCCGTCGAAGATCAAGTCTCCGCGGATGTCAGCAGTATAGTTTAAGCTTCCAAACCTGACCTGATGGCCAGGGGCGTAGCTATCGATCTGCTCCAGATGGCCAAGCGAGTTTGCCTGCAGTACGAAGCCGCCGAATACGGAGATCTGTATGGGGAGGAAAACCTCCTCCTTTACCGCATCGTTGAAGATGATCGAAGGGGCCATCAAGCCTTACAGCAACGGCACAACGGAGCTCTCAATGAAAGCACCAATGTCGGTGTCAAAACCAGCGGATCTCGGGTAGGGTGTCCCGAACTGTGTGTGTAAGGCTGATGGTAACAGGGGGCAGGGGACACGATGTTTTACCCAGGTTAGGGCCCTCTAGATGGAGGTAATACCCTACTTCCTGCTTGATTGATCTTGATGATATGAGTATGACAAGAGTTGATCTACCACGAGATCGTAGAGGCTAAACCCTAGAAGCTAGCGTATGATTATGATTGTTGATGTTCTACGGACCAAACCCTCCAGTTTATATAGACATCAGAGGGGGCTAGGGTTACACAGAGTCGGTTACAGAGAAGGAAATCTACATATCCGAATATCCAAGCTTGCCTTCCACTCAAAGGAGAGTCCCATCCAGACACGGGACGAAGTCTTCAATCTTGTATCTTCATAGTCCAACAGTTCGGCCAAAGTATATAGTCCAGCTGTCCGAGGACCCCTTAATCCAGGACTCCCTCAACAGCATCGCGAGGAGGGACTGTAGACGATGTGAGTGGGCGAGCCTTCGGCTTCATGGCACAGGGATGGTGGCGACACATCGGTGATGGGCGAGAAATTGTTGGCTGGAGTAGGCGGGCGCCGGCATATTGATGAGTGTGCGTATGGGAGCTTAGTTTAGTTTTATACAAGGTTGGTCAAACTTAAAAGAAAACCGTACTATTACACGTAAACTTTAGACATAGGCAGCGCTTTTATTAGTTAGTACCACAGCCACGATACGGAATCCTGTGCAAGCGCGTGAACCGCGGCTGCGCGGTCGATCAAACGGTGCGTCACCGTGTCACACTCGAAGGACGTCCACCGAACCTTTTTGTGTGTGTGAAAACAATCCCTGAATATTACTCAACTTTTTTTTCCTGGAAAAGTTCTTGACGCTGCAATATTTCCATATATTTGAATTTAGCTCTAGTTCGTGTTTATTTGGATTTGGACCTTTTAGGTGCGCCCTAGTTTTTTTAATACTGATTTTGTGTGTGTGACTGAGAGAGAACGTGTGTATGTGTCCATATGTGTGTTGTGGCGGAAGGGCAATGTGGAGACGGTGTGCGTGTGATATAGACATAGAGAGGTGTGAATGTGTAAATGATCAGGCATGAGTGAGACTTAGATAGATGCCGATATGTTGTGTATACATGAGAGAACGGTATTCTAGTTTACTTGTGTGTGTGTGTGTGTGTGAGAGAGAGAGAGAGAGAGGAGCATACGTAATACAACAACCATCTCTCTCGATTCATGCGTCCCTCGCACGATCGCATGTAACACATGCATCAACGCGCACATTTTGACACCCTCACCCGGCCCCTGCCCACCTCAAGGCCCGCACATTCTCTTCGCGAATACCCACTTCTCTCCTTAGGTTTGTTTTCTCTCAATATCTGACGCACACACACACACACACATACACACACACACAGACACACACAGCACACAGCACACCACATACACACACCCTTCCCCGAGCACACAATTCATCCCCATCGAAGGTTATACGGCGACCACTCTCGCTTGTGCTTCTTTGCACCCCAACATGCACAACACGTCAATCTTCAAAGAGGGCATCAAGGAGATCGAAGACGGCGACCACACCACGCTAGAGAATGCGGGCCATTTGGAAGCAGGATGATGTGACAATGGCTGACTGACTCCTCCCCCCACCCTCCCTCTCTCTCCCTCTCGCACAAAATTACCAATCACTCTCTCCCCCGCACAAAATTATCAATCCCTCAACCCACGAGATCCTTCCCCTCTCGTCCATGTTTTTCCAGCTCTCTCATCAAACATGTTGTCTCTTCTCCTTCCGCGTATACAGAATCCGGATGCACACGCATCTCACGTATATTACATGTTTCCATCTTTCTCACAGACCTAACTTCTTACTCTCTCTTTCTCTCTCGATCTCTCTCTCTATATATCGTCAGGTTTGTCTCCTACTCTCCCATCCACAAATATACAATCTTTCCCGCCCTATCTGCTCCATCTTTGCAAGCTCTCTCTGCACGTTTCATTCACACATTGGGATATGTTCAAAATGTTGCTTCTATAATGGCTGATGTAGAGTTATGGTTGGTTTTGTTGCATCCTACAAAGTAATAACTATGAAATGCATTTATATTCTCATTTGACTGGGGTTATGTGAGTTTGAGCATGTTGTGAAGTACTATAGACCTTGTATACATCTTGGGATTCGACAATGATTGTAACTATTGAATTGTATAGACCATTACATTCGAAGTCAATAGCCTAATATATTTATTTCACAATTTCAACAAATGATTAGTTCACTACAACTAAGAAAACAAATGTGTACTCCCTCCGTTTTTATTTAACTCCACGTATTAGCATTGGTCAAAGTCAAGTTTTGTAAACTCTCAGAAAGCTTATAACAAAAAATATTAACATATACAATAACAAATAAATACCATTAGATTCATTATTGAATGTACTTTCACATCATACATATTTGTTATGGTAAATGTTTATATTTATCTATAAACTTGGTCAAACTTTAGGAAGTTTGACTTTGGTCAAACCTAATATGCAGAGTTTACTACTACTACTACTCGCTAGTTGCTTAGCTGAATCACTTAACACGCCACACGGGGAGTTCAGTGTCACAAAATTTTGAGGTCGGCGGGAAAATCTCCCGCGACCCTGATTTGAGCAGTGGGAAGTTACCATCATTGCCTTCGGAATAGGCCTACGGATGACGCTTGGTAGGGGGCTGTTTTCGTAACTTCAGGTTCACCCTACCCAGCCAACCCCACCCCGGCACCTAGAGTAGTACACCTGAATACTTCCCGTTTTCTATCCCCACCGCAAAATAGACTTCTCCACGACACCGCAGCCTTCGTGCTCCTCCCCTTTACATCTCGGTGCACTCGTCCATCACAGCGCACCTGCCTCATCGACAACCTCGTACGCCGCATTGGAGCCGGTCCACCTTCGTCATCGTACATGGAGCCTCTTCCCCAGCATCGTCTTCCACGGTCTCGGATCTGCTTCCCGAAAGCCGACGCCAAGCGCAAAAGCACCACCGTCGTGGACAATGAACTAACTCCCGTTGCCGACCATGACTCACAGAGGCTGCTGCGACCATCGTTCTTCTCCTTGATTGGTAATGTGTGTATTGAATCACTTAGCAGTACATGTGCAGTTCCAATTTTGTTCATACCTACCCTTCAAATTTCCTAGGTGCTATTGTTCCCATAAAAGTAATTGGTTATAGCCTCCATTGTCCAACAAAATATCAGCTTGTAATTGTGCGTTGGTCCTGTATCGCACTGTGCTTGGGTAGGGTTTTCATCTGCAACCAGTAGTGTGGCAAATGACGGAAAGTTTTTTAGAACTAGCAAGATGCCCATGCGTTGCATGCATCAAGATGCATTTGTATGAGTAGTTTATCTTGTGGGAGAAAAGAATGAACGAGGGAAGGCCTTATTTGCAAATATGTAGAGGGGTATGGGTATATTTTTGCAAAATTCCCATTGTTTCCTTCCTATCTGTCAGATATAAATCGGACGACCTATATTGCAGGATGGCAAGCACACGATCATCACCAACTCCGTTTTTTATAAGAAAAAAGGTATAGAGAAAAAAAAGTAGACAGTAGAGAAGTAGAGATAAATATTAAATATTAAATATAAAATAAATATAACAGTAGAGAAGAGAGTAGAGATAGCAGTGATGTCGGGAAAGGATAGCGCGCGTGGGAAAAAGTGGTCGGGCGTGCGCTAGTTTTGGCGCGCGGCGTCCGGCGCGCTTTATAAAATCCAATGCCCTCCCACCGCTCTGTGCCTTGCCACCACTCTCTCCTTGCTCTGTGCCTCGCCACCGCTCTCTCCCCGCTCTTTCTCGCCTCGCCGCCGCCGCGCCACCATGCCGCCGCGTCGCCGGGAAACTTGGGGATAAAGCGGCGTCCACGCGCGCCCCTCTGGCGGCTTATCCACCGAGATCCAGTTCCGCGGGATGCACCTCGGCCTCGGCAATTTCGACACCGTCAATGAGGCTGCCCGCGCGTACGACGCGGCAGCGTGGCGCCTCCGGTGGCCTTATAGAACATTGAACTTCCCCAACATGACGGCGCGGGAGCGGGCGCAGGAGCTCGTGCCTCTGCCGCGGCTTAGCACCGACGAGGATCGTCGCGACAATCGGAGGCGGCAGCACCGTCTCGGCATCACCGAGATGGACGACGGAAGCCATGGCACTGTGGCGCCAACACTTCTCGCAGGACATCATCAATGAGCGCAAGTTCTACAAGCAAAGGAGGGCGGAAAGGGATAAGAAAAGGGCGGAGAGAGCTGCCTATCGCGAGGACAAGCGTAGGCGAAAAGCGGACGCTCAATTCAACATGAGGCTAGGAGGAGCGTCGCCCTAGAAATTCGATGACGATCGGTATTGATATGTCTCCAACGTATCTATATTTTTTGATTGTTCCATGCTATTATATAACCCCTTTTGGATGTTTATGGGCTTTATTTTACACATTTATATCATTTTTGGAACTAACATACTAACCGGAGGCCCAGCCCATATTGCTGTTTTTTGCCTATTTCATTATTTCGAAGAAAAGGAATATCAAACGGAGTCCAAACGGAATGAAACCTTCGGGAGCGAGATTTTTTGAACGAACAAGATCCGGAGATCTTGGAGTGCAAGTCAAGATGCTTCCGAGGGCCCCACGAGATAGGGGGCTGCGCCCCCCTTGTAGGGCGCGCCCCCTGTCTCATGGGCCCCTCGGGCGGCCATCGACGTACTTCTTCCTCCTATATATACCTACATACCCTGAAAACATCCAGGAGCACCACGAAACACAATTTCCACCGCCGTAACCTTCTGTATCCGTGAGATCCCATCTTGGAGCCTTCACCGGCACTCTGCCGGAGGGGGAATCAACCACGGAGGGCCTCTACATCAGCATCCTTGCCCCTCCGATGAGTTGTGAGTAGTTTACCACAGACCTACGGGTCCATAGTTATTAGCTAGATGGCTTCTTCTCTCTTTTTGGATCTCAATACAATGTTCTCCCCCTCTCTTGTGGAGATCTATTCGATGGAAACTCTTTTTGCACTATGTTTGTCAAGATCCGATGAATTGTCGGTTTATGAGCAAGTTTATCTATGAATAATATTTGAATCTTCTCTGAATTCTTTTATGTATGATTGAGTTATCTTTGCAAGTCCCTTCGAATTATCAGTTTGGTTTGGCCTACTAGATTGGTCTTTCTTGCCATGGGAGAAGTGCTTAGCTTTGGGTTCAATCTTGCGATGTTCTTACCCAGTGACAGAAAGGGTTGCAAGACACGTATTGTATTGTTGCCATCAAGGATAACAAGATGGGGTTTATATCATATTGCATGTGTTTATCCCTCTTCATCATGTCACATTGCTTAATGCGTTACTCCGTTCTTATGAACTTAATACTCTAGATGCATGCTGGATAGCGGTCGATGTGTGGAGTAATAGTAGTAGATGCAGGCAGGAGTCGGTCTACTTGTTATGGACGTGATGCCTATATACATGATCATGCCTAGATAATCTCATAACTATGCGCTTTTCTATCAATTGCTCGACAGTAATTTGTTCACCCACCGTAATACTTATGCTATCTTGAGAGAAGCCTCTAGTGAAACCTATGGCCCCCGCGTCTATCTCTTATCATATTTGCTTTCAATATACCTTTATTTGCATCTTTACTTTTTGCATCTGTATTACAAAATACCAAAAATATATTTATCTTATCATACTATCTTTATTAGATCTCACTTTCGCAAGTGGCCGTGAAGGGATTGACAACCCCTTTATTGCGTTGGTTGCAAGTTCTCAGTTGTTTGTGTAGGTGCGTGGGACTTTTGAGGAGCCTCCTACTGGATTGATACATTGGTTCTCAAAACTGAGGGAAATACTTACGCTACACTTTGCTGCATCACCATCTCCTCTTCGAGGAAAACCAACGGAAGCTCAAGACGTAGCAGGTATCTTCACGCCTACAGTCAGACATCGGAGAAGGACATCACCGAGGAGGAGTCGGACAACGAGGAGTAGTTGAATTATCTTTTTTATCTATCTATGCTGAGAACTATCCTCTACTCTCTAGTCTCTACTCTCTATCTCTACTTCTCGATCTAAACACTGTAAACGCTTTTTTAAAGCGTCGCGCATTGCGATTCTACTGGAGATGCTCTAACATGGCAGACGAGTGCTTTAATGTTGCCCGCAAGATGCGCGAGTATTACTAGTAGTATATTTTTCTTGCCATGTTGAGATTTGAAAACCACGAGTGCGAACATGCAAAGGAGCAATGAAGACCAAACACGGGATATTGGGGACATCTTCAAGGAGCGTGTCAAGTTAATGAGGAGCTGCACCGAACCTGTAAAGCGAGCTTTGGTAAGTAACACCCTATCAATTACTTTCGTTTAGCCTCGTGTTCTTCGATGTGTATATGTTGTAGTTTCTGTTTCTCTTAAGCCTGGTGTTCTTTGATGTGTAATAAGAAGAGTCTTAATCATCCTAATGCTTTCATTTTTAGCTTGATGTAGGAAGTGGGTGTTCTTACCTTGTAGTCTGTTTCTATATTTTTTTTTCCTTTTGAATTCACTTCTCCAAGTTATGTTTATCTGGCTTCTACTAAATGGATCTGGGTTGCTCTGAGTATTGATCTAAAAAGAAGTAGCTTGATGTCAGGATGCAGTTCCTGCGAGGAGGGAAGTATGGTCAACCTCGAGATCATGTTTCCAAAATGAGGTTGGATTACACACAAGGTGCCAGTTCCCTAATGATGATGGATTACACACAAGCCAGGTGGAGTCGTCAGCTGTTCGTGTCCTCGTGGCTCTAGTAAAGGCTGAAAGAAAGCGTGCAGCAGCCCTTGAGAATGTAGCTGAGTTCCTGAAGAAGCTAAAAGAGCAATCAGATGCTCTCTTCACCCAAGCCAAAGAAGAGATGGAAGAAGCCAGAAATAAGCTAGCAGAGGTAGAGCAGGCTAGGCGTCTCCTGCTATATAAACTGTTGTCAATGCAAAATTTCCTTCATAATAGTTAGGTTCAAATGTTTATCCAGTCAGCATGCCTGTTGTGATGTCCATGCATCTACTGATGTGGCACAAAATATTTTTCGGGTCACGTAATAACAACAATTACTTTCCAAACAATAACAGATGAAGCATTAGACATGGTATAGTTCACGCGCAAGCCCGACATTCCAAGTTCAACTTCCACATCAAACTCATGTTCGCAGATATATGCACATTCATACATAATGTCCAGAACCATGATTCACTTCAAAACCAAAAAAATGTGAGGAGAGTTATAAATAAAGAAAAACCTCTACTAGTTCCTGCTACCAGAGCGAGCACAACAAGTCAAGACCATGCGTAAATTAATTATATTTTAGTCATTTTTTGTGTTCTAAAATGCCTGTCAGCTCGCAGACGGACGTGTTACTGGCACACGCACGGATTCAATGAAGGCAGGCGGGGCAGTCTTAAGCTGGTTGCACGCGGCGAGGAGGCGTGCTCAGTCAGGCCTGCAGCGAGTGGGGCCCTCTTGGCCGGCACGCCGGTTCAGTGCCTGCGCTATGAGAGGTCGCGTCCGTGTCAGAGCAATCACTCCCTCCAGTCCTTTTTTGGTTGGGTATAACAAAATCTCGTTTTCCATTCACATTTTAGAAGTAAAATTCATGGACAAACTTTGACCCAACATACGATGGGGACTAGTAAACCAGAATGGAGGTAGTAGTTTTTTTTAATCAAAGAAGGGTTTCCCCTTCCGATTTTCATTACTGAAAACCAGCATCTAAATCTAAACCATAGTATTTGCCCTACAACTACCAGTTTCAACATCTCGCAACATAAACCCATACAACCATACGCCAAGGAGGTACGTAGTAATATGAATTCCATTTTCACTCCATACGAATCGTCCTAAAAACTACTTAGTACTGATAACGCGCCATTGAAAGTCGGAACTCTTAACCCCGCTAAAAAATGATATTTTAAACGTGGCTACTCGATCTGTGGCAACTGGAGAGCCACCGCGCTCCAAGTCGTTCACCTATGGTCCCAACCATCAACTCCTAGGATCAAATTATCACGCGAGCTGACTATTCCTACAGAGGTGCTCCACCACATACCCGGTACCTGCGAATACAACAATCGTGCACCTAGCGTTTTAGGGTTTATTTGTTAACGTCGCCTTTACGTAACACTCATGTGTGCGAGATAGCGAGAGGCCGACTGCATGCGTGCTCCTCTTCTCTTCGTATATGTACTCCACCGTTTGTCTGGTGTCCAAAAAATTATAATAACTACTAGCAATGTGCCAATGCATTGCCACACGATCAAAGTAGATTAATACATATTCACCGATTTGATAGAAAAAAGTCTAGTTTTGAAATACGTATATCACTAAAAATATGTTATGTTTCACTCAAAATATATTCCTTTGGCGGTTTTGATGAGATAAGGGAGGAATGTTGTTGATTTCAAGATTCGAGAAGTGGTATATGTCTAATTTCTACTCTTAGTAGCAAGATGCCTGTGCGTTGCACGGAACATCAAGATCTTGTGGGAGAAAAGGATGAACGAGGGAAGGCCTTATCTGCAAATGTGGCGAGGAGTGCGTGTAAATTGCCATATTTTCCTTCCTATCCGTCAGATATAAATCGGACGACCTACATTGCAGGATGGCAGGCCCACCATCATCACCAACTATGTTTTTTTATCCCTACTCTTATAAAAATCATTGTCGGTGATTATCATGTGCCTGCCATCCTGCAATATAGGCCGTCCGATCTATATCTGATGGATAGGAAGGAAACTATGGCAATTTTGCAAGAAGATACCCACACCCCTCTCTACATTTGCAAATAAGGCCTTCCCTCGTTCATCCTTTCCCCCCACAAGATAAACTACTCACACAAATGCATCTTGATGTTCCGTGCAACGCATGGCCATCTTGCTAGTTATTGCAAAAAGCCCATGTGTGTGAGAGAGAGAGGGAGAGTGGAGGAGGACAGAGTGCATGTGTGACTAAGACACAAGGAGTGTGTGTGTGATAGGTATCAGCTTAAAATGAGGCGATAGTGTGTGTGTGCACGATCGAGAGGGCGTGTCTCAAGAAGAGAAGAAAAATCTACATAGATACAAGGAGCGGGAGAGAGACATGTATGCGATAGTGGAAGCACGAGTGTGCGGGTGTATAAACCTATCTAGAGTCTAGTCGGTAAATGTTTGTGAGAGAAATACGAGTCGGGGTGCGAAAGTGAGAGTTTTGTGTGTGTGTGTGAGAGAGATGGTAGTCGGGAAGGGGAATGGAAGCAGGAGTTGTGTGTGTGTCTATGAGAGAGAGGGGGGTTGTCTGATCGGTAAACAAATGAATAATGTCAGTCTGGGATGGAGACGAAAAGGAGACCACAACAAATGTTGTGTCTACAGGAGAGAGAGAGAGAGAGAGAGAGAGAGAGAGTAATTTTAGTGGTATGAGTCATATGCAGAGACATATAGGGTGTGTGAGAGAATCCCATAGAGAGAAAGACAAAGTGAAAGACGAGTGGAGACTGTGTGTGTGGCGGTGAAAAAGAAAGCTTAGGTACTGAGTGATACCAGAGAACAGTAGACACGTGAGAGATAATGAAAACCGTGTAATGTATAATGATAGGGAGAGTGTGACACTTCTCAAGGGAGACTTCGAGAGACCATGTTTGCGAGGATATGAGAAACATGAAGTGAGCGTCCGGGTGAGCTGGAGAAAAGAGAGTGATAGCTACATGAATGTGAAAGGAGTGAACATAAAAGGGATTCAAATATTTGAATTCGAGATGATGATACATGTAATCCATACTCGAACCAAAATTGATCTATGAAACATGCATACTCATATGAATTCACGCTACTGATCTATACATTTTAGTAGAACATAATTTGGTTAAATTTTTTTGAATTCAACCTTAAGATTTTCAGATCATTGTATTTGTAAATCATATTATACATATAAACGAGCAGAATTCTTTGTTGTTCTTTTGAAAGTATATAAAAAATGATGTATATAGAATTTAATTCCAATTGAAAATGGATCCCGCCCGAAAAAATAGAATACAAACGGGATTCGAATTGAGTTGGCATGGTAAACGTCCATTCTGCAAAATTTGAACGAAGCGGGGAAAGTTGCAGTAACCGCCCGAAACCAAAATCTGCGAGATGGAAATTACTACTGCCTATCCCTGCCCCGCAAAGCCTATATGCTGGATTTCTATAGGTTTTGATAGGGGTAGGTTTGTAATTTCACCCAAACATGACGTAACCGCCTCTCACCCAGATTCATACACGGTGGGCGCCAGAACACAATGTGTCCTCGGCCGAAATCGACTCCCTCCCCGATTCATATTCATACACGGTGGGCACCAAAAACAAACTCTCGTCGGCTAATATTTGGTGTATGCGAGATTACCGTCCTATCCCCAATGGACTAATATTGCTGTGATATAGTAGAAATTTGAAATGGGGGCTAAGTTTGTAAATTTCCTCGCATTTGAGACAAGCGCGCCCTGAATACATGGTTCCCCCCTTCCTCTCTACTTCCCTTTTCCCCATTCGCTACTCCGTAGGCGCCAAAACACCCTCTCCACCCCGCCCTCCTCCGTCCACTACTGTCCGCCACCACATCCACCACCGTCCTCCTCCACCATGCCAGAGCTGATACCCCGACACCGCTGTCCATTACAAGAGATCGACCTCTCTCATCCACGGCTTCGGACCGGGATCCTTGCATCCCGTCCCCTCGCTTAATCCCCGCCGTCGTCCACCTTGCCGGCACCGCTCCTACGACTGTCTCGTCCACAGCGCCCCGCTGCCACCGTCTACCCTCCTAGATCTGCTTCCACGCCGCCGACAGCCATCGCTACCGCAGCACCGTCAAATTCCCAGTAGATGCATACACGGCACCGCACCAGAGGCGGTACTCTTTCGTATCTGCTCAACTTATTTATCATAGTAAGAAAATAGATCGCCAGTGCTTTACTCTGATTTCTTGTCTTCGTTGCGAAGTTGCCTTTGTTCAGTTTGCACCTTGAGATCCACCATGGCACACTCAACACTATACTCCCAATGCTTATGGTTTTCCCCTTTTATATTCCACACTAGTTAAATCATAGTAGACTAAATTTCAAAATTGGTCGATTTTTCAGAGCTCGCCAGAGTTCTCTGGTGCGAACGAAGGGGCTTGGGTGGTTGTGGGGCCTCGCCGAACGAAAAAAAAAACTCGACACAGGCGGGGGCTGGGGCAGGGGTGGGGGTGGGGGTCGCAGAGGAACACTGGCGGTGGTTCCTGATGAAGCCATGTACCTAGGGTAGGGTCATGGACCTTTCCAAGATACCCTCCCCAAGGACATCTCTAGAGGAAACCACCTTTTAGTCGACCTGGAAGGGTTCCACTCGATGGACTCGAAGACAATCGACCATGAAGCCAACCACTCGACTGCCAGGAGACCTAAAGTACTCTGCACGCAAACGGTCCGTCATTAAGTAGCTTTTATCGTCATCATAGCACTTTATGTATGGCGTTACCAGTAACGCCCGATATTAATGTACCTTAAATCTTGCATAACTGAGGGCCGGAGGGGTCTGGCGGACTCTATATAAGCCACCCCCCTCCTCAGTGTAAAGGGTTCGCACCCCTGTAACTCATATACACATAATCCACTCGACCGCCTTCGGGCTCCGAGACGTTGGGCTGTTACTTCCTCCAAGAAGGACCTGAACTCGTAAACCTCTTGCGTATACAACTACTCCATAGCTAGGATCTTGCCTCTCCATTCCTACCCCCCTATTCTACTGTCAGACTTAGAACCACGACAGTTGGCGCCCACCGTGGGGCAGGTGTCTTAGCGACTTATTGGAGAAGTTGCGATTTTTCCGATCTCCTTCATCATGGTTTCAGGCGGAGTTTTGGTTGAGGGCCGCGAGATCCGTCTCGGCGCGCTCACGTTCATCGTCGACGACTCCGCTTGGCTTCAGGAGGCTCCGCTCGACATCGACGCACTCCCTGTCCACAGGGCGACGCACTTTCGTGCGTGCGTCCGCGATGTTCTCCTGCGGCAACCGTCGACCCAGTATCGGTCGACACCTGTGTTGTCCTCCCTCCTTGTTTCCCGTTGGCGCAAGCGCTCCGGTCGGTCGAGGCTTCAGCGGTGGTTGAGGCACACGGTGGCCCACCAGTCGGCCACCCCCCAAGTCGCAGCGATTGAGCCCGACGAATCTTTCTATGGCCTGTTCGACCTGCCGACTCGCTCCGGAGAGACTGCATCCGAGTGCGATAGCAGTGATCAAGTGGCGGAGGTGCTGATGGTCAATGGTCCATGCAGTCCTCCTAGCTTTCCCCGTGCCGACGGAGGCGACGGCAGAGGCGATCTAGCGCAGGCCCATGAAGAGTATCAACCCGAGCCCCTCACTTCGCTGCAGAGGGAAGAACTGCGCTGCCGGAACATGGATGCATTACACACCCCTATCGTTGGAGAAACCCCCGAAGCTCGTGCCTTAGAGGACGCGCGCTTGGCCAAATTGGCTGAGCGCACTTGACTGGAGAACCTCCAGCGAGCACTCGACGAGCGTGCGCGACAACGGGTTCCAGAATCCAGTCTTCGCCAACTTTTTCCACCACCGACTCAGGTATATCGGACTACGATTCAGAATTTAGCAGCTGCAGCCCGTATAGCAGAGTCGATTCAGCCTTCCCAGTCAGAGGCTAGCAGAGGCTTGTTATAGATCAGAGCATTACTCCGGGAAGCAAGAGATCAAAATTCAGCTGTATCATAGTCACGGAACATGATTCACAGCAGATCCGTCGCTGCGAATACAGTCCAGTCGGCCCATAGGCCAAGATCGCCCCCGAGGCGTGAGGAACATGGAGACCGGCGTGATCAGTACAAGAACCGTGAGCAGTATGATCACCGATTCGATCATGATGATCGACGTCGAGTGCCCACCCCTCCTCCAAGGGGTGGATCGTACGCGCCTCGACAGCAGGATGACAGACGCCATCACAGTGCTGGGCGAAGGATTCCAGTCGACCCCAGGGAACCAGGCTTTGATGCGAGATCCATTATCGTTCAAGGTTTGGTCGACAGGAACAGAGCTCACCGAGAAGGTCATGACAGAGATGTACCCACCAGCAGTAGAGTACATGTCTCAGGGCCAGAGTGTTTCAGCAGAGTCATCCAGGGCCGTGGTGATTCCTCCCAACATCAGGTTGGCGACTGGAGTCAGTAAGTTTAGTGGTGAGTCCAAGCCTGATACATGGCTTGAAGACCACTGAGTGGTTGTTTAGATTGGTGGCGGCAACGATGAGGTGGCCATGAAACACCTGCCTCTTATGTTGGAGGGCTTGGCCAGAGAATGGTTGAATCAGTTAGCACCCAGCAGCATTTACACTTGGGAAGATCTTGCCCGAGTGTTTGTCAGAACATTTGAAGGAACTTGCAAGCGACCATCAGGGTTGACAGAGCTGCAATCTTGTGTGCAGAAGTCGAATGAAACTCTAAGGGATTACATCCAGAGATGGATCACGTTGCATCACATGGTAGAGAATGTATCTGATCACCAGGCAGTCTGTGCCCTCAAGGAAGGTGTTAAGTACAGAGAGCTAAACCTAAAATTTGGTCTAACCGAAGACATGTCTCTGAGTCGAATGATGGAGATTGCCACCAAGTATGACAATGGTGAAGAAGAGGATAGGCTTCGGAGTGGCAAGCACAAGTCAGTCGCCCATGAAACCGGGGGAGGGAACTCCAGTCGGAAGCAAAAGCGGAAAGCCAAGCCAGCTTCTCCTGGAGAAGCCTTGGCCGTGACACAAGGAAAGTTTAAAGGGAAGCCCAAAGGGTCTTGGAACCCTAAGAAGGTAAAAGACAAGGAAGGGAATGACGTGATGGATTTGCCATGCCACATCCACACGAAGAAAGATGAGGAGGGTAAATTCATTTACCCGAAACATACCACTCGACAGTTTCGGCTCTTGATCCAGCAATTCCAGGGGAAACAGCCCAAAGATAAGGAAAAGGAGTCGGACAAAGTTGAAGACAAAGAGGATAGTGATGATGGATATCCCCAGGTCAATTCCACTCTAATGATTTTTGCTGATGTGAAAGCAAAAGTCGATTGGAAGTTATCAACCGAGAGGTGAATATGGTTGCTTCGGCGACACCCAGTTATCTGAAATGGTCCCAGACTGCCATCACATTTGACTAGTCCAATCATCCGACACACATAGCCACCCCTGGGAGGCAAGCTTTGGTGGTCGACCCAGTTGTCGAAGGCACTCGACTGACTAAAGTTTTGATGGATGGTGGCAGTTGCCTGAATATTTTGTATGTAGAGACGTTGAAAGGGATGGGCATCCCGATGTCCAGACTCAGTACCAGCAACATGAGTTTCCATGGAGTCATTCCTGGAAAGAAGGCTGAGTCACTCAGCCAAATTGCTCTTGATGTGGCTTTCAGTGATTCCAAGAATTACCGCAAAGAAAAGTTGACATTTGAAGTTGTGGATTTCCAGAGTGCTTATCACGCTATTTTGGGCAGGCCAGCTTATGCACGTTTCATGGCTCGACCATGTTATGTGTACCTCAAATTGAAGATGCCTGGTCCCAAAGGTGTGATCACTATTACTGGCAATCGGAAGAAGGCGGAAGAGTGCTTTCAGAAAGGCTCAAAGATCGCCGATGCTCAGATGGCAGTGGTAGAGCTGCAGGAATATCAGAAAACTACAGACCCGAGTGACTTGTTGCGAGCCAAGAAGCCCGATATGAAATCAGAATTTCAATCGTCCGGTGAGACAAATAGGAAGAAGCGCTCATCCAGTTCCTCCGTGAGAACTGGGACATCTTCGCATTGAAGCCTTTTGACATGCCGGGTGTTCCCAGGGGGCTAGCTGACCACCGTCTACGAGTCGACTCAAAAGTGAAACCTGTCAAGGAACATCTTCGATGGTCCGCCGTCCAGAAGAGAAAGGCCATTGGCGAGGAGGTAGCTCGGCTCCTAGCAGCAGAGTTTATCCGAGAGATTTACCACTCCGAGTGGCTCGCCAATGTTGTCATGGTCCCCAAGAAGGACAAGTCACTTCGCATGTGCATTGACTTCAAACATATCAATCGGGCCTGCCCGACAGATCATTTTCCTCTCCCCCGCATCGACCAAATAGTCGACTCGACTGCGGGATGTGAGCGCCTGTCTTTTTTAGACGCTTATTCCGGTTACCATCATATCCGTCTGTATGGACCCGACGAGATCAAAACAGCTTTCATCACTCCATTCGGGTGCTTCTGTTATGTTACCATGCCATTCGGCCTCAAGAATGCCGGAGCCATGTTCATGAGGATGATTCAGAAGTGTCTGCTCACTCAAATCAGTCGGAATGTGGAAGCATACATGGATGATATTGTGGTCAAGTCACGGAAAGGTTCCGACCTGCTGACTGACCTTGCTGAAATGTTTACCAACCTCAGGAGGTATGATATCAAGCTTAATCCATCAAAGTGCACATTCGGAGTTCCTAGCGGAAAGTTACTCGGTTTTCTCGTTTCCGAACGAGGAATCGACGCCAACCCATAAAAAGTTGGTACTATACTCCGAATGAAACGCCCTGTGCGTGTGCACGATGTCCAGAAGCTTACTGGATGCTTGGCCACTTTAAGTCGATTCATCTCTCATCTCGGTGAAAAGGCATTTCCTCTTTACCGACTAATGAAGAAATTAGACAAGTTCGAGTGGACTCCCAAAGCTGATGCAGCGTTTGCAGAGCTAAAAGCCCTGCTCTCCACCCAGCCGGTGCTTGCTACCCCAATCAGCAAAGAGCCTTTGCTGCTCTACATTGCAGCCACAGGACAAGTCGTCAGTACATTACTTACAGTCGAGCAGGAAGAAGAAGGAAAAGCCGTTAAAGTTCAGCGCCCAGTATAATATCTTTCTGAAGTTTTGACCCCATCAAAGCAAAGATACCCTCACTATCAGAAGCTTGTATATGGGATTTATATGACCACGAAGAAGGTTGCTCATTACTTCTTTGACCATTCCATTACAGTTGTCAGCGATGCTCCATTGTCAGAGATTCTACACAACAAAGATGCAACTCGTCGAGTGGCAAAATGGGCGATTGAACTCCTTCCCCTGGATATCAAGTTTGAGGCAAAGAAAGCCATCAAGTCCCAAGCAATAGCAGATTTCACCGCCGAGTGGATGGAACAGCAACTGCCGACTCAAGTTCACTCGGAGCACTGGACCATGTTCTTTGATGGTTCTAAGATGCTGAATGGTTCCGGTGCTGGGGTAGTGTTGGTTTCCCCCCGAGGAGATAAGCTCAGATATGTGCTCCAGATCCACTTTGATTCCTCCAATAAAGAAGCAGAATACACAGCACTTTTGTATGGGTTGCGTATGGCCATTTCACTCAGCGTCGGTCGCCTCATGGTCTATGGTGACTCAGATTTGGTGGTTAATCAAGTGATGAAGGAGTGGGACGTCAGAAGTCCGTCTATGACTGGTTACTGCAATACAGTGAGAAAGCTAGAGAAGAAATTCGAGGAGTTAGAGCTTCATCATATACCCCGACTGAAAAATCAAGCGGCTGATGATTTGGCAAAAATAGGTTCCAAGAGAGAAGCCATTCCCAGTAATGTGTTTTTGGAACACATCCACACGCCATCAGTTCAGGAGGATCCTTTCACCGAAGAAGCCTCACAGCCAAAAAGTGTCACGGATCCGACTGAAGTTGAGGTCCCAGCTGTGGTTGACCTGATCATGGAAGTTTTGGTCATCACTCCCGACTGGATAGTGCCATACATCGCATATATCCTAAGGAAAGAGCTCCTAGAGAACGAAGAAGAGGCTCGACAGATCGTCCGTTGATCCAAGGCCTTTCCTGTGATAAAGGGACAGCTGTACAGAGAAAGCGCGACTGGAGTCAGTCAGAAATGTATAACACCAGAAGAAGGTCAGATAATTCTTGACGATATCCACTCGGGGACCTGTGGTCATCATGCGTCCTCTCGGACCATTGTGTCTAAAGCATACCGAGCGGGGTTTTACTGGCCAAGAGCAAATGAGATGGCAAAGGAGATAGTCGACAAGTGTGAAGGATGTCAGTTGTAATAGAATATGTCGCACAAATCCGCCTCAGCCTTGAATACCATTCCACTCGTCTGGTGCTTCACTGTTTGGGGATTGGATATGGTTGGACCATTGAGAACTGGCAGGAGCGGCTTCACCCATGTACTGGTGGTAGTCGACAAGTTCACTAAGTGGATTGAAGCTAAGCCTATCAAGAATCTTGATGTCGGCACTGCTATCAGCTTCATCAGAGAGTTGATATTCAGATATGGAGTTCCGCACAGCATCATCACTGATAATGGGTCAAACTTCGATTCCGACGAATTCAGAGCTTTTTGCGCTTCTCAAGGCACACGAGTCGACTACGCTTCCGTCGCTCACCCCTAGTCGAATGGACAAGCAGAAAGAGCAAACGGCCTAATTGTCACAGGACTGAAACCCCGGTTGATGTGTGATCTCAAGCAAGCAGTAGGCACGTGGGTCGACGAATGAGGGAGTCCTGGACTAGGGGGTGTACGGATAGCCGGACTATCATCATCGGCCGGACTCCAAGACTATGAAGATACAAGGTTGAAGACTTCGTCCCGTGTCCGGATGGGACTTTCCTTGGCGTGGAAGGCAAGCTTGGCAATACGGATTTGTAGATCTCCTACCATTGTAACCGACTCTGTGTAACCCTAGCCCTCCCCGGTGTCTATATAAACCGGAGGGTTTTAGTCCGTAGGACGAACAACCATTACAACAATCATACCATAGGCTAGCTTCTAGGGTTTAGCCTCCTTGATCTCGTGGTAGATCCACTCTTGTACTACCCATATCATCAATATCAATAGAGCAGGAGTAGGGTTTTACCTCCCTCGAGAGGGCCCGAACCTGGGTAAAAACATCATGTCCCTTGTCTCCTGTTACCATCCGCCTAGACGCACAGTTCGGGACCCCCTACCCGAGATCCGCCGGTTTTGACACCGACATTGGTGCTTTCATTGAGAGTTCCTCTGTGCCGTCACCGATAGGAAGGATGCCTCTTCCCTTCTTCAAGGGCGGTATCTTCGCCAAAGGAGCCCTGGCCGCCGGCCAAACTGTCCGGCTAGGTGGTTTTCTTATGACCGCCTGTCCGGCCACTACTTCGACAATGACCTCTCAGGTCGTCAAAAGCAATCTTCATGTCAGCTCGGAATTCACCGAGCGGCTGGATCCAATAGAGCTCTTGTCCGTAAACGAGCTCTTGGATCGCATCGCCGCCCTGGGAGTCGCTACAGACTACAATCAGATTGGGCCTAAAACCGATCTGAGAGAGATTAACTCTCCCCTGGTTACCCACCACGTTGCAGTGGTAGAGGAACAACGCGGCGACTCTTCTCCTATATTGAAAACTAGTCATGTCCAGGCGGCCGAACCCTCCATGCTGGATTCCCGCGGAGGGACGGACTTCGATCAAGCGCTGAACCTAAAGTCAGGCATCGGACCGGACTCGTTGGACAACGTTCCACTTTCCAAGCTTCCAAATTCGGAAACTTCTCGGCCCTTGAGCCTTGAGATGGGTAGGGTTCCGGACTCAATTCCACCCACCCGCCCAGACATATGCGATCTATCTCTAATCCGGGAAGAGCCTCCTGAAACAGTACATCATTACTGGGCCAGATTCCTCCTGGTTATGGACAGGATAAAGGACTGCCGAGAGGAAAACACAATCTCAATTTTTTGCAATAATTGCATGGACAAGGGAATCTTGAACGCCGTCAGCCGTCGTGAAATCACACGCTTCGCCGACCTGGCGTCCATAGTACGAAAGTACTGTGTGATGGAGAGTTTCCGGAAAACCGAAAATAAGTTTTGGGACAATCCGGCCCCGAATAGAACCCTAGTCCGCAACAAAAGGGTGCATTACGCTCAGGCACCAGGTACAAAAACCAAAAAGCAAAAACCCCATAAAGGGCATGGAACCGTACTAGAGGGATGGCTTAGCGGACCCTGTAAAATCCACAGTACAGAGGGTGCCATCTCAACACATAGCCTTCGAGCATGCTGGATATTATGGCAGGTGGCCAAAAGTGGCGAGGAGCTTCTAGCCTCGGAAAACCACTCCAACAATACCGGTACGGTATCAACAGTCTTCGAGACTTTCGCATCAAATAATATGCGGAAACGAACAATCTGCAGCCTCGCCGAAGTCTACCAAGTAGAAACAACAAATCCATGGAGCGACACAGCCATCGCCTTCAACGCCAGCGACGAACCTAAATTCCGAACAGCCCGAGTACCAGCCGCACTGGTACTTAGTCCAATAGTGGACGGCTTTCGACTTACCAAGGTCCTCATGGATGGCAGCAGCGGATTAAACCTCATCTACGAGGAAACTCTTCAAAAAATGGAAATAGACTGGAGCCGCATTGAGCGAAGCAGCACAACCTTCAGAGGAATAATCCCTAGCCGGGAAGCGCGCTGCACCAGAAAAATCACACTTGATGTGGTGTTCGGCTCGCCGGACAATTACAGGTCCGAAGAGGTCACGTTCCAAGTGGCCCCGTTCAACAGCGGATATCACGCTATATTAGGACGAGAGGCATTCACAATTTTTCAAGCTGTACCCCATTACGGGTACATGAAGCTCAAAATGCCTGGGCCCGACGGAATAATAACTCTCGTTAGTGATCCGGACATAGCACTCCGCGCCGAAAACAAGACAGCCACATTAGCAATGGAGGCACTATCCGAAGCCCTAGCGGCAGAACAACTCACCGCGCTGCGCTCTACGGTGAATAGGGACCATGTGGTACTCGATAAGAGAACCAAGTCCACCTCCTTTAAACCAGCGGACGAAATAGTAAAATTCCAGTTCCATCCAACGGACCGGACAAAGACGGCCTCCATCGGGGCACAGTTGAACCCTGATGTAGACGCCGCACTGCGAGAATTCCTTCGGGAAAATTGGGACATTTTGGCCTGGCACCCTTCAGATATGCCGGGAATCGCATGCAGATTGGCAGAGCATAGCCTAAATATCCTAAAAGGGTTCAAGCCAGTCAAACAGGCCCTCTGACGATTTTCCGAACCCAAAAGACAGGCAATGGGAGAAGAACTAGCCAAGCTATTGGAAGCCGGATTCATCAGAGACATCAAACATCCGGATTGGCTAGCAAACCTGGTAATGGTACCAAAGAAGGACAAATCCTAGCGCCTATGTGTCGATTTTAAAGACCTCAACAAGGCCTGCCCAAAGGATCCCTTCCCCCTCCCCCGCATCGACCAAATAATCGATGCTACCGCAGGGCACGATTCATTGTGCTTCCTGGACGCATACTCCGGCTACCATCAAATCAGGATGGCGGAAGCGGACCAAGCCGCAACGGCATTCATTACTCCATATGGACAATTCTGCTTCAACACGATGCCTTTCGGACTTAAAAACACCGGCGCAACATATTAGCGCATGATTCAGACATGTCTGGCTACCCAGATCGGCAAAACAGTAGAGGCATACGTAGATGACGTAGGCGTCAAAACCAAACACGTCGAAACCCTAGTAGACGATTTGAGGCTCACATTCGACAACCACCAAGCATATGACATCAAGCTAAATCCGGAAAAATGCGTTTTCGACGTACCAGCCGGAAAACTCCTGGGCTTCATTGTATCCGGTAGAGGAATTGAAGCAAACCCAGCCAAGATCCGAGCTTTGTGGCAGCTAGATATTCCAAAAGACCTCAAACAAATACAATAATTGACTGGATGCGTGGCGGCTCTAAGGCGCTTTATCTCCCGTTTGGGAGAAAAGGCATTGCCCCTCTATCGCCTCCTCAGGCGCACCGAACACTTCGAGTGGACGAACGCTGCCACCGCCGGACTCGAAGAAATAAAAGCCATATTGGCAACAAATCCAGTCCTGGCTGCGCCTAACCTGGGCGAACCAATGTTGTTATACATCGCGGCAACACATCAAGTTTAAAGCGCGGTACTCGTCGTAGAACGAGAGACAGAAGGGCATAAATTCACTCTTCAAAAACCAGTGTACTACGTGTCCACTGTGTTAACCCCCTGCAAGTCCCGTTACCCGCACTACCAAAAGATAGCGTATGCGGTGTTCATGGCATCCCGGAAGCTCCGACACTACTTTCAAGAGTGTTCGATAACAGTGGCTTCCGAAGTACCCCTCAACGACATTATAAACAACCGCGACGCGATGGGCAGGATTGCAAAATGGGCCATTGAGCTCTTACCATTCGATATAACTTACAAACCTCGGCGAGCTATAAAGTCGCAAGTTTTGGCTGACTTTGTCGCTGAGTGGACGGAAGCCGAACTCCCTAAAGAGTATGGCCCATACTCCAATTGGATTATGCACTTCGATGGTTCAAAAATGTTGGCCGGATTGGGGGCTGGCGTCGTACTGACGTCCCCAACCGGCGACACAGTCCAATACGTACTTCAGATAATGTACACGGACTCCAACAACGCAGCCGAATACGAGGCCCTTTTACATGGCATCCGGATGGCAATCTCCATGGGCATTCAACGCCTAGAGGTGCGTGGGGACTCAAACCTCGCAATATCCCAAGTAAATGGAGACTTTGACGCCAAGGATCCAAAAATGGCAGCCTATCGTAACGCTGTCCTCAGAATGTCAGCTCGGTTCGAAGGACTTGAATTCCACCACGTAGCCCGGGATAATAACCAAGCAGCCAACGTATTGGCACACATCGGCGCAAAACGTGACGCTGTCCCTCCAAACATCTTCCTGGAACAGCTCTTTAAGCCATCCGTACTATGGGAAGAGGAGTCCGGAAATAACAAACCGGAAGCAGCCGTACCAACCGACACAGAACAATCTGACATAATTGGCGCTTCATCCAATGAAACAACACCTTTAGCCCACGACATAATGGAAGTAATTGCCCCGTGGACAGAGCCATTCCTAGCCTACTTGCTAGGCAGGAACTCCCCGAAGACCAAAATGAGGCCCGCTACATAGTCCGGCGATCTAAAGCCTACAAGGTCCATGAGGGAGAACTCTATAAGAAAAGCACAACCGGAGTCCTTCAAAGGTGTATCTCCGAAGAGGAAGGGCGAAACCTTCTGGCTGAAATTCATGCCGGACTAGGCGGACACCACGCCGCAGCTCGGGCCCTTGTAGGAAAGGCATTCCATACAGGATTTTATTGGCCGACGGCCCGGGGAGATGCTCACGACTTAGTCCAAAGATGCGTCAGTTGTCAGCTCTTTGCTAATCAGAGCCATATGCCACCCACCGCCCTCAAAACTATACCCATTACCTGGCCGTTCGCGGTCTGGGGGCTTGACATGGTTGGACCCCTTAAAGGGGGAACCCACAAGCAAAGGTACCTATTGGTCATGGTGGATAAATTCACCAAATGGATAGAGGCCAAGCCAGTTAAAACGGCAGAGTCCAGACCAGTGATAGACTTCATATCCGGGGTAGTACACCGTTATGGTGTACCCCACAGCATCATCACCGATAACGGCACAAACTTCACGGCCGACGAGGTTAAATCATGGTGCAAAAATATGGTTATTAAGCTCGATTATGCTTCAGTCTATCATCCTCAAACCAACGATCAAGTGGAGCGAGCAAAAGGTCTAATAATGAGCGGTATCAAACCCAGGCTAGTGCGGTCCCTGACGAAATCGGACACGCACTGGGTAGAGGAGCTCGACTCCGTACTCTGGGGGCTGCGGACGATGCCCAACCGTACTACCGGATTCACACCATTCTTTATGGTATATGGCGCAGAGGCAGTTCTGCCCTGCGACATTATTCATGACTCACCTCGAGTGTGCATGTACGAAGAAATAGAAGCCGAGTTGGATCGGCAGGACAGCTTGGATGCATTGGAGGAAGAACGCGACGTTGCCAAGGCTCGTTCCGCATTCTATCAGCAGCAGGCTCGAAGATATCAAAGCAGAGAAGTATGGGCCAAGACCTACAATGTTGGCGAACTAGTTCTACGCTTGCCGGACAAGAAAAAGGACAAGCTCAAGCCCAAATGGGAAGGCCTCTTCATTATCGATCAAGTCTTGACCGGCGGGGCGTACCGTCTGCGAAATGCGTCGGACAACCGACTCGAGCCGAACCCATGGAACGCAGCCCGCCTCCGAAGATTCTATGCCTAGCGCCGGACTAAGAGTTCGTCCCCTTCCCCCGTCCAAATTTTTACACTTTAGCTGCCTTTTGTTTCTCTTTTTTCTCTCAACCCTATTCATAAAAGCCCTAAAAGGCCTACTTGCGCATTGTTCGCACACAATTGATGTGCTATCCGCACTCATTATACCTGGGGGCTTCTTTACAAGAAGCTTAATTACAAGGGCTTTATGCCCAGCACACGTGTCACACTTCCACATGTACCTTTTATTCACCACTATATGCATCGATATGACTTAAGTTTTGGCCAAGCTGGGTTGCCTGGCTCCTGTGCTTACCCCTACGTTCCCGATTTTTCGGCTAGGAGGTAAAGGGAGCACCTCTATGATTGTTACTGCCGGGTCAGCCGGATGTGTACCTCAGACTGGGTGAAGCCGAAAGCTAGCGTTCTTAAGGGAATACTCGGTCGGTGACTTGAAGGATGATTTTTTACCTACTTATTTATCTGCCCCCAGATGTTTGTCTACTCTTTTCGCAGACCGGACATGCACTTTAGGGCATGCCTCCCAGGGAAAGGAACCCTTAACGGAACTATTCTCCCTGGAAGATGTTTCTTACTAACCATGTAATATAACATAACTAGTTGGGCACTTGTCTGATAAAGCACTAATGACCCCTACACCTGGTCTCCATGCATTCCCCGGTTGTTTCTTAACCGAGAAGGTATTCAGACACACTCCGGACTCTAGGGTCCCGAGGTTGAAGCGAAAAGGTCGGCAAAGACAAACGATCTACAATCTGGCTAGAAGGCATTTACATGTCATTTTAAAATACATTGTCAAATCGACTGACTGTATTCCTCCTCAATCCCGTCTAACAGGCTGTCTAATTTACAGTCCCGTTGGGAAAATTTAGCGGCCAACTCTACTTGGCCGTATACTAAACTCACAGGGATCTCCTTCCCATCGGGCCCCACAGGTCCGACCTCGGCCATGTGGTTGGGAACCGCCTTCTTGTACCGCGTCTTCACCATGGCCCAGGCCTCCCTGGCACCTTGGCGGCAGGCCGAAATCTTCCATAAACGGAAGCGCTGCCGCACTCCCTGAAGCTTCTCCACAAGCTCCCCAAGGCCCTCGGGCAGGGAGAGGGATGGCCATAAAGCCTGGACGATGCCGCTCATTGCCTGCCAAACTCGTTCGAGCAATTGCAACAGCTCGGGAAGTTGATCACCCGTTGATACGGGCATCTCCTCCGCAGGGCGACCTGTGAGTATACGTACAGACATATTTTGTCAATTGACTTCCTCGCCGAACTCTTCTTTTCAAAGGAGTTCGCTCAAGCACTTACTATAGATGCCGCGACGAAGCCGCTGATTCTCCTTAACGGAGCCAGACAGCTCGGCCCGAACACCTTTCAGCTCTTCTCCAAGCTGGGCGTGGGCATCCTGGAGCTTGTTCCTTTCCTGCTGCACCTTATTCAGCACCCTCTCACCGGCCTTCAGCTGGCGCACTAGTTCTTGCCTGTCCGGATCTTGTCCGGCAGCACCTGCAATGTCATTATTAGACTTGCGCGCACGCCGCACACCACTTATCTTTTTTAAATAATGTGTTACCAGGAGGGGTCTTTGTGTTTCCTCCTGCGGCAGCAAGTGCGGCCTCGAGTTGGGCCTTACACTCTTGCAGCTCCTGAGAAAGTTGGGTATTCTTCTCTGTAAGATCCTACGTTTTGAATGATCCTTAAATCAGTTCATATAACTACTTTAAGTCTCGAGGGCTACTGGCATATACAACTATTAAATTCTCTTACCCGTATGTCTTTTACATACTGCTCCGTGGCTCTGGTCAAACCATCTTGAGAAGCACGGAGGTGCGCGTCCCCCGCGTTAAAGGCATTCAACACCTCAGGGGAGAAGCACGCGTCACGAAAAACTATCCGGCGGCACCTGTGGTTCATGGCGCTCTCCACCTCAGACTTGGTGGCGAACAGTCTGTCGGTATCCTCCGTTGGAGGAGTATCCGGCTCGCGCCTTGCACTCGCCTCCCCCTCCAGACCAGGTGCTGGAGCTTGGCTAGTAGAGGCTGGGTTGGCAACCTCGACGCCCGCAGTCCGGCGGGCACTTTTTCTCCTACAAAAGTCATGAGCACTCGAACGCTTCTTAGGAACGTTGCTCTAAATGTCAAACCGTGAGCTATACCTTTGCGGCGACGTTTCAATCCGCGTCGCGCTCCTCTTCCGCCTACTGGGCCGGACTGACCCTTGTTGGTCAGCCGCCGCGGGCTCGGCTTCCCGCCTTGAAGGCGCTTCCTGCAAAACACCGTCATATACGAGGGTCAGAAATGAGCGAGGGAGAAATAATGGTGTCGAGACTTCGGTCACAATCACCTGGGAAGCCGGATATAGTCCGGGATAGTCAGCCGTAATGGCGACTAAGGCATTATCCATGCTGAGCTGGTGGAACACCCCGTCGATTAGTTCCACCTTTATGTCCGGGTCCTCTTCGGAGGCCGGATCCTGGGATCTCTCTAGATCCTCGGGTTGCGGAGCTGGACTAAGCATGCCCTCCACAACCCGACGCAGCTCCTACGTCGAAAGCATAATATAAGAAACTTAAACTTTGAAAGCATGGGTCGGGCACACAGAGTGTTCGCTTACCCAACACCGGGGATTATTCATGGAGAACCCATTCAACGGGGTCGTCTGGAGGAAATCCTCCTTCTCCCCCTTGTACAGGTCGGACAGGATATTCGCCAGGTCTTCGGCCGAACCCGGCCCTTTGCGGCCATGACGGGTGGCATCGCCCCCCCCCCCCGTTGAAATCCCACATAGGGTGGCCCCTGTATTGCAGCGGCTGCACCCCCCGCATAATGCATGTTGCCATGACTCCAATCATGGTCAACCCGGAATGAGCCAGTAACCTTATCCGGCCCATCAAATAGTGGACGCTCTTGTCTTCCTCCAGTTGGGGGCTCCGTGGGCGCCAGCTAAGGCGCTTCTTCAAAGGAGCATTACTGAACTCCGGGAGGCCGATCCGAACAGGGTCCGGCAGCGGAGCGTCTTCTATGTAAAACCATTCTGAAGGCCAGTCTTCGGACGCCTTCTTAGGGGTTCCGGATGGATATCCGGTCCCGGCGATGCGCCATATTTCGGCACCGCCCACTTGATATATGGACCCCTCGTGAGAACGGGGTATAAGGCAGAACAACCTCTTCCACAGCGCAAAATGGGGCTCGACGCCCAAAAATAGCTCGCAAAGAGCTATGTAACCCGCGATATGCAGGATAGAGGCGGGCGTGAGGTGATGGAGCTGGAGCCCGTAGAACTCCAGGAGCCCGCGGAGGAACGGATGTATAGGAAATCCGAGCCCCCTTATCAGATAGGGGACAATGCATACCCGATCCCCTTTGTTGGGATTTGGGGTACCCTCCGCTTGCTTCCCACCTTGGTAGGTGGCCAGCCCGGCTAGAACCGGGACCATGAAGGCCGGAGGGAGATATCCCTCCGCTTGGAGCTTCACCAGCTCGCTGTGCGGGACAGAACATCTCCGCCAGTCTCCTGGCAGAGGGCTGCGAGCACGAGAGGAGGAGCCGCGTCGACGGTCCATGATGAAATGGATTTTTGGTCGGAAGCGCTCCGATGAGTACTTGCGGAAGGAAGATGGTGTGATTTGGATCTGGATTCTTGCCTCTCTTATAGGCAGATTATTTGCACAGCTAGGGGGTAAAACATAAAAGATACCCTGGCTTTTCGCATTTGTGCGACGCGTGGAAGATGGCCATTATTGGGCGTGGAAGCCAAGAAGCGCAACATTGATAAGGAAGCCGGACACTGTTCAGTAGGTACATGGAACTTAAGGGAGAACCCGCCTTGCAACGCCGAAGACTATAAAATGCGCTGGACTTATCGTCATTGAAGCCTGGTTCGGGGGCTACTGAGGGGGTGTCCGGATAGCCGGACTATCATCATCGCCGGACTCCAAGACTATGAAGATGCAAGATTGAAGACTTCGTCCCGTGTCCGGATGGGACTTTCCTTGGCGTGGAAGGCAAGCTTGGCAATACGTATATGTAGATATCCTACCATTGTAACCGACTCTGTGTAACCCTAGCCCTCCCCGGTGTCTATATAAACCGGAGGGTTTTAGTCCGTAGGACGAACAACCATTACAACAATCATACCATAGGCTAGCTTCTAGGGTTTAGCCTCCTTGATCTCGCGGTAGATCCACTCTTGTACTACCCATATCATCAATATCAATCAAGCAGGAGTAGGGTTTTACCTCCTTCAAGAGGGCCCGAACCTGGGTAAAACATCGTGTCCCTTGTCTCCTGTTACCATCCGCCTAGACACACAGTTCGGGACCCCCTACCCGAGATCCGCCGGTTTTGACACCGATAACGAACTTCCATCAGTTCTTTGGGGATTGAGGACCACTCTAATCAGTCGGCTGGGCGAACTCCATTTTTTCTGGTCTATGGAGCTGAGGCAGTTCTGCCGAGTGACCTGCTTCACAATGCACCCCGAGTCGAGCTTTACTCTGAAGATGAAGCAGAACAAGCCCGACAGGACGCAGTCGACCTTCTGGAAGAAGAAAGAGAGATGGCCATGATTCGATCGACTATCTATCAGTAGGACTTGCGTCGATTCCATGCCAGAAACGAGAGGAGTCGAGCCTTCCAAGAAGGAGATTTGGTCCTCTAAGTGGATCAACGGAAGCCACACAAGCTCGCTCCTACTTGGGAAGGCCCCTTCGTCGTCACCAAAGTTCTCCACAATGGTTCATACCGTCTTTACAATGTCGATCGCCAGATTGACGAGCCACGGGCTTGGAATGCGGAGCTGCTCCGCCCCTTTTATACTTAAGTACTCACTCGGGTGAGATGTAATAAAAAGTACCTCTGTAGCTTGTTTATCAAAGACAAGAGTGTTATAATGTTCCCAATGATTGTTGTTGCTTTTGTTTACGTGAGAAATCCCCAAGTGGGTGGCTTAGCTGCGAACCTGTTTAACCTAAGTTTGTAAAAAAAAATCACTGCCGAGTGACGAGCAAGCCTCTCACTCGGGGGCTTAGCTGTGAATCCGTTTCGCCTAAGTATTAAAAATCCTACCGAGTGGAGAGGAATCCTCCCACTCGGGGGCTTAGCTGCAGTCCAAGTACTCGCCTGATGACCCGCAAGTATACGGGATAGTTGTAGCCTCTTTCGATAAGTAAGAGTGTCGAACCCAATGAGGAGCTAAAGGTAGAACAAATACTCTCTCAAGACCTATCGGCCACTGATACGACTCTACGCACGCTTGACGTTCGCTTTACCTAGAACAAGTATGAAACTAGAAGTACTTTGTAGGTGTGAATGGATAGGTTTGCAAGATAATAAAGAACGCGCAAATATAAACTAGGGCTGTGTAGATAAAGATGCAATAAAGTAAATAAAGTGAGTGTGGAAAAGTGGTGGTAGGAGTTGTGGAATTGTCCCTAAGCAAATGACTACGTTACTAGACCGGTAATCACTATTGCAATTATATTTGAGGGAGAGGCATAAGCTAACATACTTTCTCTACTTGGATCATATGCACTTATGATTGGAACTCTAGAAAGCATCCACAACTACTAAAGATTCATTAAGGTAAAAGCCAACCATAGCATTAAAGCATCAAGTCCCCTTTTATCCCATACGCAAATAACCTACTTACTCGGGTCTATGCTTCTGTCACTCACGCCACCCACCATAAGCAAATCATAAACATATTGCAAACCCTACAGCGGGAATCCCTCACGCTTGCGCGACAAGGAGGGCACAATAGGACAGCACCAATAAAACATGCAACTCAAACCAATCATAGCAATTCATCAATCACCGGTAGGACAACAAAAATCTACTCGTACATCATAGGATGGCAACACATCATTGGATAATAATATGAAGCATAAAGCACCATGTTCAAGTAGAGGGTACAACGGGATGCGGGAGAGTGGACCGCTGGATATAGATGGGGAAAGGTGATGGAGATGTTGGTGAAGATGACGGCGGTGTTGGTGAAGATCGCGGTGATGATGATGGCCCCTGGCGGCGTTCCGGCGCCACCGGAAGCAAGGGGGAGAGAGCCCCCCTTCTTCTTCTTCTTCTTACTTGACCTCCTCCCTAGATGGGAGGAGGGTTTCCCCTCTGGTCCTTGGCTCCCATGGCGTGGGAGGGGCGAGAGCCCCTCCGAGATTGGATCTATCTCTCTGTTTCTGCGTTCTCAGATTCTACCCCTTCACCATTTCCTTTATATCTGGAGATCCGTAACTCTGATTGGGGGGAATCTTTCGCCCAGATCTTTCTCATAAAATTATCTTTCTTGCGCCAGAAGAAGAGCATCAACCGCCTTACGGGTGGACCACGAGGGCCAGGGGCGCGCCTGGTGGGGGGTAGGGCGCGCCCCCCTACCTCATGACCACCTCGGACACCGTTTTGCGTTGATTTTACTTCCCAAAAATCATAAATATTCCAAAAAAATCTCCGTCCATTTTTATCTCGTTTGGACTCCATTTGATATTGGGTTTCTGCAAAATGAAAAACATGCAACAGACAGGAACTGGCACTGGGCACTGGATCAATATGTTAGTCCCAAAAATAATATAAAAAGTTGCCAAAAAGTATATGAAAGTGAATAATGTTGGCATGGAACAATCAAAAATTATTGATACGACGGAGACGTATCAGCATCCCCAAGCTTAATTCCTGCTCGTCCTCGAGTAGGTAAATGATAAAAAAAATAATTTTTAATGTGGAATGCTAGCTAGCATAATCTTGATCATATGTCTAATCATGGCATGAATATTAAGACACGAGTGATTCAAAGCAATAGTCTATCATTTGACATAAAAACAATAATACTTTGAGCGTACCAATAATGCAATCATGTCTTTTCAAAACAACAAGGCCAAAGCAAGCTTATCCCTACAAAATCATACAGTTTGGCCATGCTTCATTTTCGTCACACAAAATGCCCCCATCATGCACAACCCCGATGACAAGCCGAGCAATTGGTTCATAATTTTTAACGCGCATCAGCTTTTTCCACCCTCACGCAATACATGAGCGCAAGCCATGCATATAGCACTATAGGTGGAATAGAATATAATGATGGAGGTTATGTGGAGAAGACAAAAAAGGAGAAAGTCTCACATCGACGCGGCAAATCAACGGGCTATGGAGATGCCCATCAATTGATGTCAATGCGAGGAGTCGGGATTACCATGCAACGGATGCACTAAGAGCTATAAGTGTATGAAAGCTCAACAAAAAAACTAAGTGGGTGTGCATCCAACTTGCATGCTCATGAAGACCTAGGGCATTTGAGGAAGCCCATCGTTGGAATATACAAGCCAAGTTCTATAATGAAAATTCCCACTAGTATATGAAAGTGACAACATAGGAGACAATCTATATGAAGAACATGGTGCTACTTTGAAGCACAAGATATGAGACTCACTACATGAAGAACATGGTGCTACTTTGAAGCACAAGTGTGGAAAAAGAGATAGTAACATTGCCCCCCCTTTTTTTTGGTGGGCTTCTTTGGACCCCTTTTTTATTTAGGCTTCTTTGGCCTTTCCCTTTTGTTTTCTTTTTTTTCTTTTTCTTTTTTTATGGGGAAATGTTCTATAATGATGATCATCACACTTTTATTTACTTACAACTCGATATTACAACTCGATACTGGAACAAAGATATGACTCTATATGAATGCTTCCGGCGGTGTACCAGGATGTGCAATGATCTAGCATAGCAATGACATCAAAAACGGACAAGCCATGAAAACATCATGCTAGCTATCTTACGATCATGGAAAGCAATATGACAATGAATGCTCAAGTCATGAATATGATGATGATGGATTGCATGGCAATATATCTCGGAATGGCTATGGAAATGCCATGATAGGTAGGTATGGTGGCTGTTTTGAGGAAGATATAATGAGGCTTATGTGTGATAGAGCGTATCATATCACGGGGTTTGGATGCACCGGAGAAGTTTGCACCAACTCTCGAGGTGAGAAAGGGCAATGCACGGTACCGAAGAGGCTAGCAATGATGGAAGGGTGAGAGTGCGTATAATCCATGGACTCACATTAGTCATAAAGAACTCATATACTTATTGCAAAAGTTTATTAGCCCTCGAAGAAAAGTACTACTACGCATGCCCCTAGGGGGATAGATTGGTAGGAAAAGACCATCGCTCGTCCCTGACCGCCACTCATAAGGAAGACAATCAAAGAAACACCCCATGCTTCAAATTTGTCACACAACGGTTACCATACGTGCATGCTACGGGACTTGCAAACCTCAACACAAGTGTCTCTACAATCCACAACCACCCACTAGCATGACTCTAATTACATCATCTTTATATTGCAAAACTATTACAAGGAACCAAACATATCATATTCAACGATCTACAAGTTATTTAGGATTTTATGATTAACCATGTGAATGACCAATTCCTGTCATCTCTCTAAATAGATATAAGTGAAGCAAGAGTGTTTAGTTCTTTCTAAAAAATATATGCCCACTCTCTAACAAATATAAGTGAAGCAAAAGAGCATTCTACAAATGGCGGTTTTCTATGTAAAGAGAAACAGGCAATCCAACTTCAAATGATATAAGTGAAGCACATGAAGCATTCTATAAAGCCACACTCAAAAGATTTAAGTGAAGTGCAATGAGCATTCTATAAATCAACCACGGACTATCTCATACAAGCATGGTGCATAAAACAAAAGTGAAAACTAAATGCAAAAGACGCTCCAAGACTTGCACATAATGCACGAACGAAACGAATTCGAAAACATACCAATACTTGTTGAAGAAAGTGGGGATGCCTCCCCAGCATCCCCAAGCTTAGACGCTTGAGTCTCCTTGATTATTTACTTGGGGTGCCTCGTGCATCCCCAAGCTTGAGCTCTTGCCTCTCTTCCTTCTTCTCACATCAAAACATCCTCGATTAGACAATACATCCACACAAAACTTCAACAGAAATACTCGGTAAGATCCGTTAGTATAATAAAGCAAATGACTACTCTAAGTACTATTGCAAACCAATTAATATTTTATTTTTTCATTGTGTCTACTGTAATATAGCTTTTCCATGGCTTAATCCACTGATACAAATTGATAGATTCATCAAAACAAGCAAACTATGCATCAAAAACAGAATCTGTCAAAAACAGAACAGTCTGTAGAAATCTGAACATCCAACAAACTTCTGATACTCCAAAAATTCTACCCAAATTACGAAAAATAAACAAGTTGTATATAAATAGAGTGCAAAAGGAATCAGAAGCATTTGACGTTTCAGTTAAAAATGTAAAATCGTGCTCTACAGCCAAAGTTTCTAGCCTGCACCGTACAAAGCAACAAGCATTGTAAACATCCTAAAGGCAAACCTTGGCACATTATTTTTATAATACAATGGAATTGTACCAGGGGATAATTATTTTTGATGAAAAGTTTCTGTAATCAAGATTCACGAAGTTTCTGTGAGCATGAACAAAGTTCAAGGCTAGCTCCCACTTTAACAATGCTTGTCTTTCTCACTTTCACTTTCCTTTTTGAAAAGTTTTTAGGTTCCACTCTTTATTTTTTTTGTTTTTAAAGTATATGAAAGCACTCAACAGAAATAAATGACTCTCTAAAACTTCCGGGTTGTCTTCCTGGCAGCGCTTTCTTTAAAGCCATTAAGCTAGGCATTTAGTGCTGAAGTAATGAATCCACCCGGATCCCAAGGTATATCAAAGCCAATTTTAATTAACAATGATTTGTAATTTAGTAGTGAGAACAAAGTAACATATATCATGCAACAACGAAGTCTAAATCTCTTCCTATGCATCGGCATGTCATAAAAGAACAATTCATGCTCACATGGTAAAGGCCAATGCATAGTATAAGCAGTTTCTTGCAATTTCATAGTGCGGGAAACATAGGGAGGTGGAGAAATAGTTTCTCTCTCATAATAATTGCAAGTAGGAGCAGCAAGCACATGCATATTATATTCATCAAAATCATCATGTGCAACGGTAAACGGCAACCCATCAATATAATCCTTAATAAGCACAAACTTCTCTGATATAGTGTAGTCAGGAGAATTCAAAAAGGTAATGGGACTATCATGCGTGGGTGCAATAGCAACAATTTCATGTTTAGCATAAGGAACAATAGCAAGTTCATCTCCATAAGCATAATTCATATTGGCATCTTGGCCATAAGCATAGAAAGCATCCTCAAAAAGGGATATTTCAAACAAATTCAAGGGATCATAGCAATCATCATAGCAATTATTATAGCAATCATCCTTCGGTAAGCACGAAGGGGATTTAAACAATGTATGAGTTGAAGAGTTAATCTCATTAGAAGGTGGGCACGGGTGATCAATCCGCTCTTCCTCCTTTTGTTCTTCGCTCTCCTCATCATCTTTTTCATCCAATGAGCTCACAATTTCATCAATTTCTTCTTCCATAGCTTCCTGCAAAATATTAGTCTCTTCTTGGACAGCGGAGACTTTCTCAATAAATTGTTTAACATAGGCATTAGAAGCATAATTCTCATAACAATATTCAAGTATGGAAAAAATTTCCGATTTGTAAAGATTAGCATCATACTTTTGAATCAAAATAGCAATTTCAAAAGCACCCTTAAATGCAATAAATTCTTCAATTTGTTGAACATCATAGTAACTATGAACACCCTTAGCATACGAAGATAAGATCCCATTATCAATAAACTCACATTGGTAGGGAAGGTGTTTTTTAGGGTTTTCAGAACAACAAGTAAAATCATATTCCCAACATAAATTCCAAGCATAGCATTGTAAATGTTGAATTTGACCCCATAATAGTTTCCCTTTTTCAGATATACGGTGTCGCACATAACAAGCATGCTCATCTAAAGATTTGCCCTCAACTAAGCTAGTTGGGGTTTCAGCATGAGCACAAAGGGATCGAAGGTGATCCAAGTAAAAAGATTCAGCAGTGTGATAGATTTTGAGTGGTTCTTCAACCATTGGTTCAGCAGGTACAACTATTTTTTTTGGTATTTTGCGTTTCCTACCCATAACTAAAGATAGAAAACAACTAAGAACAACAAATAAAAATTACTTAGTGATAAAGCAAACAAGCACGCACGAGAATATTCACCCCATGCTATGACTCCCCGGCAACGGCGCCAGAAAAAGGTCTTGATGACCCGCAAGTATACGAGATAGTTGTAGCCTCTTTCGATAAGTAAGAGTGTCGAACCCAACGAGGAGCTAAAGGTAGAACAAATACTCTCTCAAGACCTATCGGCCACTGATACGACTCTACGCACGCTTGACGTTCGCTTTACCTAGAACAAGTATGAAACTAGAAGTACTTTGTAGGTGTGATAGTATAGGTTTGCAAGATAATAAAGAACGCGTAAATATAAACTAGAGCTGTTTAGATAAAGATGCAATAAAGTAAATAAAGCAAGTGTGGAAAAGTGGTGGTAGGAGCTGTGGAATTGTCCCTAAGCAAATGACTACGTTACTAGACCGGTAATCACTATTGCAATTCTATTTGAGGGAGAGGCATAAGCTAACATACTTTCTCCACTTGGATCATATACACTTATGATTGGAACTCTAGCAAGCATCCGCAACTACTAAAGATTCATTAAGGTAAAACCCAACCATAGCATTAAAGCATCAAGTCCCCTTTTATCCCATACGCAAACAACCTACTTACTCGGGTCTGTGCTTCTGTCACTCACACCACCCACCATATGCAAATCATAAACATATTGCAAACCCTACAGCGGGAATCCCTCACGCTTGCGCAACACGGAGGGCACAATAGGATAGCACCAATAAAACATGCAACTCAAACCAATCATAGCAATTCATCAATCACCGGTAGGACAACAAAAATCTACTCAGACATCATAGGATGGCAACACATCATTGGATAATAATATGAAGCATAAAGCACCATGTTCAAGTAGAGGGTACAGCGGGATGCGGGAGAGTGGACCGCTGGATATAGATGGGGAAAGGTGATGGAGATGTTGGTGAAGATGACGACAGTGTTGGTGAAGATCGCGGTGATGATGATGGCCCCCAGCGGCGTTCCGGCGCCACCGGAAGCAAGGGGGAGATTGCCCCCCTTCTTCTTCTTCTTCCTTGACCTCCTCCCTAGATGGGAAGAGGGTTTCCCCTCTGGTCCTTGGCTCCCATGGCCTGGGAGGGGCGAGAGCCCCTCCGAGATTGGATCTATCTCTCTGTTTCTACGTTCTTAGATTCTACCCCTTCACCGCTTCCTTTATATCTGGAGATCCGTAACTCCGATTGGGGTGAATCTTTTGCCCAGATATTTCTCATAAAATTATCTTTCTTGCACCAGAAGAAGAGGATCAACCGCCTTAAGGGTGGACCACAAGGGCCAGGGGCGCGCCTGGGGGGGTAGGGCGCGCCCCCCTACCTCGTGACCACCTCGGACACCGTTTCACGTCGATTTTACTTCCCAAAAATCATAAATATTCAAAAAACAATCTCCGTCCGTTTTTATCCCATTTGGAATCCTTTTTATAGTGGGTTTCTGCGAAACAAAAAACATGCAACAGACAGGAACTGGCACTGGGCACTGGATCAATATGTTAGTCCCAAAAATAATATAAAAAGTTGCCAAAAAGTATATGAAAGTGAATAATATTGGCATGGAACAATAAAAAATTATAGATACGACAGAGACGTATCATCGCCTAAGTTTAAAAAATCCTACCGAGTGGTGAGCCAGCCTCCCACTCGGGGGGCTTAGCTGCAGTCCAGTACTCACCTAAGTATTTGAAAATCCTACCGGGTGGAGAGCAAACCTCCCACTCGGGGTCTTAGCTGCAGTCCAAGTACTCGCCCAAGTTTAAAAAAATGCTACCGAGTGGTGAGCCAGCCTCCCACTCGGGGGCTTAGCTGCAGTCCAGTACTTGCCTAAGTATTTGAAAATCCTACCGAGTGGAGAGCAAACCTCCCACTCGGAGGCTTAGCTGCAGTCCAAGTACTCGCCTAAGTTTAAAAAATCCTACCGAGTGACGAGCAAGCCTCTCACTCGGGGGCTTAGCTGCAGTCCAGTACTCGCCTAAGTATTTAAAAATCCTACCGAGTGGAGAGCAACCCTCCCACTTGGAGGCTTAGCTGACGTCCAGTACTCGCCTAAGTATTTAAAAATCCTACCGAGTGGAGAGCAATCCTCCCACTCGGGGGATTAGCTGCAGTCCAATACTCGCCTAAGTATTTAAAAATCCTACCGAGTGGAGAGCAATCCTCCCACTCGGGGGCTTAGCTGTAGTCCAGTACTCGCCTAAGTATTTAAAAATCCTACCGAGTGGAGAGCAATCCTCCCATTCGGGGGCTTAGCTGCAGTCCAGTACTCGCCTAAGTATTTAAAAATCCTACCGAGTGGAGAGCAATCCTTCCACTCGGAGGCTTAGCTGCAGTCCAGTACTCACATAAGTATTTAATCCATTCCGATCCGCAAGGACGACGAGGGGCAGGTCGACTGCTACCTTCTCCTTGGAGCAACGCCACAAATACAATGCGCACTCTGCAAGGACGACGAGGTGCAGGTCGACTGCTACCTTATCCTTCGGAGTTACACCACAAATACAATGTGTGCTCCGCAAGGACGACGATGTGCAGGTCGACTGCTACCTTCTCCTTCAGAGCTACTCCACAAATACAATGTGCGCTCTGCAGGGACGACGAGGTGCAGGTCGACTGCTACCTTCTCCTTTGGAGCTACGCCACAAATACAATGTGCGCTCTGCAAGGACAATGAGGTGCAGGTCGACTGCTACCTTCTCTTTCGGAGCTACGCCACAAATACAACGTGCACTCTGCAAGGACGACGAGGTGCAGGTCGACTGCTGCCTTCTCCTTCGGAGCTATATGTGATGCCCGGATAATTAGGCTACAGTAATCCCGCATTAACGATGCCACGTCACCTCGGTTACTGTTACTAACCTCGCGTTAGATCGAAACCGATTCAAAATCAAATTCAAAATCAATCAAAAAATAAAAGTTTTTAAATATTAAAACTAAAATGTTCGGAGTGAACCAAATATTGTATAGGTAATTATGGTGGAGAAGCCACACCTTTATAAAATGTTTAAATACTATAATGAATAAAACAACAGCAAAAACAATTATTTAAATACCTTTTGTAATAAATAAAATGTCAAACTAATTTATTTGAGGACTAGACTTCTTGTGACTATGGACTAAGTTGAAATACTAATTTAGATACTACGTGTATATTTTACTAAAACTAAAATAATAGGAAACAAAACTAAAACAGAAAAGGTAAAGTAAATAAAAAGTAAAAAAATAAAAACAAAACAGAAGAGAAGAGAGCCCCCCCCCCACTGGGCCAACCGGCCCAG
>NC_041385.1:237955670-237957260 GCF_002162155.2 Triticum dicoccoides
CTCTGCCCCCTCCCCGATCCAGATCGGATCAGGGGCGTTCGGCGACGCCGCCCGGTATCCCCGCTGGAGCCACACCGCCACCCACCGTCGTCGGTGCCGCCTCCCCTTCTCAGTCACTCGTCCTCGACCACGGTCCCCAAGCTCGACGTCGCGTCGCCGTCACCGTCGCCTGGAGGAACACTTCGCCGGAGCTACCTCGCCGGACGCCATCACCGGCCTGCTTCCTCTACGCACGTCGTCCCCGTCCTCCACCTCGAGCACCGCTGCCCTTGACCCTGTGAACCCCGGTGAGGCCCCGGGCCTCCCCCTCTCCTACCCTCTCCCTCGCCCTCGTGCTCACCGTGGCCCTCGCGCCCGCCGGCCGCACCGTTGGCCGCGCTCGGGCTCGCCCCTGGTCGCGCCCGCGACCGTGCTCACCGCACCGCGACCTCCTCTCCCTCCTACGACGCGTCCGGGCCGCGCCCCGCGACCACCGCCTGCACCCGCCAGGCTCGTCGCGCCTGCTGCAGGCCGGGCCCCGATGCTACTTCGCCTCTGAAGCACGCCTCCGGTCACCCTCTGCCGCCCCCTGGAGCCCCTCGTTAGCCACTTGGTCGCTCCCTCGTCGGTGCTCCGCCCCGTCCCCTGCTCCCCGTGGCCGCGCACTGCGTGCCGTGGCCGCCGTCGCCCGCCGTCCCGCTTCCCCCATGCGGCTCCGCCCGGATCCACCCCCGATGGCCGACGTCCACACTGGCCAAACACCACCGCGCCCCGGTGGCCTCGCCTCGCCTCCCCGATCGGGCTCGGCCCTGGACGGGTGCGCCCGGAAGCGCACTGCTGGCGCCCGCGCCCGCTAAGGCCATAGGCCACTGACACGGGGACCCCACCCCTAGAACATTAAAGAAAAAGAAAAGAAGAAGATATAAAAAAAGGGAAATTAAAAATAATATTAATAAAATTAAAAATTAATTAAATAGGTAATTAATTAAGTTAATTAAGCCTGTTTAATTAGTCTAATTAACTAGTTAGTTTAATTGAACCATAATTAGTTTAGTTAAATCCTAATTAACCTAAATAGTGTATGACATGGGGTCCCACTGGTCCCACTGGTCATGTTGACCAGTCAACTCTGTTGACTCCTGACGTCAGCATGACATCATGCTGATGTCATTATTTCATTTTCGAATTAATTAAATAATTAATTAAAATCCAGAAATTAATAAAATCTTTAGAAAATCATATCTTTTAATCCGTAACTCGGATTAAAATATTTTCAACATGAAAGTTGCTCAGAACGATGAGACGAATCCAGATATGCAGCCCGTTCGTCCGCCACACGTCCGTAGCATAGTGAACCTGCAACTTTTAACCTCCGGTTCATCTGTCCGAAAATGCGAAACACCGGGGATACTTTCCCGGATGTTTCCTCCTTTCGCCGGTATCACCTACTACCGCGTTAGGGCACACCGAACACCGCGTATTGCCTTGTTACACTTTGTGATGCTTTGATTGCTCTGTTATTTATTGTGTTCCCTCTCCGTTACTTCTTTCCGGTAGACCCCGAGACTGCCGGCGACCCCCAGTTCGACTACGGTGTTGGTGACTCGTCCT
>NC_041385.1:237957592-237964092 GCF_002162155.2 Triticum dicoccoides
CTTGATCACCAGATATCGCCTATTCTTCTCTATACTGCTTGCATTAGAGTAGTGTAGCATGTTACTGCTTTCCGTTAATCCTATTCTGATGCATAGCCTGACATTGTTGCTACATCTGTTGATACCTTACCTGCAATCCTAAATACTTCGTATAGGATGCTAGTTTATCATCATTGGCCCTACATTCTTGTTAGTCTGCCTTGCTATACTATTGGGCCGTGATCACTCGGGAGGTGATCACGGGTATATACTATACATACATACACACTACAGATGGTGACTAAAGTCGGGTCCGCTCGAAGAGTAGCCGCGAGTGATTCACGGATTGGGGGCTGAAAGGACCTTTGTCCCGACGGCCCTCTGTGTGGATCTTTGTGGCGGAGCGACAGGGCAGGTTGAGACCACCTAGGCGAGAGGTGGGCCTGGCCCTGATCGGCGTCCGCGGTTGCTTCATAATAACACGCTTAACGAGTTCTTGGTATTTGATCTGAGTCTGGCCATTTGGTCTATACGCACTAACCATCTACGTGGGAGTAGTTATGGGTATCCCGGCGTCGTGGTATCAGCCGAAGCCTTCTAGACGTCAGCAACTGAGCGGCACGCGCCGGATTGGAACGTAAGCCTGCTCTTGTATTAGGGGGCTAGTTCTGCTTCCGGCCGCCCACGCAACATGCAGGTGTGCTCAGGGCGATGGGCCCAGACCCCTGCGCGCTTAGGTTTAGCCCGGCGTGCTGACCTCTCTGTTGTGCCTAGGTGGGGCTGCGACGTGTTGATCTTCCGAGGTCGGACATGACCCAGGAAAGTGTGTCCGGCCAAATGGGATCGAGCTTGTTGGGTTATGTGGTGCACCCCTGCAGGGAAGTTAATCTATTCGAATAGCCGTGTCCCTTGGTAAAAGGATGACCCGGAGTTGTACCTTGACCTTATGATAACTAGAACCGGATACTTAATAAAACACACCCTTCCAAGTGCCAGATACAACCCGGTGATCGCTCTCTAACAGGGAGATGAGGAGAGGATTGCCGGGTAGGATTATGCTATGCGATGCTACTGGAGATGCTACGTGGAGATGCTACTTGGAGATGCTACTTGGAGGACTTCAATCTACTCTCTTCTACATGCTGCAAGACGGAGGCTGCCAGAAGCGTAGTCTTCGATAGGACTAGCTATCCCCCTCTTATTCTGGCATTCTGCAGTTCAGTCCACCGATATGGCCCTTTACACATATACCCATGCATATGTAGTGTAGATCCTTGCTTGCGAGTACTTTGGATGAGTACTCACGGTTGCTTTCTCCCCCCCTTTTCCCCCTTTCCTTTCTTTCTGGTTGTCGCAACCAGATGCTGGAGTCCAGGAGCCAGACGCCACAGTCGACGACGACTCCTACTACGCTGGAGGTGCCTACTACTACGTGCAGGCCGCTGACGACGACCAGGAGTAGTTAGGAGGATCCCAGGCAGGAGGCCTGCGCCTCTTTCGATCTGTATCCCAGTTTGTGCTAGCCATCTTATGGCAACTTGTTTAACTTATGTCTGTACTCAGATATTGTTGCTTCCGCTGACTCGTCTATGATCGAGCACTTGTATTCGAGCCCTCGAGGCCCCTGGCTTGTATTATGAAGCTTGTATGACTTATTTTACTTTTAGAGTTGTGTTGTGATATCTTCCCGTGAATCCCTAATCTTGATCGTACACGTTTGCGTGCATGATTAGTGTACGATTAAATCGGGGGCGTCACAAGTTGGTATCAGAGCCGACTGCCTGTAGGAATCCCCCTTCCACACTCCTTGGCCGAAGTCGAGTCTAGACATTGCAAAAACTTTTACTAACTTGGCTGTATGCCTTACGGGCCCACGTCGCAATTGGGTGGCACTAGGATCTTTTACTCCTCGACCTTTACTCTGGGATTCTAAACTCTCTTCTATTCGGGTTAAACGATTTTTACTAAAATCTAACTTTAGGTTCTCGAAAATATTTTCTCCCGGAGAGGCCCTTCAGTCATGATGATCACCGACTGCACCAGAAGATTTCGGAGATACTCTTTGATATTCTCTCGAAACTTTGTGCCCATCACTTTGCTATTCCCGACCACCGATAAATCCTTATGGATAACACCTTACACCTACCATTCATACGATCATCCCCCGTTGATCTTGTTATTACAAGATACCCCGAGAATATTTTGTGCCTACTGCCTTGCAGTTCTTTGCCACCTGAATACCCCTAAGAATAATTTCTCGCACCTTCCGAGTATCCGCTCATCCCAGTTGTTCAGGTGTTTCACAAAAGTCTTTGAAATACTATTCAATCCTCCGAAAATCCTTAGCAGCTTTATTGCTCTGCAAATACTTGTCTACTAGCATTATGGATGCTTCCCATATATCTGGCAATATACACTAGTATCTTTTGACACCGTCATTTTGATCCTATTGATTCAACATGTGTGCGAATGCACAGAATCATCTATCAACCCTTCTAAATTATATTTCTGGCTCAGACATCATTTTTGAACATGAGTTGGTTCTCGACCAAACTATTTGTCGCCAATTGTGCCTCTGGTCTATCCAACTTATCCATCCTTGATCAGAGCGACTGCTTTTGATCCTTTGTTTTGGAAATCGTAATACCTTTGTTATCTAAGCATCGAGTTATTCCGATGTTCTATAATATGATGCTCGTGCCTTCTTTCTTCCTCTGATGGAGTACCAATACTCACATCAGCTCCGTTGTGGATCACCCGATCCATTGTTGGATTGTTATCCGACAGTGTCCTTCATAGTCAATCACCTTGTGAGTTCTTCCCCTGATACATAGTGCCTTTGGTAAATTGTAACATCTGCTTGGCCAACCATGCTCTGCTTTCGAGCTGGTGGTAATTACTATTGAAGCTTGTGGTATATGTTTCCACGATACCCTGACGGGTTGAACCTATACCTTCCTTAATATGTGTGAACTCGAAAGTTTTCACGAGTCATACTCTTCTGGTATTTTGCTAGATAAAAATGTCAACAATACAACTTCTTCGAAAATGAGAAGTGAATGAAAGGTTATGCATTAGAGAAGTGGGAGTCGACCTTGAACTTTGTGTTCATGCCCATGGACACGATGTAGATCGTATCATTAAAGCTTCTCTTAAATTAATTATTCCTTTGGTATAAGTTCATCTTATATCTGGGATCTGGCCTTTTGCAATCGTGGTTCCGACCATGTTCTCCTTTAAATACCATTTCTTGTGCAAGTTTAAGAACTTGTCTTTTGCAAGTCAATACACCAGTCCAACCTCTACCTTGATCTACCCTCGGGTATCTCGAGAATATCTAAGAACTGTGTTGCTTCTTATGAGTCTTCATCTATTATTGCTTCTCACCGATTTCAGATTTCCCCCGGGTTCTGAGTTATTTCACTCGAGAACACCGGTAAGTGAAACGATTCCGCACTTCGATTCAATAACTCTAAGTAATTTTCATTGCTTACGAGTTAAATAATCCTTCAAGTCATTCCTAGCCTGATCGGCTATATCATTATCGTGCTAAATTTAACTGTGCTACCTGGTCCTTAATCCTGGAGCACAACCTTCGATGATGAGCTAAGCTTATGTCGATTTCCTCGTCTTATCATTCCACCTTGAACAACAAGGTTGATTCCGAGCTGGTGTCGTATCCGTGGTTGAAAAAAAATTCTTTTGCTGCATCAGTCCTTTTACTTGATGTAGTGGATGTCCGATTACATCTTCATGAAACCACTCGATAAAATTTGTTATGATGATCATCATCATTTTGTGCTCTTCCAGGATATCAATCAAATTCATGATGGGAAATACCATCCTTGCCCCTCGATGATTGCGTTATCATCGGCTACTTTATTGCCTTCCCTCCAACACAAACTTGTTCAGGTTTTGTGTCGTACCTTGAGATCCTTGCTATCCAACTTATGTTATGTTCTACCTTGGAGTATTGCCATCTTTTATGTCAAGGATGTCGTGAGAAATTCACAACCTTAAGAATTCTTGATACCAGTGATACTTATTAACATCACCATTCTTTTCTTGGTCCCCGTGATATTTCTAACCGGAATACCGACAGATGGTCTGTGATGTGTAAATTCTAAACTTCGAGCAACCCTCTTGCTTTGAAGTTATTTGTCTATAGTTTCATTCTACGACTATGGCTTATTGAATCACCATTCTGACATTGGTCGTGCAACCCAACCCATATTTTGGGCGCACCCTTCAACCAACGTTTAATTGTGTATGTTTTCCTCGAGCATACTTCCTTATATCATTTGATCTGACGAATGTTATCTCCTTGTTCACTTAATTGTGGAGATCCATCTTTTGGAAATCTCGATGAATTGCCGTTGAGTTCACCAGACACCTCCTTGTCCTCTCCTTGGGTTAATGATGAAATCTTGTTAACGGAAATCACTTCATAGTTCTTTTCCCGAGAATCTTACATTGTCATCTCGTCAATTGTGTTGCACCTTTTCTTCTCAGGCATACTAAGTCGGAGGTATCCTGACACCAATCGGATCTGAACCTCGGTCAGATATGATGGTTGGAACATATTTCCAAGCGTTATAACATCAGTCTTTATATGACTCGGTAAGGTGATGTCATGCTTAGCACACCTGGCCGAAGGGCCTATTGTTATAGTTTCCTTTTTTAACAAGGTTAACCAATTTCCATGATGAACTTGAATGCCTTGTTTAATAAGTTATCCTGATGGATCCTTTGCGTATCCAAAGTCTGACCTTTGCTTGAAGACCATGTCAATGCTATCTCGAAGCAAGTCTGTGCTACTCCGATCTTCAATAAGAACATTTGAAGCCCAATGCTAAATGTTTCCTGCTCAATTATCCAAACACCGTTGTATGGGTAATGTCAAGAAATTTCTCTCCACTTACCTAAAGGGTTTTCTAAATTATCTCCTGTCGTGGATATTTTGCTCTACTCGTCCTTGGGAAGGATATACTGCTGAAATATGTATTTAAACACACTTTTCCTTTCCATTGTTCTGTTTAATATGATAATCACATTTTCCTTTCCATTCTTTTGCTTAACCTTTCCTGTAATCTGACTTAACTGAGCAGAGATAATTCCCTGCTTAGGTAAGCACCTTGTTGTACCACTCTGTCTGTAAGACCCTGTTACTACTGTTGATGACATTCCGGTAACCACCGATGGGTGAGAACTTTGCCAATTGGTTCACCTCGTTCAACGAGCAGGAAAATGGTTTCTCTTTGTTCCTCGTCCTTGGTACCGAGATTGTTGATGACATAGCTGACAAGCTACCCACTGACATGCCTCCCTGTCGCGGTTGTGCAATATGTCACCTCCTTTCCTATTTTCAACCCACATGGTGGGCCCATAACCCACAGATCCACTGGATCGAAACCTGACTCTTCTTCACAACCCGGATTCTAATGTATCCTTTGCACCTGGCTTCGTGTGTGATTCACGAGCTAAATGCTATACCATTATTCATCCTGGGATCAAACACCATGTTATTCTTGTTGTTCAAACCCCCATTCCAGCTTCTATCTAGTCATCGAATGATTGCCTACCTATTTGAAACTTTGGTACCAGCGTATATTGCACTCAACGAATTCACTGAAATACAACTCGTGGGGTACCTTGTGTATTTCCCATTGAGTTCACCGTCGGATGCCCAGCTTTGTGGAGATGCGTTCTTCCGAAGTTTTTTTTCCCTTGGTCGCGTTCGTAGGACGACGGAGATCCCGAAGAAAGGATGAGAACTTGGTCATGGTGACTTGAAGCAGAGAAACGAAGACATCAACATAATGGATCGACCTCTTTGAGAAGAGCAACCAAGACTGGGAACACTCGCTAGAATTTCGTAACCAAAACTTTCCCCCTTACACCACTCTTAAATCTCGGGACGAGATTTCTTGTAGTGGAGGAGAATTGTGACGCCCGGATAATTAGGCTACAGTAATCCCGCGTTAACGATGCCACGTCACCTCGGTTACTGTTACTAACCTCGCGTTAGATCGAAACCGATTCAAAATCAAATTCAAAATCAATCAAAAAATAAAAGTTTTTAAATATTAAAACTAAAATGTTCGGAGTGAACCAAATATTGTATAGGTAATTATGGTGGAGAAGCCACACCTTTATAAAATGTTTAAATACTATAAGATGAATAAAACAACAGCAAAAACAATTATTTAAATACCTTTTGTAATAAATAAAATGTCAAACTAATTTATTTGAGGACTAGACTTCTTGTGACTATGGACTAAGTTGAAATACTAATTTAGATACTACATGTATATTTTACTAAAACTAAAATAATAGGAAACAAAACTAAAACAGAAAAGGTAAAGTAAAAAAAAGTAAAAAAAAACAAAACAAAATAGAAGAGAAGAGAGCCCCCCCCCACTGGGCCAACCGGCCCTGCTAGTCACCTAGCCGGCCAGCCCATTACCCCCTGGCCTATATGGCCCCCTCACCCCGAAACCCTAACCCCTCTCCCAGTCGCC
>NC_041385.1:237964379-237992340 GCF_002162155.2 Triticum dicoccoides
GGGGGCGTTCGGCGACGCCGCCCGGTATCCCCGCTGGAGCCACCCCGCCAACCACCGTCGTCGGTGCCGCCTCCCCTTCTCAGTCACTCGTCCTCGACCACGGTCCCCATGCTCGACGTCGCGTCGCCGTCACCGTCGCCTGGAGGAACACCTCGCCGGAGCTACCTCGCCGGACGCCATCACCGGCCTGCTTCCTTTACGCATGTCGTCCCCGTCCTCCACCTCGAGCACCACTGTCCTTGACCCGGCAAACCCCGGTGAGGCCCCGGGCCTCCCCCTCGTGCTCACCGTGGCCCTCGCGCCCGCCGGCCGCACCGTTGGCCGCGCCCGGGCTCGCCCCTGGTCGCACCCGCGACCGTGCTCACCGCACTTCGACCTCCTCTCCCTCCTACGACGCGTCCGGGCCGCGCCCCGCGACCACCGCCTGCACCCGCCAGGCTCGTCGCGCCTGCTGCAGGCCGGGCCCCGATGCTACTTCGCCTTTGAAGCCCGCCTCCGGTCACCCTCTGCCGCCCCCTGGAGCCCCTCGTTAGCCACTTGGTCGCTCCCTCGCCGGCGCTCCGCCCCGTCCCCTGCTCCCCGTGGCCGCGCACTGCATGCCATGGCCGCCGTCCCGCTTCCCCCATGCGGCTCCGCCCGGATCCACCCCCGATGGCCGACGTCCACACTGGCCAAACACCACCGCGCCCCGGTGGCCTCGCCTCGCCTCCCCGATCGGGCTGGGCCCTGGACGGGTGCGCCCGTAAGCGCACTGCTGGCGCCCGTGCCCGCTAAGGCCATAGGCCACTGACACGGGGACCCCACCCCCAGAACATTAAAGAAAAAGAAAAGAAGAAGATATAAAAAAAGGGAAATTAAAAATAATATTAATAAAATTGGAAATTAATTAAATAGTGAATTAATTAAGTTAATTAACCCTGTTTAATTAGTCTAATTAACTAGTTAGTTTAATTGAACCGTAATTAGTTTATTTAAATCCTAATTAACCTAAATAGTGTATGACATGGGGTCCCACTGGACCCACTGGTCATGTTGACCAGTCAACTCTGTTGACTGCTGACGTCAGCATGACATCATGCTGATGTCATTATTTCATTTTCGAATTAATTAAATAATTAATTAAATTCCAGAAATTAATAAAATCTTTAGAAAATCATATCTTTTAATTCGTAACTCGTATTACAATATTTTCAACATGAAAGTTGCTCAGAACGACGAGACGAATCCAGATATGCAGCCCGTTCGTCCGCCACACGTCCGTAGCACAGTGAACCTGCAACTTTTAACCTCCGGTTCATCTGTCCGAAAATGCGAAACACCGGGGATACTTTTCCGGATGTTTCCTCCTTTCGCCGGTATCACCTACTACCGCGTTAGGGCACACCGAACACCGCGTATTGCCTTGTTACACTTTGTGATGCTTTGATTGCTCTGTTATTTATTGTGTTCCCTCTCCGTTACTTCTTTCCGGTAGACCCCGAGACTGCCGGCGACCCCCAGTTCGACTACGGTGTTGGTGACTCGTCCTTCTTGCCAGAACAACCAGACAAGCCCCCCCCCTTGATCACCAGATATCGCCTATTCTTCTCTATACTGCTTGCATTAGAGTAGTGTAGCATGTTACTGCTTTCCGTTAATCCTATTCTAATGCATAGCCTGACATTGTTGCTACATCTGTTGATACCTTACCTACAATCCTAAATACTTAGTATAGGATGCTAGTTTATCATCATTGGCCCTACATTCTTGTTAGGGTTCCTTGCTATACTATTGGGCCATGATCACTCGGGAGTTGATCATGGGTATATACTATACATACATACACACTACAGATGGTGACTAAAGTCGGGTCCACTCGAAGAGTACCCGCGAGTGATTCATGGATTGGGGGCTGAAAGGACCTTTGTCCCGACGGCCCTCTGTGTGGATCTTTGTGGCGGAGCGACAGGGCAGGTTGAGACCACCTAGGCGAGAGGTGGGCCTGGCCCTGATCGGCGTCCGCGGTTGCTTCATAATAACACGCTTAACGAGTTCTTGGTATTTGATCTGAGTCTGGCCATTTGGTCTATACGCACTAACCATCTACGTGGGAGTAGTTATGGGTATCCCGGCATCGTGGTATCAGCCGAAGCCTTCTAGACGTCAGCAACTGAGCGGCGCGCGCCGGATTGGAACGTAAGCCTGCTCTTGTATTAGGGGGCTAGTTCTGCTTCCGGCCGCCCACGCAACGTGCAGGTGTGCTCAGGGCGATGGGCCCAGACCCCTGCGCGCTTAGGTTTAGACCGGCGTGCTGACCTCTCTGTTGTGCCTAGGTGGGGCTGCGACGTGTTGATCTTCCGAGGCCGGACATGACCCAGGAAAGTGTGTCCGGCCAAATGGGATCGAGCGTGTTGGGTTATGTGGTGCACCCCTGCAGGGAAGTTAATCTATTCGAATAGCCGTGTCCCTCGGTAAAAGGACGACCCGGAGTTGTACCTTGACCTTATGATAACTAGAACCGGATACTTAATAAAACACACCCTTCCAAGTGCCAGATACAACCTAGTGATCGCTCTATAACAGGGCCACGAGGAGAGGATTGCCGGGTAGGATTATGCTATGCGATGCTACTGGAGATGCTACGTGGAGATGCTACTTGGAGATGCTACTTGGAGGACTTCAATCTACTCTCTTCTACATGCTGCAAGACGGAGGCTGCCAGAAGCGTAGTCTTCGATAGGACTAGCTATCCCCCTCTTATTCTGGCATTCTGCAGTTCAGTCTACCGATATGGCGCTTTACACATATACCCATGCATATGTAGTGTAGATCCTTGCTTGCGAGTACTTTGGATGAGTACTCACGGTTGATTTCTCCCCCTTTTTTTCCCCCTTTCCTTTCTTTCTGGTTGTCGCAACCAGATGCTGGAGTCCAGGAGCCAAACGCCACCGTCGACGACGACTCCTACTACGCTGGAGGTGCCTACTACTACGTGCAGGCCGCTGACGACGACCAGGAGTAGTTAGGAGGATCCCAGGCAGGAGGCCTGCGCCTCTTTCGATCTGTATCCCAGTTTGTGCTAGCCATCTTATGGCAACTTGTTTAACTTATGTCTGTACTCAGATATTCTTGCTTCCGCTAACTCGTCAATGATCGAGCACTTGTATTCGAGCCCTCGAGGCCCCTGGCTTGTATTATGATGCTTGTATGACTTATTTTACTTTTAGAGTTGTGTTGTGATATCTTCCCGTGAGTCCCTGATCTTGATCGTACACGTTTGCGTGCATGATTAGTGTACGATTAAATCGGGGGCGTCACACTATACCACAAATACAACATGCGCTCTGCAAGGACGACGAGGTGTAGGTCGACTACTGCCTTCTCCTTCAGAGCTATGCCACAAATACAATGTGCGCTCTGCAAGGACGACGAGGTGCAGGTCGACTGCTGCCTTCTCCTTCGGAGCTACGCCACAAATACAACATGAGCTCTGCAAGGACGACGAGGTGCAGGTCGACTGCTGCCTTCTCCTTCGGAGCTACACCACAAATACAAAGTGCGCTCCATCCTGATCCGCAAGGACGTAGGTCGAGTCCAATCTATGCTCCATCCCTACCTGCAAGAGCAATGAAGTGCAAGTTGACTGGACTTTCCACCTCAGAGCTGCGTCTCAAGCACTAAAGTATATTCCGATTGAAGAACAAAGTTCGCTCGAAGGAAAATGCAAGCATATTCAACGATAAGCCATGTTCAGATAGCATCCTACGGATTCAGAAGTGCTCAAGCATCAAGCCTGTAAAAGTTTATCGGTTACAAAACGAGTCAGCATTTCGTGGCACATTTAAGGTAAAGCATAGAAGTTTTTTCTTACTCCTTAGGTGGAGGACGGGAGGGCGCGACAAACTGGTCCAGGTCGATTCCGTCAGCAATCCGAGTGGAAGCAGCAATAAAGGTCTCCATGAAATATTGGAAGTCGTGCTTCTTGGTAATGGCCACTTTGATGGACGCCAGCTTGTCCTCTCGCGCATCCTTGCAGTGAACACGGACCAGGAACAGAGCAACGTCAGCACCGCACCTGGCAGAATACTTGTTCCATTCTTGCACTCGACTTGGAATGTCATTCAGTCGAGTCATTTTAGACTCGAGGTCATTTTGGAGCGTCTCTCCCGGCCAGAGTGTCGTGTCGATTCGCGACACTGCAACCTTCAGTCAAGCAAGGTAGTCAACAACTCTAGCAACACGAGACTCCAGTCGGAGCACATTCATAGCGGCTTCATCCTTCACGAGAGAGTTAATGGGGTCCAAGCTTGTCTCCACTCGACGAGTCTCCTCTTTGAAGTTTTGGCAGAATTCTGTAAACACAATTCGAAGTTAAGCCAATAGTTCTATGATGAGTTGCTGATAACAAGTCAGTCGGGTAGAAGAGATTACGTTCAAGCATGATGAATAACTTCTTGGCAAGCCCTCCCAGATAAGCCTCCAGATCGTTCTTCTTCCCCGCCAGTTCACTAGCCTTGTCACTCAGAGCTATCTTATCATTCTTCAGACGGCTGACCTCCTTGTTGGCCGCGTCGAGAGGAGCTTTCAGATTGGTGTTCCCCTCTTCAAGTTTACCGACTGAAGCCAGTTTTTCTTCCGCAAGCTTCGTTTTGTCCAAATCCGCCTTCTGCGCCTCGGCGAGGTCATGATCCTTCTTCTTTAGAGCCGCCTTCATTTTATCTGCAAAGTGACACTGAGATCAGAATCAGGAATGGGCAGAAAGATAAAGATAGTCGTCAAGATTCTCACCAACCATACCTTTCGCTTCATCTTTCATCTTCTTAAAGTTCTCCTGAACAAGCTTCAAGTCAAGGTCGAGCTCGATATGCTTGTTTTCCAATTCAGTATAGCGAGCCACAAGCTCGCAAGATTTCTGCGAAGGGTCAGTCGACAGACATCAAAGATAGGTTGCTTCCGAGTGACTAAGAGAAAAATCGTAGAATTTCTAAGACTACAGCCGAATCAAAATATTCAACAGTAGTCTCGGGGAATACACCCAGTGGGTGCACTCAGCATGCCCCCACTGATTCTACCGACTCGGTCTGATCAGTCGATCGAAAGAGACAAAAAGGTTATGATCCTAAACCATAGTTAACTGCCAGTTGTCAGCCACGGTATCATCATGATAAAAAACAGGTTCCTCAGACCTTAGTCGACTGCCAGCAGTCAACCATGGTCTCGGGGACTACACCCAGTGGGTGCACTCAGCGTGCCCCCACTGGTTCCAAGATTCCACTCGACAAGGTACGACCAGACCGAGTGAAGAAGTTAGAGTGAAGAAATTCAAAATACAAAGACTACACTCGACTGCCAGCAGTCCACCATAGTCTCGGGGACTACACCCAGTGGGTGCACTCAGCGTGCCCCCACCAATCCAAAAATTCAATCGACACACCCAGTGGGTATACAGATACAAAGATCTTCGGAAAGAAAGTCTTCAGATAGCATATCCTAACAGAACAGGCGGTGACCAACTAACCTGGACGTTGCTCTAAAGGGCTGAGCTAGCATCATAGGCCGCTTGGCTGGCTTCCCGGATTGCCTTCACCTGCTCCATCATGATCCCCGCCTGGCGTATAGCCTCCTTAGCAGCACCCGCTTGGTCCTCTGGGACGTGGTGTGTGGCAAAAGGGAAGGCGGATCAGCAGTCGACGACGAAGGTCGAGCACTCGTCAGCGGCACAACGAAGGACACGGAAGTCCGAGTGATGTTGCCACCCTCCTGAACCAGCGTCTCAGGCATTGATGCAATCTGAGTAGTCTTGCCGGCCGGCGCCTTTTTATTCCTCCTCGGCCTCAGCGGCGCCTCATCGTCATCATCAAGGAGATCAATGACATGAGGTGGAGCTACAGGAAAGATCCAAAGTTACAAACGAAAATCCAATCGACCAAAAGCAAAACTACTGAGATCATACCAAGGTTGGAAGTGGCAGCATCTTCCATTTCCCGGTCTTCGTTCCTGGCTGAGGTCTCAGAGGTAGCAGCACTGCAGATTTCAGAAATCAGGCGGTTAGCCAACGAGTCGACCAAGAGTCTGTCCATGCTAAACGAGAAAACACAAGTTCTGCTGTTACCCGAAAATGGTGGGAATGGCCATTCTCATCTTGGGCAGGGCCTTCGACGGCTTTGATGATGCCACTCGGGGATGCTTTGGCGCTTTTTCAGTCGGCGCCGGAGAGGCCGTCCGAGGGCGTTTCGACGACTGGACAACAGGTACAGTCGCTTTGCCACGCTCGACCACGGGGTCGTGGATGAGCTTGGATCTCCTTTCTGTGTGAGGAGGATCGACTTCCTCCTCCTCCTCTTCAAAGGAGCCGTCGTCATGTTCATCCCCCTCACCATCAGATTGCCACTCCTCCTGACTTTCACCTCCGCTCGCCTCCTCCTCCTTGGCCTGTTCTTGCGCCCCGTTGGGCATCGAGTACATCTCAGTAGTGGCCTAGAAGACAACAAACAATACAAAAGCCACTCGACTTATTTTAAGAAAACAGAGTGAAGAAAACAGGATCACAGTCAGAGATGCAGAATTGGACCTGGTCTACTTCGTATGATTGGTCGAGTGGAGGAATCCTCCTGGCTCCTCGGGGGTTATCTTTGTTCCCTGTGATGGCCGTCAGCCACCTCTCCAGCGTGGCTTTCTCGACCTCCTCCGGGTGGATCCGAGTGGTGTCCTCAGTGCCTGAATACAGCCACATGGGATGGTCCCGAGCTTGAAGCGGCTGGATGCATCGTCGGAGGAAGACCTCCAAGAGGTCCATGCCGGTCACCCCGTCACGGATAAGCTGGACAACACGTTTGACCAGAACCTTAACCTGCACCTTCTCTTCCGGGACCACCTTCAAAGAGGAAGGCTTCCTCACTCGGTCCATGGAAAAAGGAGGAAGTTCTGTCGACTGCCCTGGCGTCGGCTGGTCTTTGCAGTAAAACCAGGTCAACTGCCATCCACGGACCGAGTCGGGTAGGACCATGGCCGGAAAAGCACTTTTCCCCCTCATTTGAACCCCAAGACCCCCACACATCTGAATCACTTGCATTCTCTCGTCACTCGGATTGGCCTTTTTCCCGTCTGGGAGCGACACGTGAAAATGTGCTTCAAAAGACCCCAATGAGGTCGACAACCCAAGAAATTCTCGCACAAAGACACGAAAGCAGGGAGGTACACGATGGTGTTGGGTGTGAAGTGGTGGAGTTGTGCCCCAAAGAAATTCAGAAATTCCCGAAAGAAAGGATGAGGCGGCAAACAAAACCCACGGTCGACATGGGTGGCCAAGAGAACGACCTCACCCTCCTGAGGCTGCGGCTCAGACTCCTTCCCCGGGAGCCGCGCCAATCCATGGGGGATCAGTCCTTCACTGTCCAGGTCGTCAAGGTCTTCTTGACGAATCGTCGAGCGGATCCAGTCGCCCTGGATCTAGCCTTGCGGCAGGCCGGCCCTCGATGAAGATCCGGCCCGACTGGTCGGCCTTCCCTTCGCCTTCGTCGTCGCTTTCTTCTCCCACTCTAGGGCCGCCGTCTTCTCTTTCACCATCGTCACCGGCGAGATGCGCATGGGGCAGCGGCGCTGAGATGGAAGCGAACACGGCGGATAAGTCTGAGGAAGAGGGGAGGAAATGAGAATGCACTGTTCAAAAACCCCCGTCCGGCGCCTTATATGAGGTTACTTCCGAGTTACTGACTTGTAGGCCCGGGCGATCCTGTCAAATCCCGCAACAGTCACGCGCGCGATACGTGGCGAAAAAGGTGGCGTGGAGATCAAGGCGTCCCTGCCTTATCCCATATGATTACTGCGGCCTCCTCCGCCCTGCGGCTTCCCAAAATTCGAATCCCGCTAAATCCGCGGGCTGCAGAGCAACTCGTCAGACGGAAGATTTCCTCCGCTTTGTCGTTCGGAGTTCTCCAAGTAAAGAAATTCACTCGACGGATACAAAGAATGGATCAAGGCGACTGAAAGAGAAGTTGGTCCCGTCACCTAAGTTCATTGATCCAGAACAAGACATACTCATAGCACGAAGATGGGTCGGAAGTGTGTTCAATTCCTTCCCCACTCAAACCTCGATCCATTCGGGGCCTAATGATGAAGCCATGTACCTAGGGTAGGGTCATGGACCTGTCCAAGATACCCTCCCCAAGGACATATCTTGAGGAAACCACCTTTCAGTCGACCTGCAAGGGTTCCACTTGACGGACTCGAAGACACTCGACCATGAAGCCAACCACTCGACTACCAGGAGACCTAAAGTCACTCTGCACGCAAATGGTCCGTCATTAAGTAGCTTTTATGGTCATCATAGCACTTTATGTATGGCCTTACCAGTAACGCCCGATCTTAATGTACCTTAAACCCTGCATAACTGAGGGCCGGAGGGGTCTGGCGGACTCTATATAAGCCACCCCCTCCTTAGTGTAAAGGGTTCACACCCCCGTAACTCATATACACATAATCCAGTCGACCGCCTCCGGGCTCCGAGACGTAGGGCTGTTACTTCCTCCGAGAAGGGCCTGAACTCGTAAACCTCTTGCGTATACAACTACACCATAGCTAGGATCTTGCCTCTCCATTCCTACCCCCTATTCTACTGTCAGACTTAGAACCACGATAGTGCCCGGTGGTTCGGTCGGGGGCCCGTGCGGTGTTCTGTATGGGAAGAATCAGAGACAAGGAAGAAGAAGGGTTACGAGACGTAGGATCTTCATCCAACCGCCTGAAATGGTCGAGAGACAACTAGGAGTTGCATTCTTAATGCGCTCTGGTTCATCATGTGTGGGCACTGCGCAACCAACATTTTATTATCCAAAATCTGCTTGCTCTTCTTTACCATGTTCCTCTTCCGTTCTTCTTTAATATGTACTCTCTCCGTTCCTAAATACAAGTTTTTGTATAGATTCCACCATGGACTACATATGGAGCAAAGTGATTGAATCTACACTCTAAAATGTATCTGGATACATCTGTATGTGATCCATAGTGGAAATCTCTACCAAGACATATATTTTTGAATGGAGGGAGTATGATAGTAGTACGATATGTTCCTTGTACTGAAGATGAGCAGGGACATTTGCAGTGTAGAGGTCTACACGGTCGGTTGTGATGGACACTTTGAGCCTCTTTGATTCGTAGGATTTTGTAAACTTAGGAATAGGATTTGTGGTGACCTGCCCACTTGAATCCTATAAGAATAGCAAGGAAATGCGGGGAGCTATGTCGCCTTTGAGATTTACATTGATATTAACAGTACTGCACCTTTAGTTGAAGAGAACTGGTATCAGAAACCTTTCTAGCCGTACCGGCAGTACTAGCACATATATTCCAGCAAGTTCCACTTTGCTGATTTTACTCTGATGCTTACGGTTTTCCCCGTTATATCTACACTATGATCTGTGTAGCTGCTTTGTGTCGCACTAGCAGCAGTCCACTCTTGAAGCTAAACACTGCAATGACTTAAAAAATTGGCACCAAGGCATTGAGTGCCATACTGGATGCAATCAAACTCATACGCTCCCCACCTGTTGATTCTTGTACAAAATATGATCCTAATGACTATTCTTACCTCGAGGAGTCAAAGGCAGATGGCCTGTCCTGTTCACCCATCAAGGTGCCTATTCTAATTTGGCAAGGTTTTATTGATTGCGCGTATCTTGCATATGTTGTCTTGCATTTCTTCTACTTTGTTGCACCACCATCTGCTTAGTTTACTCATCATATATGTCGAGATGCCATGCCCATCCATTATCAATACATATTCCATCTGTCATCATACCACGTTTTTCCACTCAAATGTTGTTCTTGTGCATCAGACATCAAAAAGGAAGAGGGTGATTGCCGAACCTGAAGGAGCACCAGCAAAGTCCTTGAAAAACGTGGTGGTGCCGCAGAAATTAGACAACACCCCACTTATATTGGTTGTAAAACCAGTGACACAAAATGTAGGACTGACTCCAGCAGAGTGTACCCATACTTCACTGGCCACACCACTAGCCCCACCACACAGGACCTGCACTCCAGCAAAAGGTATACCGATTTCATTTGCCATAGCACCAGCCGTACCACAAAAAATCCCACTCCAGCAAAAACTAAAGCATGTCCACCGGCCAAAGACCTATCCCAACTGCAGAGACGGCCAATTCCTGCAGATTGGAACCCCATTCCATTTATTCCCAATTTAAAAGACAATGCTTTTAGTGTTGTTAGGGTCTACGTGCATATATTCCATCATGGTAAGATTATAGTGAAGACAAACACCATTTTCACATCTTCCTATCCAACTTACGTGTAAGTGCTATTATTCATGTTTATTATTTTCCTGTTTTCTGCTGATTGAACACATCAATGATTTACATTAAATTGTTGTAACTAGGCGAGGGTCAATCTGGATAGTCATGACGAGCAAAGCTTGCTTGTGCTTTTCAAGGAAGCATTGCAGCAGTATCGGTGTTACTTGAGGAAATCACACTTTGATGGCAAGTCTATAAACGAATTTCTGATGAAGTCTCCTGTGCTAAATTTAGAAGACATTGAATGGAAAAACCTTGTTATGCACTGGTCTCGTTCCCAGGATGAGGTATTGTCTATGAAATCACATGACAATTTGAACTTCTACTTTTCCGCATGTGCCTTACGGATCTTTTTTGCAGGAAATCTTCTCGAAGAAGAATTCCGGTTTGAAAAGAACGACAGGATATCGCAAATATGTTGCCCGCTGCTTTGCTCTTGCTAGTACCTGTTGTCCTATATCACTGTACTTGCATACATACCTGGTTCATTATGTGACAGCAGTATGCATGATAGCTTGCTTATCAATTGTTCGCTCCAAATTATCAGATCTGTATAAATGGTTACATTAGTGTAGAATATATCCAATGCCAATGAATTTTTTTATCTCTGCATTATTCTTGTAAGTACATGCTGTCCTTTATTAGTGTACTTATATTGACTGCTAGTTGTTCATGTACCATAACTCTGCAGCTTATTTTCCTTTGCCCTCCACTTTCTGCACACCAGATCTATATTTACTCTTACCATAAGGTTGGTACTGAAGAAGTTTAGATGTGCATTACTCTTGGCTGTACCTTTTTCCTGTATCGCTGCACTTACATTTATAGCTACTTGGTTATGTAGCATCACTGTTCATCTTATCTTAAATATTCTCCATTTTTTCGTATATTATCACATCTATATTTACTCTTAACAAAATGTTGAATAAAGGCAATGCTTATGAAGAAGATTCTGTGGTAAACTTCTTGAATTGCCCCCCCCCCATCAGCATGGACAAGGGCTTTATAGAGCCTATCTTCACCAATAATGTAAGTTTGTCCTTCTCAAGCCTTAAAACTTTGTTGTGTATATTTGGTTAGGCATGACTGCAACAACTTTTTATTTTTGGTGTTTGCATCAAATTGCATGTTTAAAGTTTATTATGTAGTTCATAAACAAAAGTTTGTCCTTCTCAATTTAAGTTTTTAGTTGTACAACCAAGTTCCTTCTTCATACCATGTAAATTAAACTATACATAGCAAATGATCTTATTTTGCACTGCATGTATGCTTCTGTTCTTCATCCGTAATCCAGTGGTGTGGTGAACCTACCCACTACAGCACAATGTCATATTCTGCAATGTCTTAACTATGAACAATGTCATATCATCCTACTATTATTTAAACTGTCTCTTTATTTGCCAATCTGAAATGGGATAAATTAACAGCACACTAACCATTGATACTTATGAGTTCTTGATCTGTAATCCAGTGGTGTCGTGAAGCTGCCAACTCCTTCACAATGTCATTTCCTGCCATGTCTTGACCTGCACAATACCATATTATGTTAATGCAATTTTAATTGTGTCACTTTATTCGTCAGTAAGAAATGTGATGAATTGTCAGCACTGATACTTTTATGTGCAAAACCTGTCATCTCTCTGCTTGTTTATCTTTCAGAGTGAGGAAGATATAAGTGTTGAACAAGCGCAGTCTCATCAGCTTGCTCAGCTGCTTGCGCTGCAGCTCCCCAGCACGGCTAACCTTTCTTGAACTCTATTGAAGTGCTATTAGTTTTGTATATTATTTTGTCCGTGTGTTTATTTGCACTGGTGGCAATCTTTGATGCCCAGTGTATGTAATATGTTGTCTGCTTGTGCTTTATTATCATAGTGGCAAACTTTGATGCCCAGTGGATGTAATATGCCGTAATTTCTTTATTGTATAGTCTAGGTTTTTTCTTATTCACGATGCTGCAGTTATTTTACTGTATATATATCCTGTCTTCGCAGTAAACCGTCCAAACCTTAAAATTATGGTACATAATCGAGCCATCATGCAATCATGATGTATGATCCGCATCATGGGCCCTGTCATCTTGGTCCGTTAAAAGGCCCAAAGTAAACTGGCACACCAGTAGATTCGGTCCTTTAATAGGCCGAGTAACCCCCGGCCCTCTTTTCGCAAGAAAACTCAATGGGCTTTTAGGAGGTTGAGAAGTAGGTTCGGCCTGGAACGTGCCGAACAACAGCCTAAAATGGACGCCAGCCCATGATTGTGCGAATCAAATCACGGGCTTTTAACAGGCCAAAATAGTCTCGGTCCTTGTTTGGCCCAATCAGATATCGGCTGCGAGCAGGACAGATGCAAACCGGGCCGTAGTTAGGCCCAACTATATGACGGGCTTTTAACAGGCCGAAATTAATATAGGGCTGAAATGTTAAACGGGCCCTTAACCGGCCGAAACTAATATCAGTCCGAATTACTAAATGGGCCTTTAACAAGTGGGCCCAAAAGCATAGCATCCAGTTGACGGGCCGAATCTGATATGGGCCATAATTTATCCCAAATCCTCTTAAAGGGCCGGACCTGATCTGGGCCGTAATTTGTCCCAGAACGTGGTAGGCTTTTAACGGGCCAGATCTCATATGGGCCATTATTAGGCTCGAAAAGTGGCAGGCCATTAATGGATCGGATCAAATCTGGGCTGGCATTTGGCCCAAAACATGGCAGCCAGTTAATGGGCCGGCCTACTAGGGTCCTCAAAATCTTGTGGGCCTACAGCTGGGCCGGCCCATTAATGTTGGTGAAATCTCGTGGGCCTTTAGCTGGGCTGGCCCATTATGATCCGCAAGAATCTTGTGGGCCTTTACCTAGGCCGTCCCATTGTGGCACACAAAAATCTTGTGGGCCTTTACCTGGGCCTGCCCATTATGGCCCGCAAAATCTTATGGGCCTTTAGTTGGGCCATCCCATTATGGTCCAAAAAATCTCGTGGGCCTTTAGCTGGGCCGGCCTATTATGGTCTGCAAAATCTTGTGGGACTTTAGTTGGGCCGGCCCATTTAAACTTGATGGGCCGGTCCACATGTCAACATATCATAGGCGTGTCTCGCCCATTGGATGAGTGACACCTGTGCCAACGTGGAGCTGACACATGTCTACTCCAGCCAATGATGATTTTACATGTGGAAAATCCCCATTTGTCGGGGCTGTTAACGGGTTATCGGATCCAAAACCCGACCCGATAGCTTAACGGCGTTCCGTTACGGTGGATGCCACGTGTCGGTCACCCTTGACGAAAGCACTTCTGTGACGCGTGATTTATCGTCATGGAAGTGGACACTTCCGTGATGATAATTTTGATAATGTCATGGAACACTTCTACGACAACACATGTATGACTATCTTGATTCTGTCGTAAAATCGTCATGGATGTACATGCATGACAAAAAACGCGACCTACTATGACAAACATGTATCATCATGGAAGTGTATTTTTTCGTAGTGTATGTACTGTGGCGAAGAAGAAGGGATCGGAGGTGCTCCCGTGCCGCCGTTGGGTGAAAGAGAATAGTTGCGCCGGTAGTGGATTCCCTCCCTTGCCGACGGCGAGAGCGTTAAGCCTCCTTCCCTTCCCGACGGATGATTCCTTCCAGCTCTTTGACCAGTAGTGAGGGGAGAGAGAGAGGCCAACGAAGTCTTGTTTAGATCTGGAGAGGGTGACTACAAGCGCTGAGGCTCCAGCGTGTTTATATATATATACTGGAGAGAGAGAGTTTGTGAAGAGTGCAAACCCTAGAAAACAAGCGCCGAGGCTGCAACGTATATGTGATGAGGTGATTATATGGTCACTACGAGATCATATAGCTCCATATCCATCCATTTTGACCAGTCAAAGAATCCTCCTGGCACCGTCCCAGATCACTTTGTCACTCTGTCATGCGGGGCCTACCTGTCATTGGGTGGAAGAAAGAAGTCGAACAAAAACAAAATTATGCTCAACTGTAGTTATCGAACCCGAGACCTCAAGTTTGATGAGTGAACTGGCTAACTAGCTACACGACCCTCCTATTATGTTCAACGAGAGGAAAATAACCTTTTATACATTCCTGCATTCGTGTGACAAGCATGCCGTGTTTTTTTTGTGTGGGAGTCATTGGGATTTAAATCATAATCGTGTCATGTGGATTTGGTGGTAAGACTATCCACAGTGGGAGTAACATAGGTGGTAACATCACACATCTTTAGGCAAAATAGATGATGTGACAAGTAATTAATGAGGAAAGAGAGGCATATACTAGTCTATGTTACTAATACCTTCGTCCTGGTTTATAGGTCCCCTTTGTTGTTTGTGCCAAATTTTGACCAAAGATTTAACTAACAAAATGTTAATGCATGTCAACAAAAAATATATCATTGGATTCGTATTTGAACATAGTTTTCAATGATATAATTTTTTGTGACATGCATGAACACTTTGTTAGTGCAATCTATGATCAAAATTTGACACGGAATACAATGGGGACCAATACCAGAACGAAGGTAGTACGCAAAGTTTGCCATCGGAAGCGAGCTGATCTGGCTCTCCTAAGCTAGCAAGGTTTTTCTAGCCTACCCAAGCTAGCTGGCCCACAAAATCTAACATATTTTAACAGTTCCAAACGCCTAACCTTGCCCGGCTAGGCTATAAGTTGTTCTTGCTAAGGATCTACACGCTCCCTAAGTAACAACGCTCGCTAGCAACGAGGCCAGGAGGGGATTGAGATGCGAAGTTAATGGACGACGCCTAAACATTTTGGGAATATCTGATTTTCGTAAGATGACTAAACACCTAGACAGAGGGAGTACTACTTCTCAGTCCAGGGTTGATGGAATAATCGTCGCCTCTTCTCTTCTTGTACGTACTCCATTTGTAGCTCACTTCTTGTGGCTTCACACTCGCACGATATTCCTATTCTATGAACCTGTGTGTGCGTGTGTGCGTGTGTGTGTGTGATTAACAACATGTGTGTGTTAGAGAGAGTGACACATCTACCTACTCCTACAGAGAGATGGTGTGTATTATACGATTTAGCCGCGAGAGTCCGTGCCTCCTCTCGTTTTCGGGCGTCTAGTCAGGACAGGCGGACAGCTGCCACGCTTGCTCCTGACCAGCCTGGCCCACCCAGAGCCTTTCCATCGCCCACGCGCGCTTCCTGCACAAAACGGTCAGTGCCACTCCAAAGAATCGGTGTCGCATTCATGCCCGGGCAGAGCGGACGTGGCCTCTCACTGGCGCCTGCATTGAAGGGAGAAGCGGATTCAAGAGTGATGGTTGCTTCATTCAACTTACTGCTGGGTCTATGTGATTTGACGGCTCATTGGTCATTATTACCGAGGTGGTAGGACTTCTGGATGTCCCACGCTTTCGGCAAAAGGAGGTACTACTAGATTACAATTTTCTCCATTTTTACAACTGAGGAATGCGAGAGCGGTGAAAACACACAGGCTCAGTGATTACATGGCCCACCTCACACTATCACCATATTTTCTGGACACCGTGCGACACCTAACTCTTTACATTGTACTAGTATAGTATGTAGTATAATTTATCAACGAGATAAATTTGTACAATGCTATGAAGCATCCAACTTCTGTTTCATGTATCTTGCATCCAAGGTTGCCCGTTGCAACATTTCATCAAATACAAAGGAGACTAACATGCATGCTATTGCATCTCAATGATTGAAAGATCATAGCCAATATGTACTCCCTCCGTTCCAAAATAAGTGTCTCAACTTTATGCAAACTTTAGTTCAAAGTTTTACTACTACTAAAGTTGACACTTATTTTGGATCGGAGACAGCTAAAGAAAAAACGATCCATGCAGTCCCTAGCCCTTGAACCGTAAACCCTAACCTGGCTTTAATTTGCTGGCAATGTTGGAGCTTCTGAAGAAATGAAGTTTGCAACCCTTTTGTGTAGTTTCACCAAAATCGAGATGAGCATCCCTGTGGCAAAGAAATTGAAGAAGCGTGATTAGAATAACATTACTGGGACTAGTTGATGAGACATAAACTCATCACAAATAGAGTATGTAGAAGCCAGTAGAGGTATGTGCGGGGCAAAGAAGTAGAGAAATATCCACATGGAGTGATGTGGGCAGCTGGAGCAGTGGTGCAAGCCAGCTGTAAAGGCAGTTGTACCTGACGGACGTCGAGACGTAGCTCAACCTAGAGGAGGGTGGCCGGAGGCGGCAACTACCCACGTCGCGGTAGTGAGAAAGGGAAGAAGGCAACCTCACCGGCTTTGTGAGAGAGAATGGCAGGGACCCCTGATCAGGACGTGCCGACAGTGGGTTTTCTCTGTCGCCAACGGCGACCGCATCTACACTAAGCATCCACCCCTTCCCCGGCAGAAGTGTGTTGGATATCGGGTTCCGGCAAAACCCTTAAGGTTCGAACTCTGGGGTGCGAACGAAGATCTTCTCCCTACCGATCCACACCCCAAAACCTCGCTGCAAATCTAAGCTACACTATGAACAACACAAGGGACACAAGGTTTATACTGGTTCGGGCCACTGTTGTGGTGTAATACCCTAATCCAGTGTGTGGTGTGGTGGATTGCCTCTAGGGCTGATGATGAACAGTACAGAGGAAGAACAGCCTTGCGTGGGGTGTTCTTGAGCTGGTGCGGTGTTCTGCTAGGGAAGGATTCGATCCCTTTCTACTGTGATGGCTTTCTCTATTTATAGAGGCACTGGTCCTCTTCCCAAATATTGAGCAGGAAGGGAGCCAACAACGACCATTTTGAAGGGGGGCAGCTAGTACAAGCTATCCTGACTAAACTTGGTCTTCGACTGCCAAAGGCACTGGCGATGACGCTTTCTTGGGCTCCACTGTGATCTCCGTCCTGCCATCCTGCTGGTCTTGGTCTCGTTGCACCGATATGGAAACCTTTGCTTGATGCCTCGGTACTGCGCGCCTGCGCTTGCCCCCTTTGCACAAAAGAGGAAATGAGGACACTTCACTTGCTGGCGCCCGCCTGGTCTCGATCATCATGGCTTGCGTCATGAGCACCTCGCGAGGTAGTCCTTGCCTTGATCTCTCCTCCTCCTCGCGAGGCTGCCTAGCAAGGCCGCCCCTGAGGAAGCCTTGCATCGTCCGCCCCGCGAGGCTTGGCCCCTCGGGAGGGTCTTGAACTTGGGTCGATGAAGACGGGCGGTACTGGGCCACTGCTTGAGCCACGCCACAGGCCGCAGGCAGGCAAGTCTGGGGACGCCCGTTCCCAGAACTCCGACAACGTGATCCTCCGGGATGTTAGAGATGTGGCCACAGTCATTTTTTGCGAGAGTGTGAAGATAGCAATGAGGGAGTCCTGGATTAAGGGGTCCTCGGACGGCCGGACTATTGACAATGGGCCGGACTGTTGGGCTATGAAGATACAAGACAGAAGACTTCTTCCCGTGTCCGAATGGGACTCTCCTTTGCGTGGATGGCAAGCTTGGTGATTCGGATATGTAGATTCCTTTCTCTGTAACTAACTTTGTATAACCCTAGTCCCCTCTGGTGTCTATATAAACCGGAGGGTTTAGTGCATAGGGCAGAATCATAATCATATAGGCTAGACTTCTAGGGTTTTAGCCATCACGATCTCGTGGTAGATCAACTCTTGTAATACTTAGATTCATCAAGATCAATCAAGAAGGAAGTAGGGTATTACCTCCATAGAGAGGGCCCGAACCTGGGTAAATATTGTGTCCCCCGCCTCCTGTTACCATTAGCCTTAGACGCACAGTTCAGGACCCCCTACTCGAGATACGCCGGTTTTGACACCGACATTGGTGCTTCCATTGAGAGTTCCGCTGCATCCTCACCAAAAGGTTTGATGGCTCCATCAATCATCCACAACAATGTAGTCCAGGGGGAGGTTTTCCTCCCCGGACAGATCTTCGTATTCGGCGGCTTCGCACTGCGGGCGAACTCGCTTGGCCATCTAGAGCAGATCGACAGTTATGCCCCTGGCCATCGGGTTAGATTTGGAAGCTTGAATTACGTGGCCGATATCCGTGGAGACTTGATCTTCAATAGATTCGAGCCCGTGACGGCTGCTCCCAGCCACCATGATGAACATGACCTAAATCTGTCATCGGACCATGCTCAGGAGATAGCACCTATAACAGCTCCGGCCCTAGATTCGGAGCAGAGTGCGCCATCCGAGGACGGGATGCTCATCCCTGCCACGGAAGCCACAGACTCAACGGCGTTGGAGCCGCACACAGATCCAACCTTGAGCGGGGCCTGTGTCTTCGGAACCTCGGATCCGTCTCCGGCCATAAGTTCCGAACTGCGTACATCCGCGCCCATCGACCCTGATCAGGCGCTGATCGTCGAGTTCAGCTCCACAGATATCTTCCGGCACTCACCTTTAGGCGATGTGCTTAACTCACTAAAAACCCTCTCCTTGTTAGGGGACTCTCAGCCGAACTATATCCGGCTTGAATTGGAAGCTGATGAATTTCACTTCCCACCCACCACCCACTACATAGCCACTGTCGAGGACTTAACCGACATGCTCGATTATGACTCAGAAGACATCGACGGTATGGTCGACGATGCCGGAGAAGAGCAGGCACAAAAACCACCACTTATAGGGTGCTGGACAGCCACCTCCTCGTGTGACATATACATGGTGGATACACCCAAAGAGAACAATGGCGACAATGAAAATCCAGTCGAGGATAAGCCTCCTGAGATACTGCCAAAGCGCGGGCATCAGTGGCGCAGCTCTAAGCCACGCCGTGGTAAAAACAACAATACCGTCACAGGAGAAAACAATACTCCGGATGATGCTAAAGACAATGAAAACCCTGTTGAGCCAACCTCCGAATGATGTCTACTACACAACCTTCTTCTTGTAGATGTTGTTGGGCCTCCAAGTGCAGAGGTTTGTATGACAGTAGCAAATTTCCCTAAAGTGGACTAAGGTTTATCAATCCGTGGGAGGCGTAGGATGAAGATGGTCTCTCTCAAACAACCCTGCAACCAAATAACAAAGAGTCTCTTGTGTCCCCAACACACCCAATGCAATGGTAGATTGTATAGGTGCACTAGTTCGGCGAAGAGATGGTGATACAAGTGCAATATGGATGGTAGATATGGGTTTTTGTAATCTGAAAATATAAAAACAGCAAGGTAACTAATGATAAAAGTGAGTGCAAACGGCATTGCAATGGTAGGAAATAAGGCATAGGGTTCATACTTTCACTAGTGCAAGTTCTCTTAACAATAATAACATAGATAGGTCATATAACAATCCCTCAACATGCAACAAAGAGTCACTCCAAAGCCACTAATAGCAGAGAACAAACGAAGATATTATGGTAGGGTACGAAACCACCTCAAAGTTATTCTTTCGGATCAATCTATTCAAGGGTTCGTACTAGAATAACACCTTAAGACACAAATTAACCAAAACCCTAATGTCACCTAGATACTCCATTGTCACCTCAAGTATCCGTGGGCATGATTATACAATATGCATCACACAAGCTCAGACTCATCTATACAACCAACACAAAGTACTTCAAAGAGTGCCCCAAAGTTTCTACCGACTGTCAAGACGAAAACGTGTGCCAACCGTTATGCATAGGTTCATTGGCGGAACCGTCAAGTTGATCACCGAAACATACATCAAGTGGATCACGTGAATATCCCATTGTCACCATAGATAAGCACGGCAAGACATACATCAAGTGTTTCAAATCCTTAAAGACTCGACCCGATAAGATAACTTCAAGAGGAAAACTCAATTCATCACAAGAGAGTAGAGGGGGAGAAACGTCATAAGATCCAACTATAATAGAAAAGCTCGCGATAAATCAAGATCGTGCCATTGAGAGAACACGAGGGAGAGAGATCAAACACATAGCTACTGGTACATACCCTCAGCCCCAAGGGTGAACTACTCCCTCCTCGTCATGGAGAGCGCCAGGATGATGAAGATGGCTACCGGTGAGGGATTCCCCCTCCGGCAGGGTGCCGGAACGGGCTCCCGAGAGGTTTTTGGTGGCTACAGAGGTTTGCGGCGGCGGAACTCCCGATCTATCTTCGTATCCGATGGTTTTAGGGTATATGGGAATATATAGGCGAAAGAAGTTGGCCAGGGAAGCCACGAGGGGCCCACGAGACAGGGGCGCGCCCAGGGGGTGGCGCGCCCTCCTATCTCCTGGCCTCCTCGAAGCATCCCTGGCTTGTACTCCAAGTCTCCCGGATCATGTTCGTTCCAAAAATCAGGCTCCCGAAGGTTTTGTTCCGTTTGGACTCCGTTTGATATTCCTTTTCTTCGAAACACTGAAATAGGCAATAAAACAACAATATGGGCTGGTCCTCCGGTTAATAGGTTAGTCCCAAAAGTAATATAAAAGTGTATAATAAAGCCCATAAACATTCAAAACAGATAATAATATAGCATGAATGTTTCATAAACTATAGATAGATTGGAGACGTATCAGCATCCCCAAGCTTAATTCCTGCTCGTCCTCGAGTAGGTAAATAGTAAAAGAAAGAATTTTTGAAGTGTGAATGCTAGAAGGTGCACAAGTTTGATCAATGATAATTTCAATCACCTTTTCTAGCATGATTATATGTCATAATAGTAGTTCATCTCATAAAACTTCTCACAAACAAGTAACAAGAAATTCACATGTTAAATCATAGACCATAAACTTTCTTGAAAACTAGCAAACTTCATTCTCAATCATCAAACAATTGCAATTCATCTTATTTTCAGGAAGGGTCTATGTCAGAGCTTTGATTTAGCAAACTCCACATACTCAACTATCATATAGTCTTCTACAATTGCTAACACTCACGCAATACTAATGGTTATGGAGTTTCAATCGGACACTAAGAAAGATAGGGTCTTATAGTGTTGCCTCCCAATGTATTCACCTTTGGGTGATGTCAACAATAATAGTTCATGCTAACTTACATCCAATTGGATATATATATATATATATATATATATATATATATATATATATATATATATATCAGGATCTTTCCAACATGAGGTGCTTGCCGAAGGATAAAATGAAAAAGGGAAAGGTGAAGATCACCTTGACTCTTGCATAAAGTAAAAGATAGGCCCTTCGCAGAGGGAAGCAGAGGTTGTCATGCGCTTTTATGGTTGGATGAAAAAAATCTTAATGCAAAAGAACATCACTTTATATTGCCACTTATATATGGACTTTTATTATGCAGTTCGTCGCTTTTATTGCTTCCATAACAAGATCGTATAAAGGTTATTTTCTTCACACTAGTAGATCATACATATTTAGAGAGCAATTTTTATTGCTTGCACCAATGACAACTTACTTGAAGGATCATACTCAATCCATAGGTAGGTATGGTGGACTCTCATGGCAAAACTGGGTTTAAGGATATTTGGAAGCACAAGTAGTATCTCTACTTGGTGCAAGGAATTTGGCTAACATGAGGGGGAAAGGCAAGTTCAACATCTTTTAATGATCCATGACAATATACTTTAACTGAGATGTCGGAAAACATAAACCATTACGTTGTCTTCCTTGTCCAACATCAACTCTTTAGCATGTCATACTTAATGAGTGCTCCCGATTATAAAAGATGTCTAGGATAGTATATTTATATGTGGAATCTCTCTTCCTTCAATATTCTTTCATGAATTGTTCAAATGACCAATACAATGCTTGCTAACCTTCAATAAATTTACAACCTCTACTTCTTAGATGTGAAGTCATTACTCCCCATGGGATAAGCAAATGAGACATATATAATTTCATATTTGTGACATTCAACTCATTCAACCATTTACTCATAGGATATAAGTGAAGCACACGAGTAAATGACAAACTACTCCAACAAGATAGAAGTGAAGATCAAAGAGTAGCTAAATAATTAAGTAGCTATGCGAAGACTCTCTCTCATTAAAGTATTTCAGATCTTGGTATTTTATTCAAACAGCAAGCAAAGTAAAAATAAAATGACATTTCAAGGATAGAAAAACTCATGTGAAGAAGCAAAAACTTAGGTTCAACCGCTACTAACGGATAGTTGTTGAAGAAAAAAAAGTGGGATTCCTAAAGGGGCATCCCCTAGCTTAGATGCTTGAGACTTCTTGAAATATTATCTTGGGGTGCCTTGGGAATCCCCAAGCTTGAACTTTTGTGTCTCCTTGATTCCTCTCATATCCTGATTTCTCTTTTTATCAAAAGCTTCATCCACACCAAACTCAACAAGAACTCGTGAGATAGGTTAGTATAAACCAATGCAAAACCTTATCATTTTCTACTGTAACAAATCACTAAAATTATTATTCAACATTGCATACTAAATGTCTCTGCATATTTAACACTCCTATCCTCAAATAGAATAATTAAACAAGCAAACATATGCAAACAACGCAAACATAACAGCAATCTGCCAAAACAGTATAGTCTGTAAAAAATGCAAGATTCATCATACTTCCCTAACTCCAAAAAATTATGAGAAAAATAATATGTTGTAGAAGATTTATCAGATCTCATTATGAAAAAAGTTTCAACATTATATCATGCTCTGACTTTTCTAGGGAATTTTTGCAACAGCGATAAACATTCTGTTTTCAAACAGCAACATGTAAACTAGCAAAATAAGCATGGTAAAGGCTATCCTTAACATTTTTATTGAAAATATAGATGTAAAACATTATTCTAAATAACAGCAAGCAAATACTAAAAAAATAAAATGACGCTCCAAGCAAAACACATATCATGTGGTGAATAAAAATATAGCTCCAAGTAAAGTTACCGATGAACGAAGACGAAAGAGGGGATGCCGCGGAAAGCTTAGGCTCTTGGTCGTCCTTGAATATTACCTTGGGGTGCCTTGGGAATCCACAAGCTTAGGCTCTTGCCACTCCTTATTCCGTAGTCCATCAAATCTTTACCCAAATCATGAAAACTCCACAACACAAAACTCAACAGAAAACTCATAAGCTCCGTTAGTATAAGAAAATAAAACCACCACTTAGGTACTGTAATGAACTCATTATTTATTTATTTTGGTGTTAAACCTCCAATATTCTAAGTTCTCTATGGTTCATACCACTTAATACTAGCCATAGATTCATCAAAATAAGCAAACAACACATAGAAAACAGAATTTGTCAAAAACAGAACAGTCTGTAGTAATCTATATCAAACGTATACTTATGGAACTCCAAAACTCCTACCAAATTAGGACGGGCTAAGAAATTTGTGTACCAATCCATATCAAAAAGAATGTTATCAGAATCACGTTTCTGTAAATCAACAAAACTAATTTACTGGGTACAAAAGTTTCTGATTCTCAGCAGGATCAACACAATTATCACCGTAAGCTATCCTAAAGGTCTTACTTGGCACTTTATTGAAACAAAAGCTATAAAACATGATTAATACAGTAGAATAATCATGTGGACACACAAAAACAGTAAGGATAAATATTGGGTTGTCTCCCAACAAGCGCTTTTCTTTAATGCCTTTCTAGCTAGACATGATGATGACAATGATGCTCACCTAAAAGATAAGAATTGAAACATAATGGGAGCATCATGAAGCATATGAATAGCACATTTAAGTCTAACCCACTTCCTATGCACAGGGATTTTGTGAGCAAACAACTTATGGGAGCAATAATCAACTAGCATAGGAAGGCAAAACAAGCATAGCTTCAAGATTTTCAACACATAGAGAGGAAACTTGACATTATTGCAATTCCTACAAGCATATGTTCCTCCCTCATAATAATTTTCAGTAGCATCATGAATGAATTCAAAAATATAACCAGCACCTAAAGCATTCTTTTCATGATCTACAAGTATAGAAAATTTACTACTCTCCACATAAGCAAAATTCTTCTCATTCAGAATAGTGGGAGTATCATAAGAGACTTGAACACTAAAAATTGTTTCCATATTAGAAGAGTAATGTTCAGAAAAAGTGTAATCATAATCATGACAAGTTTATAAATATAATCATCACTACTTTTTATAGCATAAGTTTCATCACAATAATCATCATAAGTAGCAACTTTGTTCTCATCATAATCGATTGAAACCTCTCCCAAGATAGTGGAATCACTAAATAAAGTTGACACTCTTCCAAATCCACTTTCGTATTCATCACAATAAAATTCAACATCCTCCAAAATAGTGGGATCACTACCTCCTAAAGTTGACACTCTTCCAAACCCACTTTCATCAATATAATCATCATAGGTAAGAGGCATGCTATCATCATAACAACTTTGCATATCAAAACTTGGGAGGCTAAAAATATCATCTTCCTTAAACATAGCATCCCCAAGCTTGGGACAACCATTAATTGCATCAAATATATTCTAAAATATTTCATCCTCATCAAACATAGCTTCCCCAAGCTTGGACCTTCTCATATCACAAGCATAATCACTCTCATCATTAATAGTATGGATAGCACCAATAGTACAACAATTATCATCATCACAATGAGTAGTAGGAGCAACATCATTTCGGAGGGATACCTTTTTACCTTTGTTGCTCCTTCTTTTCTTTTTCTTCTCCACATTATGTGTGGGTTCAACCTTCTTCTTTGAGCTCCTTATAGATGAGATTGGTTGAATAGAAAGCTCCTCCTCATTGCCTGATTCATCATAAGAAATAATAGGAGGAGATTGGGAAGTATCTTCCCTTTCATTAGTATTTTCTTCATCTTCTAATTGCTTTATTTTCATTAGGTAATTGGCAATATAAGGATTTTAATGCAATTCACCGCACAATAAAAATAAATCTTCTCTAGATCAAAAATCAAGAAATCTATCAAGATTAAATTTTGGAATACCCTCAGTTATACGTTCCATTTATTCATACCCCAAAACAAGACTAAGATCTTTATGATGCTCAGGGTAACCAAACTATCACAATTTTTGGACACGATTCGATCATGAAACAATTTGCATTGGAGATTTAAATGACCACGTTCATTGCAAAGTTCACAAGGAGCATGAAAAATATAGAATTTTTCAGCACAAACATCAAGACTTTCTTGAAACCCTTTAGTTTATAAATACTTATGCCTCTTGCAATATCTATTTTCCCTATTTGGTGTGTACTTGCAAACCCAATCTACTCCACAAAAATCGACATGCTTATAGGAGACATTTTCATCATAACTAGCGCAATCATCATTAGTACTATGGATATTCAAAGAGTTCATACTAACAACATTGCAATCATTCTCATCATTCAAAGATTTAGTACCAAGCATTTTATAGATTTCTTCTTCTAGCACTTTAGCACAATTTTCCCTTTCATCATACTCACGAAAGATATTAAAAAGATGAAGCGTATGAGACAAACTCAACTCTATTTTTTTCGTAGTTTTGTTTTATAAAGTAGACTAGTGATAAAACAAGAAACAAAAAGATTCGATTGCAAGATCTAAATATATACCTTCAAGCACTAACCTCCCCGGCAACGGCGCCAGAAAAGAGCTTAGTTGACGGGGTGTGAGTGCCGCTTACCTAGCCTCCCCGACAACGGTGCCAGAAAAGATCTTGATGTCTACTACTGTAGCGACCCGACCTCAGATGGTCAAGTCTCTGTGCTCCAGTGTCATCCCTGGATCAGTAATGCTGACACCACACAGTACTTCGAAGGATTTATAACAGAGTAGCAATCACACACTTATTACATCGTTTGTCCAAAAGAGGACTTATTACAATAATCATGGCTTAAGGCCATCTAATAACGATAACAGCGGAAGACTTGGAAGATAAGTGAGTCCATCAACTCCAACGACATCACTGAGTATAGAACCACAACCTAAAAGCACCTTACTCGTCGTCTGAAAAGTCTGCGACATGAAAGTTGCAGCCCAAAAACGGGTCAGCACATGGAATATGCTGGCAATGTAACACATAGAGAATGATGAACAATAAGCCTATACTACATGCATATATGGCTGGTGGTAAGCTCTATGGTTACAATTTTTGCATAAAGCCAGTTTTCCCTACTGCAAAGGAATAACTTTATTTAACTATCATGGTGGTTGTTAAACATTGAGAATGGTTGACAACATCCTCAATCCCAATTAAAAAGTACTCATTAACAAACCCATCAATATTAAATTAGAGTAACATGTTGAGATACAAATGATATTTCAAGTACTAAATACTCAAGATGTCCATAACCGGGGACACGACTAATCATGATTAGTTTGTACACTCTGCAGAGGTTTGCGCACTTTTCCCCACAAGACTCGATCGCCTCCGTTTGGTTTCTCGCACTACATGGTGTTTGAGAAACGGATGACCGAGACACAGTCTTTCAGAAGCGCTAGCACCTTACGATGGGTATACCCATACACCTACATCCCCTACATCTGCTAGTCCACCACTATAAGAGTTCGCACAACTTAGTCAACTATGCCAGAGCCCATAATGGCTTGTGGCTGCACACGTAAGTTACTAGTATGAATTATCTTATGATCCCTTTGAGCCTGGGTGGCGGTCCATAGGAAAAGCACACGGTACCCCCGGGATTTCCAAAAAAAAAAATAGGCAAGTCCTGGTAACCCCAGGTGCCTCAATCCACCCAGATGTGTATTTAAGTTGCCACCTTAGATAAACCATTAATTTAACAAACTCACATCTGTCATGGATAATCACTCATCCAATCCACGTCTACTAGCATAGCATGGCATAATAAGCAAACGTAGAAGTAACTCCCAAAGGTTTCATAAGTAAAACAGGTAATAGGTACTACCTCATCTACTTCCCATCCCCACTATTTAATTAGATCCTAATCATGCAATGTGTGAGGATTGATCTAATGCATAAAAACTGGGTAGTAGAAAAGGTATGAGCAAGTGTTACTTGCCTTGCTGATGATCCGCGAAACCTAGAGATTCGAAGTAACAAGCGGCGCACTCCGGATGATCTATCGCAGACAAACAACAAGCATACACTAAGTACTAATCTAATGCACAGGTAAATCTCGAATAAAAGATCTAACCAGAAAGTCCAACTTAAGAACCCTGGTGGCAAAAGAATCAAATCGAATAAAGCAACGAAAGTCAAACAGCGAGAGAAAACAACTCGTTTCTAGCAATTTGAATCTAGGTCAAATTTTACAGTAGCAAAACTTAGTTTAAGTTGATTAGTCGGAACGGCGGTTTCGAAACAAAACTCCAGGCGCTTGAATCACCTGATTCTGATAAACGAGCGAGAAGATAAACTAGAACGAAGATCGGATCTGAAATCGCTATCAGAAAAATAGCGGAATAAATCCGATTAACAGGAAAATCAACGAACGGTTGAACGAACGGAGGTTCGTTAACCGAGGCTAACCGGTGATCACGTTCATTAGGACGAACGGTCCGGCGAACGCTCGCTAAACAAAACCAGAAAGAAAACCAGCGAGAAAAACCGATCTAGGGTTTCGGAAAAGAAAACCGAAACGAAAAACCGATCTAGAAAACCGGAACGGTTTACGAGAAAAACCGAACCGAGGGGAAAACGGTGACGCGGTGCGGGGCTAGTACCTCGAAGAGGCGAGGGGCTCCAGCGGCAGCGGCGTTGGGCGGCGGCGGCGGCACTTTGCGGCGGCGGTGGCAAGCGGCGGCGGCGGCGCTGGTGAGGGGCGGCAGCGGTGGCGGCGTAGGGCGGCGGC
>NC_041385.1:237992933-238001072 GCF_002162155.2 Triticum dicoccoides
AACAAAAAATGGAATAACGAAACGGGTCCAAATTCTACTAGGATTTGTAAAAGAAAAGGAAACAGAGGGCGGCGGCGGCGGTTCCCTGGCGCGGCGGGGCGGGCGCGCGTGCGTGCGGCCTGGCGCGGGCGGCCTGGCGGCTAGCGGCCGGCTGGGCCTTTGGCCCAGTCGCGCTGCGGCTTTTTCTTTAAAAAAAAAATCGGTTTTGCACGCGGAAAAATACAGAAAAGAAAATCTACCAGACTCCGAAATTTACAAAGTAAATTTTCCCCGACTCAAAAAAAATGAGCCGAATAAAATGAACTTTTACTCGGGGCCTAAAATGCAATTTTTGAAAATACGCATTTTTCCCTAAGGCAAACAAACTCCGGGAAAACTCCAAAATTTGATTTATTCATTAAATCTTCATTTTTCCTAAATTTTGGGAAAGTCGTATTATTCCCTCTCATATTTTTGATATTGGAAAAATATTTGAAGATAAAATAAATAAAACCAAATGATCCACTTTTCAAAATTTGAAAGAACTCAAATATGAAAATTTGGAAATCTCCAACTCTCTCCGTGGGTCCTTGAGTTGCGTGAAATTTCTAGGATCAACAAAATGCAAGAAAATATGTGATGCATGATGATCTAATGTATAACATTCCAAATTGAAAATTTGGGATGTTACAAACCTACCCCCCTTAAGATGAATCTTGCCCTCGAGATTCGGGTTGGTTAGAAAATAGGTGAGGGTGGTCCTTGAGCAAATCTTCTTCTCTCTCCCAGGTGGCTTCATCCTCAGTGTGGTGGCTCCACTGAACCTTGCAAAACTTGATAACCTTGCTGCGAGTAACTCTGCTGGCATATTTGAGAATCTTGACTGGTTTCTCCTCATATGTTAAATCATCCTTCAACTAAATTGCTTCAAGTGGCACTGTATCTCTTAACGGTACCTCTGCCATCTCGGCGTGACATTTCTTCAGCTGGGAAACATGGAATACGTCGTGAACTCCCGACAGTCCTTCTGGTAATTCCAACTTATAAGAGACTTCTCCCATGCGTTGCAAGATCTTATGCGGTCCAACGAAACGTGGTGCTAATTTTCCTTTAACTCCAAAACGCTTAACTCCTCAAAGTGGGGATACTCTAAGATAAACTCTGTATCCAACTTCGTATTCTATCGCCTTGCGTTTTGAATCCTCATAGCTCTTTTTTCTGGATTGGGGTACCTTGAGCCTGTCGTGAATCAACTTAACTTTCTGTTCTGACTCCTTAATCAAATCTGGTCCAAACAACTGACGGTCTCCAACTTCGTCCCATGACAACGGTGTCCTGCACCTTCTTCCGTATAAAGCTTCGAAAGGTGCCATCTTCAAGCTAGTTTGGTAACTGTTGTTATAAGAAAACTCCGCATATGGCAAGTTATCGTCCCAACTAGATCCATAATCTAGTGCGCAAGCTCTCAACATATCCTCCAAAATATGATTGACTCTCTCAGTCTGTCCATCTGTCTGTGGGTGAAAAGTTGTACTGAATTCCAGCCTGGTCCCCAACGTTTCGTGCAACTGATTCCAAAACTTTGAGGTAAATTGGGTTCCTCTATCTGATACGATACTCCTCGGAACTCTGTGCAAACACACAATTCTGGTCATATATATCTTTGCCAACTTAGCACTGCTATAGGTAGTCTTAACTGGAATGAAATGCGCTACCTTCGTCAAGCGGTCGACTATAACCCAAATCGAGTCATAGCCTGAACGAGTCCTTGGCAAACCTGTGATGAAATCCATGCCTAGTTTGTCCCACTTCCATTTGGGTATCGGCAATGGTTGCAACAATCCTGCTGGCTTCTGATGTTCTGCCTTCACTCTCTGACATACATCACAAACTGCTACATACTCCGCAATATCCTTCTTCATTCCGGTCCACCAGAACGTTTCCTTCAAATCCAAATACATCTTGGTATTTCCTGGGTGAATCGAATAGGGTGAATCATGTGCCTCTTGCAGAATCAACTTCCTGATCGCCGTGTCATTTGGCACATAAACACGATCCTCAAACCATAGGGTATCGTGCTCATCCTCACGAAATCCCTTTGCTTTTCCCTCGCTCATTTTCTTCTTTATATCTGCAATCTCTTTATCATTTTTCTGAGCTTCTCTGATTTTATCCATCAAGGTAGACTGAATCTCCAATGCTGCTACATAGCCTTTTGGAACTATTTCCAAACATAGCTCATGAAGGTCTTGTGCTAACTCCTTTGGTATCTCTCCTGTCATCAGCGTGTTGACATGGCTCTTGCGGCTCAATGCGTCAGCTACTACATTAGTCTTTCCGGGATGATAATGCAATCTCATACCTTAATTCTTGATGAGTTCCAACCATCTCCTTTGTCTGAGGTTCAACTCCTTCTGCGTGAAAATGTACTTCAAACTCTTGTGTTCCGTGTACACCTCACAATGATTTCCAATGAGGAAACGTCTCCATGTCTTCAATGCATGCACTACGGCTGCTAACTCCAAATCATGTGTGGCATAATTTAATTCATGAGGTTTCAGTTGTCGTGAAGCATACAAAACAACTCTTCCTTCCTGCATAAGCACTGCTCCAAGTCCTCGACGTGAAGCGTCGCAATACACCTCATAATCCTTGGTCTGATCTGGCAAAATTAACACTGGTGAGGTAACCAATCTTTTCTTCAACTCCTGGAAACTTTCCTCACAATCCTCAGTCCATATGAACATAGTATCCTTTTTCAGCAATTCCGTCATAGGCTTTGCAATCCTTGAGAAATTCTCAATGACTCTCCGGTAGTATCCTGCGAGTCAAAGAAAACTCCGGATCTCTCCAATGGTCGTTGGTGCTTCCCATTTGGTTACCCTCTCAACCTTTGTGGGGTCAACTGCTATACCTTCTCCGGATATAACATGTCCAAGAAATCCAACTTCCTTTAGCCAAAACTCACATTTGCTGAACTTGGCATATAGCTGATGTTCCCTTAGTTTCTCCAAAACCAATCGCAAATGTTCCTTATGTTCCTCTTCATTCTTCGAGTAAATCAAAATATCATCAATGAACACTACGACGAACTTATCCAAAAATTCCATAAACACTTTGTTCATCAGGTTCATGAAATAAGCAGGTGCCTTAGTCAATCCAAATGACATAACGGTATATACTCATACAGTCCATATCTTGTGGTGAATGCCGTCTTAGGTATGTCCTGCTCCCGAATCTTCAACTGATGGTACCCTGATCGCAAATCGATCTTGGAAAACACTTTAGCTCCATGCAAACGATCAAACAGATCATTTATCATTGGTAGTGGGTACTTGTTCTTGATTGTTACTGCATTCAATCCACGGTAATCAACAACCATCCTTAACGATCCATCTTTCTTCTCCACTAGTAGTACGGGTGATCCCCAAGGCGAAGAACTTGGGCGTATATAACCTTTATCCAATAGCTCCTTAATCTGCTTATTGATTTCCGCCAAATCCTGTGCGGGCATCCTGTATGGTCGCTTCGATATTGGGCCTGTTCCTGGCAAAAGCTCAATCAAAAACTCAATGTCTCTATCCGGTGGCATTCCTGGCAATTCCTCAGGAAATACATCAGGGTAATCCTTCACCACTGGTACCTCTTCCTGCACAACTCCGAATAAGGAATTTACTTGATTCCTATTTGGTCCATGTCGTGATACATACTTGATCCTTCTTCCTTCTGGCGTCATGAGCAAAATCGTCTTACTTGCGCAATCGATGTTTCCTCCATACATCGACAGCCCATCCATACCGAGAATCACATCCAATCCTTGGGATTCCAGAACGATCAAATCCGATGGGAATACATGCCTTCCTATACTCAATGGCACTTGAAAACATCCTTGTCTGGCCGTGTACTCTGCTCCTGGTGAGCTTATTAGCATAGGTGTCATAAGAAGCTTAGTGGGCAGGCTATACTTTTCTACAAATCCCCTTGATATGTATGAATGTGATGCACCAGTATCGAAAAGAACAAGTGCGGTAAATGACTTAACCAAAAACTTACCGATTACTGCATCTGGCTGAGCTTCTACCTCCTCCACATCAATGCGGTTCACCTGTCCCCTGTTGAAAGGGTTTGGCTTCTTTCCAGAGCTTCCATTTCCACCTTGGCCTTCGGGACAATCATTTGCATAATGTTCGGTCTTGGAACACTTGTAACAGGTGACATGGCTCAGGTCTTTCTTGGCTGGGGTTGATGGTGTGGTCCTGTTCTGGCCGTTGCTTCCTTCATTCCCATTACCATTCTTGTGGCCATTATGGTTGTGCGAACTACCTCCTCCATGGGTATGCTGAAACTGAACTCCCTATTTAGGTGCATAACGGGGCTTCTGCTGAGCTCCAGAGTTATACTTCCCCTGTCCATACTTCCTCTTGCGGTTCTCAATCTGCTGTTATTTTCCTTCAATCATGAGGGCGCGGTCTACCAACTCTTGGTAGTTATTGAATCTTGCTACCATCAACTGCATGCTCAACTCATCATTCAGTCCTTCCAGAAACTTCTCCTGCTTAGCTGCATCTGTAGCAACGTCATCTGGGGCATAACGTGCTAACTTACTAAAATCATCCACATACTGGCCAACAGTCCTTCCTCCTTGGCGTAAGTTGCGAAACTCATGCTTCTTCATGGCCATAGCTCCTGCTGAAACATGGGCAGTTGCGGAAAGCTTGCTGAAACTGATCCCATGTGACAGTGTCTACTGGGTAAGTGGCTGTGAAATTCTCCCACCAGGATGCTGCGGGTCCATCAAGCTGATGTGCAGCAAACTTCACCTTCTCACCATCTGTGCATCCTGCAGTGGTCAACTCCCTTCCTATCTTGCAGAGCCAATCATCTGCTACAATCGGCTCGGTGTTACTGGAATACACCGGCGGGTTCAGCCTAAGGAAACGAGTCAAGTGATCCGCAGGTGGTGGTGGTGGTGGGTTGTTGTTGTTGTTGCCTTGGTTCTGCACCAATGTCTGAATCAAAGTATTCTGCTGCTGAATCAACTGAGTGATCTCTGGCGGGAAAACAAACTCGGGGTCGCGTCTCAGAGGCATCTGAGGGGTTTTATAAAAGACGAGAAATTAAGAATAGAGTGAGGTCTAAGGAGAAATTACTACCCAAATGCTCATGAGACAAAAGCACACAAAATCACTTCATTCATTCAAACAAAGGGCATACAACGATCTAACTATCGCAAAAGTGCGTGTATTATAATGTTTACATGAAGGGAATACTACTAATATATGGTGGTCATCTATTAATTTGAACCGGTGGAAGACTCCATGATGTCAGCTCTAGCTTCGTCTTCAAAATCGGTTTCACTTGGATCCAAATCGGTGTCGTCGATGATGATGTAGTTGCTCGGACAGTCGACTTACTTGTCTTCATTCTTGAGCTCCAACTTCTTCTTGAGTTCTCCAATCTCATACTTAAGATCGCTGTTGTGCCTTACGACAGCTACGATCTCGTCCATGTAGTCCTTGCATAGAGTCTTCATTTCTCCTTCAAGTTCGATGATCCTTCCCTTCGCATTCTTCAACTCTATCATATCATTGCACATCTGGTTCTCCTGGCGTCGAATGTGCTGGTTTAACTCCTAGATGTAAGCTACAATGGATCTATCCTTCTTGGTGCTGACTATCTCCCAATCTTCATTTCGGTGTCCGCAAATCTGGTAGATAGTGTCCTTGAGTTCTTCTTGATAAACTTCTCCAATGCGTCCCATGGTGATATGAGCTGCCATGCTGTTTCCCAAACTCCAGGTTGGTGCATTGAAAACACTATCTATGGGCTTCGTGATTGGCGCGAATGTCCTTCCCGAAACATGAGCTTGAATCTTCCAGCGCTCCTCTTTAGGCAGAGTGGCGTTGAAAGTCCCGGTGAAGCTTGGTAGTCCAATGTTCAGGTACTTGCCGACTTCCTTCAAGTGGGATCCAAAAGGTGTGCCTTCATCCGGTTGAGCGTACTTGATCTTTGCGTCCGTCATCCTAAAAGAGTAGAAAAAGATGAGGAGTTAGAAAATGAGAAGAGAATAGTGATCTATGGCTTTAACTTAGTGGTCGTGTCCTACAGTCAGCGTGTGCTCTGATACCATCTCTGTAGCGACCCGACCTCAGATGGTCAAGTCTCTATGCTCTGGTGTCATCCCTGGATCAGTAATGCTGACACCACACAATACTTCGAAGGATTTATAACAGAGTAGCAATCACACACTTATTACATCGTTTGTCCAAAAGAGGACTTATTACAATAATCATGGCTTAAGGCCATCTAATAACGATAACAGCGGAAGACTTGGAAGATAAGTGAGTCCATCAACTCCAACGGCATCACTGAGTATAGAACCACGACCTAAAAGCACCTTAGTCGTCATCAGAAAAGTCTGCAACATGAAAGTTGCAGCCCGAAAATGGGTCAGAACATGGAATATGCTAGCAATGTAACACATAGAGAATGATGAACAATAAGCCTATACTACATGCATATATGGCTGGTGGTAAGCTCTATGGTTACAGTTTTTGCATAAAGCCAGTTTTTCCCTACTGCAAAGGAATAACTTTATTTAACTATCATGGCGGTTGTTAAATATTGAGAATGGCTGACAGCATCCTCAATCCCAATTAAAAAGTACTCATTAACAAACCCATCAATATTAAATAAGAGTAACATGTTGAGATACAAATGATATTTCAAGTACTAGATACTCAAGATGTCCATAACCGGGGACACGGCTAATCATGATTAGTTTGTACACTCTGCAGAGGTTTGCGCACTTTTCCCCACAAGACTCGATCGCCTCCGTTTGGTTTCTCGCACTACATGGTGTTTGAGAAACGGATGACCGAGACACAGTCTTTCAGAAGCGCTAGCACCTTACGATGGGTAGACCCGTACACCTACATCCCCTACATCTGCTAGTCCACCACTATAAGAGTTCGCACAACTTAGTCAACTATGCTAGAGCCCATAATGGCTTGTGGCTACACACGTAAGTTACTAGTATGAATTATCTTATGATCCCTTTGAGCCTGGGTGGCGGTCCATAGGAAAATCACACGGTACCCCCGGGATTTCCAAAAAACAGGCAAGTCCTGGTAACCCCAGGTGCCTCAATCCACCCAGATGTGTATTTAAGTTGCCACCTTAGATAAACCATTAATTTAACAAACTCACATCTGTCATGGATAATCACTCACCCAATCCACGTCTACTAGCATAGCATGGCATAATAAGCAAACATAGAAGTAACTCCCAAAGGTTTCATAAGTAAAACAGGTAATAGGTACTACCTCATCTACTTCCCATCCCCACTATTTAATTAGATCCTAATCATGCAATGTGTGAGGATTGATCTAATGCATAAAAACTAGGTAGTAGAAAAGGTATGATCAAGTGTTACTTGCCTTGCTGATGATCCGCGAAACCTAGAGATTCGAAGTAACAAGCGGCGCACTCCGGATGATCTATCGCAGACAAACAACAAGCATACACTAAGTACTCATCTAATGCACAGGTAAATCTCGAATAAAAGATCTAACCAGAAAGTCCAACTTAAGAACCCTGGTGGCAAAAGAATCAAATCGAATAAAGCAACGAAAGTCAAACAGCGAGAGAAAACAACTCGTTTCTAGCAATTTGAAACTAGGTCAAATTTTACAGTAGTAAAACTTAGTTTAAGTTGATTAGTCGGAACGGCGGTTTCGAAAAGAAACTCCAGGCGCTTGAATCACCTGATTCCGATAAACGAGCGAGAAGATAAACTAGAACGAAGATCGGATCTGAAATCGCTATCAGAAAAATAGCGGAATAAATCCGATTAAAAGGAAAAACGACGAACGGTTGAACGAACGGAGGTTTGTTAACCGAGGCTAACCGGTGATCACGTTCGTTAGGACGAACGGTCCAGTGAACGCTCGCTAAACAAAACCAGAAAGAAAACCGGCGAGAAAAACCGATCTAGGCTTTCGGAAAAGAAAACCGAAACGAAAAGCCGATCTAGAAAACCGGAACGGTTTGCAAGAAAAACCGAACCGAGGGGAAAACGGTGACGCAGCGCGGGGCTAGTACCTCGAAGAGGTGAGGGGCTCCAGCAGCGGCGGCGTTGGGCGGCGGCGGCGGCACTTG
>NC_041385.1:238001820-238043409 GCF_002162155.2 Triticum dicoccoides
AGGAAACAGAGGGCGGCGGCGGCGGCTCCCTGGCGCGGCGGCGCGGGCGCGCGCGCGTGCGGCGTGGCGCGGGCGGCTTGGCGGCTGGCGGCCGGCTGGGCCTTTGGCCCAGTCGCGCTGCGGTCTTTTTTTTAAAAAAAAATCGGTTTCGCGCGCGGAAAAATACAGAAAAGAAAATCTATCGGACTCTGAAATTTACAAAGTAAATTTTCCCCGACTCCAAAAAAATGAGCCGAATAAAATGAACTTTTACTCGGGGCCTAAAATGCAATTTTTGAAAATACGCATTTTTCCCTAAGGCAAATAAACTCCGGGAAAACTCCAAAATTTGATTTATTCATTAAATCTTCATTTTTCCTAAATTTTGGGAAAGTCATATTATTCCCTCTCATATTTTTTATATTGGAAAAATATTTGAAGATAAAATAAATAAAACAAATTGATCCTCTTTTCAAAATTTGAAAGAACTCAAATATGAAAATTTGGAAATCTCCAACTCTCTCCGTGGGTCCTTGAGTTGCGTGAAATTTCTAGGATCAACAAAATGCAAGAAAATATGTGATGCATGATGATCTAATGTATAACATTCCAAATTGAAAATTTGGGATGTTACAACTACACAACCTTCTTCTTGTAGACGTTGTTGGGCCTCCAAGTGCAGAGGTTTGTAGGACAGTAGCAAATTTCCCTCAAGTGGATGACCTAAGGTTTATCAATCCGTGGGAGGCGTAGGATGAAGATGGTCTGTCTCAAGCAACCCTGCAACCAAATAACAAAGAGTCTCTTGTGTGCCTAACACACCCAATAAAAATGGTAGATTATATAGGTGCACTAATTCGGCGAAGAGATGGTGATACAAGTGCAATATGGGTGGTAGATATGGGTTTTTGTAATATGAAAATATAAAAACAGCAAGGTAACTAATGATAAAAGTGAGCACAAACGGTATTGCAATGGTAGGAAATAAGGCATAGGGTTCATACTTTCACTAGTCCAAGTTCTCTAAACAATAATAACATAGATAGATCATATAACAATCCCTCAACATGCAACAAAGTGTCACTCCAAAGCCACTAATAGCGGAGAACAAATGAAGAGATTATGGTAGGGTACGAAACCACCTCAAAGTTATTCTTTCGGATCAATCTATTCAAGAGCTCGTACTAGAATAACACCTTAAGACACAAATCAACCAAAACCCGAATGTCACCTAGATACTCCATTGTCACCTCGATTATCCGTGGGCATGATTATACGATATGCATCACACAATCTCAGATTCATCTATCCAGCCAACACAAAGTACTTCAAAGAGTGCCCCAAAGTTTCTACCGGAGAGTCAAGACGAAAATGTGTGCCAACTCTTATGCATAGGTTCATGGGAGGAACCCCCAAGTTGATCACCAAAACATACATCAAGTGGATCACGTGAATATCCCATTGTCACCACAGATAAGCACGGCAAGACATACATGAAGTGTTCTCAAATCCTTAAAGACTCAATCCGATAAGATAACTTCAAGAGGAAAACTCAATTCATCACAAGAGAGTAGAGGGGGAGAAACATCATCAGATCCAACTATAATAGCAAAGCTCGTGTAACATCCCAAATTTTCAATTTGATATGTTATACATTAGATCATCATTGCATATCATATTTTATTGCATTTTGGCTCGATCCTAGAAATTCTACGCAACTCAAGGACCCACGGAGAGAGTTGGGGATTTCGTTATTTTCATATTTGAGTTTTCTCAATTATTTTATCTTCCATTATTTCTATTATAAAAATACGAGAGAGGGAATAAAACGACTTTCCCAAAATAAAGAAATATTGAGGATTTAGTTGTCACATCCCTGGCTTTACCTTGCACTGGGCTAGCACTTGTGTGTTGCATCATGTTTAAATTTCAATGAATTTGAAATGGGGACATGTGAAAGCCTCAGAGATCATTTCCGAAAATGACCAAGATAGAAATTGCTTCAAATAGGTCCAAGAAAATGTTCATGTTTCTCTCTGAAAATATTGGCCAGAGGTAAAATTCAAATCATTATTTTTCGGAGCATACAAATATTTATTTTGGACATTTGAATTAATTCAGTAATTATTTGCATTGGAGTTATATTTCCTATATATTAAATATAACTCCAATAACTCTGAAAGTTTGTAAGTGGCTTTGAATACCTTTTCAAAGGCCACATAATAATTTTCAAAAGGTTATTAATGATCTGGTATTTAAATAAAATCAAAAACAATTACGGAAAAATAGAAAACAGAAACTAAATAGGAAAAACAGAAAGGAGAAGGGATGCTCACCTGGACCTACCTGGCAGCCCACCTGGCTGGCCCAGCTGGTGGCCTAGCCCACCAGGGCCCATGCCAGTCATCCTCTACCTCTGCCAGTAGGCAGAGGGAGATAGCGCACGCACGCGCCGTGGCGACACGCCACCTCCCTGCCTGCCTGCATCCCTCGCCACCGTGACGCCTCGGGCCTTCTCTTCGGCGCTGCCCCGAACCCCTAGACCCCCTCACTCGTCCCCTTCGTCTCTCCTTCGCCTCTCCCTCTCGCACCACCCGAACGCGCCGCTGCTGCCGACGTGCACCACCATGGCCACGGCCATCCCCGAGCCGCCCCGAGCTATCCTCGAGTTGTGCCACCTTGTTCCCTACCTCCTCACCGAGCCACGCGACCGGAAGGGCTCCGAAGCGCCGCCCCGATGCTTTTCTCCTCCTCGGCCACCAGAGATCCACCTCGCCGCCCCGCTCGCTCCGATGCTTCCCCGAGCTAGCCGTTCACCACGTCGCAACCGCCGTGAGCTCCTGCCCCTGCTCCCCCTCTCCGCTCCCTCTCTCGCACGCGTAGCTATCGAATCCGCCGGAGCCACGAGCTTACCGCCGCCGCGCTAGTCACTGGAGCTCGTGTCCGAGCACTCCATCGTGCTCTGCACGCTCCCAGTAGCACATATCACCCCACCACCGTCCTCCCCGTGCACCACAACGCGATCCCGTGCACAACCGAACTCCGGCCACCGCCTTTGAGCTCGTGGCCATCCACTCCGGCCACCCCCGGCCCGGCTACTGCCACCATACGACGCGCTGCAACGCCAGCTACCCGTAGAGACCAACCGCGGCTCAAACCGCTGCTTGTACGCGAAAACCGAGCAACTCCGGCGTGTTGCCGCCACGGTTTTGGTCGCCGCTGGCTGAACTCCGGTGACGCCGACGTGGCACGCTTAATTAGTGTTAATGATCCAACTAATTAACCCCTAGAGCCACTGACAGTGGGACCCACTTAATTAGGTTACCGGCTAACCAAAATAGTTAGATTAATTAATAAAATCTGGTGACCCACGCGTCAGCATTGACCCGCTGACGTGGCTGTTGACCTAGTCCCACCCGTCAGCCACACAAACCAGCACTGTGTCACCGACCAGTGGACCCCACTGGTCAGGTTTGACCCGGACCAGCCCCAGTTAACTTGATGACGTCACACAGATGTCATGCTGACACAATAATCATTTACTAGAATTATTCTTATACAGGAAATTCCAGAAAATAGTCAAAACTTCTAAAATTCATAGTAATTCAACCATAGCTCCAAATCAAACAAATTATGTATGAAAAATTATCAAAAAAATGCAATCTATCCATCTGTACCATTTTCATGCATGACAAACTAAGTTATACCTGCTTTATAACTAAAAACATGTTAGTGGCATTTAAATAACCACATGTGGAGTTTGAATTTGAACCTTGGGTTCAAACCAACTTCATTTAAATCATAGCTAGATGCATTAGCTCAAATCACAGCATATTGCCATGTCATGATCATGCATCATATTGTAGCATTGCATTGATTGTGTTCTTTCTTAGTTGCTGGTGTTTGACCCCTCTCGATAGACGTGGTTTCGACGATGAGATCGATGACACCGATGAAGAGCTATATTATCTTCAGAAGTGGCAGGCAAGCAAAAACCCCTTGTTCATTCCGATACAATCCCACTCTCTCGCTCCTGCTCTCTTTTACTGCATTAGGACAACAACGATTCAATGTTACTTGCTGCGGTAGTTGAACCCCTTTATCCTCTGCATGACCTGTCATTGCCACAGTAAATAGATGAAACCCACTAGCATGAGTAGGAGTTGTTTGAGCCCTGATGTGCCTACTCATTCATGCTTGTTTGTCATGCCTGCTATTGCTTAGAGTTGTGTCAGGTCTGATTCATCGGGAATGAATTGGAGTTGTGTGAACATGTCCTACCGTTGAGAGCTAAGTGTGTGAACACAATTTGGTAAAGGTAGCGGTGAGAGGCCATGTAGGAGTACATGGTGGGTTGTCTCATTGCAGTTGTCCTCAGGAACTGAGTTCTGTGTTTGTGATCCATGAACAGCTACTACCACACATTGGCATCCTTAATTGACCCTCTCGGCTTCTTAATCACCCTTGTTCTTTGTCCAGGAGTTGCAACTAGTTTCTGGTGTTTGTAGGTAGTGTTAGTAGTCTACCAAGTGGCACCCGGTACAGGTGGGCTTGGGACAGACTAGGCACCGTGGCACGGTGTACCAAGCGTACATCCACCCGTCGAGGTGGGCTTGGGAACCCTGCTCACATCGTTTGGGGCTGTGAGCGATACCCCGGCCGGATCTCCTTGCGGATGGAACCCGAATAGGCGATAAACCTGGACGAGAGACTTGAGTGTTTAGGTAGGCCGTGGCCGACTCTCTCGCCCGGCTTCCGCTTGAAGGTTGCCGAGATACATGACGTGTACAGGGCGATAAGTGGCGAGAGAGTGTGTGAAGAAGTACACCCCTGCAGGGTTATCATTATCTATTCGAATAGCCAGATTCCTCGGATATGGAAACTTGGACCCCTTGCATAGTTCATAGACAAGTGAAAGTGGATACTCTAAAACTCGCAAGATAAGTGTGAGTGCTATGGACAGCGTTCTCGTAGGGAGACGGGAGCGGATGCATAGTGGTGTATTGATATGGTGAATATGTGGACTCGTGTGCGCCACCTCAAAAGAGTTACATTGCAGTCGTAGTTCAGGATAGCCACCGAGTCAAAGCTGGCTTGCTGCAGTTAAACCCCACCATTCCCCTTGTTGATAAGATGCATATGTAGTTAGTTCTGATGTAAGTCTTGCTGGGTACATTTGTACTCATGTTTGCCTATTTTATGTTTTTGCAGAGAGACTACAGTCTCGCTAGTAGTTCCGCTTGGACTTCGACGTTTAGCTTGATACCTCAGCTACGATCTTGTTCCCTCGGCAGGATCTGGTAGATAGTCAGGCTTCTAAGCCTTTTTCATTTGTAGATGTCTGTACCCAGACATGTTAAGCTTCCGCATGTGCTTTGATTTGTATGCTCTGAATGTTGGGTCATGAGACCTATGTTTGTAATATCTCGCTCCTCGGAGCCTATTGAATAAATACTTGAGTCGTAGAGTCATGTTGTGATGCCATGTTGTATTTGCACATATCGAGCATATTGTGTGTATGTTATTGAAATGCTTGGTATGTGTGGGATCTGACTATCTAGTTGTTTATCTTTAATAGCCTCTCTTACCGGGAAATGTCTCCTAGTGTCTCCACTGAGCCATGGTAGCTTGCTACTGCTCCGGAACACTTAGGCTGGCCGGCATGTGTCCTTCTTCTTTCCTGTGTCTGTCCCTTCGGGGAAATGTCACGCGATGAATACCGGAGTCCTGCTAGCCTAGTGCTACAGCCTGGATTCACTCGCTGATGACCGACACGTTCGATGCTGGGTCATGGATGCCTGTCCCTGTAAGTTTGTGCCACTTTGGGTTTACGACTAGCCATGTCAGCCCGGGCTCCTTATCATATTGATGCTAGAGACACTATCATATACGTGTGCCAAAAGGCGCAAACGGTCCCGGGTAAAGGTGAGGCGACACCCGTGGGAATACCGTGCGTGAGGCCGCAAAGTGATATGAGGTGTTACATGCTAGATCGATGTGGCATTGAGTCGGGGTCCTGACAGTTTTGGTATCAGAGCTTGACTGCCTATAGGATTACCAAGCCAAACTGGTCGAAGTTGAGTCTAGAAATGCTTTAGTTATATGTAGGGGAATTGATTGTGGGACGGAACGTAAGGCTCTTTTTACTCCTTTACCTTGTGCCCTTCTGATCTGAGTCATCTTATCTTTCCTACGGGGTTAAGAAAAACTAGGCCTTCTCATCTTTCTATCAGGATCACGTGTTACTAATCCATAGACTTATAGGATTGTTGGTTTCAAGCTGTAGTTCAGTTCCTACTACTTCCGTATGTTAACTGTTGATCTCGAAACCTTGATATTGTGCTTCTGAGTGGCTATGCCACCATTTTTGTAGCATGTCTCAAATTTTTGTGAGCATTTACAGCCGTTATGCTGTCCGAGTTATCCTAGGTTTCTAAATAATCTGATGCATTTGCAAATCCCTTCCTATAGTTTCAAAGTTCCTTTGTGCCAGATTAACCACACTAACCGGTGAGTTGAGGTACTCTATTACCTCGACGTATATGTTGGAGCTATTATTATGACCCTAGATGTCTAGAGTATCACCTAGTAACTTAGCCATGCTTTGTGTTCCCAGTGTGATGATTCTGGCCATCGGTCTCGAAAGCATCCCGTGATGCCACTTAGTATGTAGGTATTCCACTTCTAGGTTTTGAACCCGAGATTCACCCTACCTACTTCTTGTTGGTAGTATTTGCTAGTTCCTTTAGGATATTAGTAACCTTTGCGATAGTCCTCGAGGTCCGTGGTATATCGTTCTTCCAAATACCATGAACCATTCTTGGAAGGAGTTCTTTTGAACCAAAAGATCACAACCAGAGTGCTTTTGACGAGTTCTCAATTCTAAGATGTGACTCTGTCAGTCCTACCTTCTCCGCATGGATTATCCGGAAGAAATATGTTGAGCTTTGCTCGACATACTAATCTATGCATCCACAACTCAGAAAGATATATGTTCCTTTGAGTTGTCCCTCTTCAGTCGTATTCCAATCTTCGTCTATCAATTGATATTCAGGAGTAATTGTGCATTCGTGTTATCAATGCTTATTATTCTTGTGGTCCGTCAAGCCATTCTGTTCAGGATGACTAGGAGAAACAAACTCCAGAACCCCATCCATATCCAGGATTGGGTCAAAGCAGTTGTATTCCGCAGATCAAAATGCCAATCCAGCTTTTGCTCTGCTCTACCCTGGAGTATTACCATCTTTATATCAAGAATGTCATGGGAATTGCACACCATCCTATGAACTCTTAACATAGTGATACTTCTCGCCATCATTATTCATCCCTCGGTTCCGTGTTGTCGCAACCGGAATGCCGACAGATGAACTATGATGTGCGAAATCTATACTCCTAGCAACCTTGTTGCTTGGTAGTTAATGGACAATAATTTCATTCTTAGCGTGTTGGTTTTTGAATCATCATTCTAAGATTGATCATGCTACCTAGTCCTTATTTCTGGTGCACTCCTGATCAATGAGTTATGATTATCCAATCCCTTGCCTATTTCACCATATCATCTTGCCCTGAAAAGCAAGATTGTTCTCGAGCTTAGTGACATATCGGTGGTTCGTGATTTTCCGTATATCTTCTCGGAAGTATTACCAGGTTGTCACCTGAATGCTATGTTGAGCTCGTGATCAAGTTGGTTTCTTGTAAACCACCCCTTCTCCAAGAATCTATGTTAGATACCCCTGAGCTAGTTGGTTAAGCTAAACAACAACTTGGAGAGTTGGAAGATACAAAGCTTTGCCGAATTTGGCTCTTTTGAAGGGATATCTTTGTGTTTGTGTGTGTGTTGAAGAAAGATGATATCTTCACCAATTGGTCCTCGTGATCAGTTGTTGGATCTATTGTCTTGTCAAAACTTTGACTTGGGTATGGGCTATCGTCAAGTCAAATCAGAACCAATGATGTTCATAATGTTGTCTTACTCGTGGTTGATCCCTCGAGCATACACCATTACATCGTTTGGTCTGACCAATGCTATCCCCGTGTTCACATGATGGTGGAAGTCCACTGATATGGAAATTCCGATGAGTTGTTGTTGAGCCCATCAGCAGCATTTTGTCTCCCCCATGATTCATGTTGAACATCAACCTAGTGTTGGAAACTTTGTAAGCAATACCTTCATGTTCCGTTCAAGAAGCCTATGCTTGGATGGAAGAAGTGACTTCCTCGAATTCATGTGCATTTGGTGTAAGTTGCCGCCACGAATTTGAGAAAAGTTTGTTCTGCTTCCCTTGGAATCATCCCAAATCAGTCATGCATGCGTGCGAAGTATTCTATGGTTTGGCAGATTAATTACCTCCACTCCATATGTGTTCCTAGCACACCAAGCCACTGATTGATTTGTTCAAGGAAAATGAGTTGTTGTGCAAATCCTAGGTCATGCACAAGACTTCGTTACCCTAGATGATGGTTCCCCACCTGAACTCGGTAGTGTTTTATTATAAGACTACTACGTGGTTATGCTTGTCTGGGACAGCGTGTTCACTTGTATGTAGCAGAACTAGCTCATGTTTTGGAGCTTGCTATCGTGGTTCATTCCCCGAGAATCTCGCAACTCCATCTCGTCGATTTGTGTTGCAACTTTTCTTTTCAGACATGGGAGTCTGAAATATCCTGTTCCCAACCAGATCTCAATCTCAGGCAGATATGATGGTTGGAACATTCCCAACATCTACATTTTGTTCCCAGTTTGCACCGCCATTGTGCCAATTCCCATGGGCTGCCCTCTTAGTAGTTGTTGTTTAGGATCATCTTCAGAAGTGGTCTTACCATGGCTCCCATCCATTTTTGAAGATAAGAAAATCATCTGTTACGTTGTCATCAACAAGGTAGTCCACATCACCCATTCTAGTCTGAGTATGCCATTTCTTTGAATTCCTTCAAACGATCGCTCGAGATTTTCCTTAGGCTGGTATAGAGAATTTTATTGATCTTTGAGTCAAAAGTAATTCTTTTTGCCACTTAAGGAATAATTCTACGAGTCACCTTTCCTAAGGTGCCCTGTTATGGTATCATGGCAACCCAACTCCTCGCTACGTCGACAACGGTTCACCACCTTCTTAAGTGTGGAATTGTTGCCTACCTGCTGAACCTTCGTCATCTGTCTTATACCATCACTCTAGTTTTATGCTCCGTGTCTCAGCTTGAGAGATGTTTCCATGTCCCAATCCATGAGTTGATCCTAAATTGTTCGATCTTCGAGGAGATCGATCCTTCTAGAGTTTTCCCCTTTCTTCTTGTCATCATGTTGAATGAATATATCGAAAGCAAAGACGTCAAGATCGATTTGAAGCAATGAATCAACATCTTCAAGAAGGGCAAATGTATCATGAAGATTGTGATAGTTTTGTGACCCCCCTTTCTTCTTACCTCACGTCTTGAATTTCGGGGCGAGATTCTTGTTTAGTGGGGGTGAGTTGTCACATCCCTAGCTTTACCTTGCACTAGGCTAGCACTCGTGTGTTGCATCATGTTTAAATTTCAATGAATTTGAAATGGGGACATGTGAAAGCCTCAGAGATCATTTCTGAAAATGACCAAGATAGAAATTGCTTCAAATAGGTCCAAGAAAATGTTCATGTTTCTCTCTGAAAATATTGGCCAGAGGTAAAATTCAAATCAGTATTTTTAGGAGCTTACAAATATTTATTTTGGACATTTGAATTAATTCAGTAATTATTTGCATTGGAGTTATATTTGCTATATATTAAATATAACTCCAATAACTCTGAAAGTTTGTAAGTGGCTTTGAATACCTTTTCAAAGGCCACATAATAATTTTCAGAAGGTTATTAAATGATCTGGTATTTAAATAAAATCAAAAACAATTACAGAAAAATAGAAAACACAAACTAAATAGGAAAAACAGAAAGGAGAAGGGATGCTCACCTGGACCTACCTGGCAGCCCACCTGGCTGGCCCAGCTGGTGGCCTAGCCCACCAGGGCCCATGCCAGTCATCCTCTACCTCTGCCAGTAGGTAGAGGAGGGAGACAGCGCACGCGCGCGCCGTGGCGACATGCCACCTCCCTGCCTGCCTGCGTCCCTCGCCACCACGACGCCTCGGGCCTTCTCTTCGGCGCCGCCCTGAACCCCTGGACCCCCTCACTCGTCCCCTTCGTCTCTCCTTCGCCTCTCCCTCTCGCACCACCCGAACGCGCCGCCGCCACCGACGTGCACCACCGCGGCCACAGCCATCCCCGAGCCGCCCCGAGCTATCCTCGAGCTCCGCCACCTCGTTCCCTACCTCCTCACCGAGTCACGCGACCGGAAGGGCTCCGAAGCGCCGCCCCGATGCTTTTCTCCTCCTCGGCCGCCGGAGATCCGCCTCGCCGCCCCGCTCGCTCCGATGCTTCCCCGAGCTCACCGTTCGCCTCGTTGCAACCGCCGTGAGCTCCTGCCCCTGCTCCCCCTCTCCGCTCCCTCTCTCGCACGCGTAGCTATCGAATCCGCCGGAGCCGCGAGGTTACCGCCGCCGGCGATGTTGCCGTCGCCGCGCTATTCACTGGAGCTCGTGTCCGAGCACTCCATCATGCTCTGCACACTCCCAGTAGCACATATCACCCCACCACCGTCCTCCCCGTGCACCACAACGCGATCCCGTGCACAACCGAACTCCGGCCACCGCCTTTGAGCTCGTGGCCATCCACTCCGGCCACCCCCGGCCCGGCTACTGCCACCATACGACGCGCTGCAACGCCAACTACCCGTAGAGACCAACCGCGGCTCAAACCGCTGCCTGTACGCGAAAACCGAGCAACTCCGGCGTGTTGCCGCCACGGTTTTGGTCGCCGCCGGCTGAACTCCGGTGACGCCGACGTGGCACGCTTAATTAGTGTTAATGATCCAACTAATTAACCCCTAGAGCCACTGACAGTGGGACCCACTTAATTAGGTTACCGGCTAACCAAAATAGTTAGATTAATTAATAAAATCTGTGGACCCACGCGTCAGCATTGACCCGCTGATGTGGCCGTTGACCTGGTCCCACCGGTCAGCCACACAAACCAGCACTGTGTCACCAACCAGTGGACCCCACTGGTCAGGTTTGACCCGGACCAGCCCCAGTTAACTTGATCACGTCACACAGACGTCATGCTGACGCAATAATCATTTACTGGAATTATTCTTATACAGGAAATTCCATAAAATAGTCAAAACTTCTAAAATTCATAGTAATTCAACCATAGCTCCAAATCAAACAAATTATATATGAAAAATTATCAGAAAAATGCAATCTATCCATCTGTACCATTTTCATGCATGACAAACTAAGTTATACCTGCTGTATAACTAAAAACATGTTAGTGGCATTTAAATAACCACATGTGGAGTTTGAATTTGAACCTTGGGTTCAAACCAACTTCATTTAAATCATAGCTAGATGCATTAGCTCAAATCACAGCATATTTCCATGTCATGATCATGCATCATATTGTAGCATTGCATTGATAGTGTTCTTTCTTAGTTGCCGGTGTTTGACCCCTCTCGATAGACGTGGTTTCGACGATGAGATCGATGACACCGATGAAGAGCTATATTATCTTCAGAAGTGGCAGGCAAGCAAAACCCCCTTGTCCATTCTGATACAATCCCACTCTCTCGCTCCTGCTCTCTTTTACTGCATTAGGACAACAACGATTCAATGTTACTTGCTGCGGTAGTTGAACCCCTTTATCCTCTGCATGACCTGTCATTGCCACAGTAAATAGATGAAACCCACTAGCATGAGTAGGAGTTGTTTGAGCCCTGATGTGCCTACTCATTCATGATTGTTTGTCATGCCTGCTATTGCTTAGAGTTGTGTCAGGTCTGATTCATCGGGAATGAATTGGAGGTGTGTGAACATGTCCTACCGTTGAGAGCTAAGTGTGTGAACGCGATTTGGTAAATGTAGCGGTGAGATGCCATGTAGGAGTACATGGTGGGTTGTCTCATTGCAGCTGTCCTCAGGAACTGAGTTCTGTGTTTGTGATCCATGAACAGCTACTACCACACATTGGAATCCTTAATTGACCCTCTCGGCTTCTTAATCACCCTTGTTCTCACTCCAGGAGTTGCAACTAGTTTCTGGTGTTTGTAGGTAGTGTTAGTAGTCTACCAAGTGGCACCCGGTACAGGTGGGCTTGGGACAGACTAGGCACCATGGCACGGTGTACCAAGCGTACATCCACCCGTCGAGGTGGGCTTGGGAACCCTGCTCACATCGTTTGGGGCCGTGAGCGATACCCCGGCCGGATCTCCTTGCGGATGGAACCCGAATAGGCGATAAACCTGGACGAGAGACTTGAGTGTTTAGGTAGGCCGTGGCTGACTCCCTCGCCCGACTTCCGCTTGAAGGTTGCCGAGATACATGACGTGTACAGGGCGATAAGTGGCGAGAGCGTGTGTGAAGAAGTACACCCCTGCAGGGTTATCATTATCTATTCGAATAGCCGGATTCCTCGGATATGGAAACTTGGACCCCTTGCATAGTTCATAGACAAGTGAAAGTGGATACTCTAAAACTCGCAAGATAAGTGTGAGTGCTATGGACGGCGTTCTCGTAGGGAGAAGGGAGCGGATCCATAGTGGTGTATTGATATGGTGAATATGTGGACTCGTGTGCGCCAGCTCAAAAGAGTTACATTGCAGTCGTAGTTCAGGATAGCCACCGAGTCAAAGCTGGCTTGCTGCAGTTAAACCCCACCATTCCCCTTGTTGATAATGATGCATATGTAGTTAGTTCTGATGTAAGTCTTGCTGGGTACATTTGTACTCACCTTTGCCTATTTTATGTTTTTGCAGAGAGACTTCAGTCTCGCTAGTAGTTCCGCTTGGACTTCGACGTTTAGCTTGATACCTCAGCTACGATCTTGTGCCCTCAGCAGGATCTGGTAGATAGTCAGGCTTCTAAGCCTTTTTCATTTGTAGATGTCTGTACCCAGACATGTTAGGCTTCCGCATGTGCTTTGATTTGTATGCTCTGAATGTTGGGTCATGAGACCTATGTTTGTAATATCTCGCTCCTCGGAGCCTATTGAATAAATACTTGAGTCGTAGAGTCATGTTGTGATGCCATGTTGTATTTGCACATATCGAGCATATTGTGTGTATGTTATTGAAATGCTTGGTATGTGTGGGATCTGACTATCTAGTTGTTTATCTTTAGTAGCCTCTCCTACCGGGAAATGTCTCCTAGTGTCTCCACTGAGCCATGGTAGCTTGCTACTGCTCCGGAACACTTAGGCTGGCCGGCATGTGTCCTTCTTCGTTCCTGTGTCTGTCCCTTCAGGGAAATGTCACGCGATGAATACCGGAGTCCTGCTAGCCTAGTGCTACAGCCTGGATTCACTCGTTGATGACCGACATGTTCGATGCTGGGTCATGGATGCCTGTCCCTGTAAGTTTGTGCCACTTTGGGTTTACGACTAGCCATGTCAGCCTGGGCTCCTTATCATATTGATGCTAGCGACACTATCATATACGTGTGCCAAAAGGCGCAAACGGTCCCGGGCAAAGGTAAGGCGACACCCGTGGGAATACCGTGCGTGAGGCCGCAAAGTGATATGAGGTGTTACATGCTAGATCGATGTGGCATTGAGTCGGGGTCCTGACATTAATATTAAAATCAAATAAGATTTTATTTCGGAGTTTTATCGCTATTTTATTTGAATTAGGAAAAATGCAAATTTTTCAAAATTGCATTTTGGCCCCAAATAAATGTTCATCTTGTCCGGCTTGATTTTAGAGGACGGGGAAAATTTATTTCGGGATTTTTGCAGTCTGTTTATTATTTCTTTTATTTGTTTTTCTGCATAGTTTTTTTTTAAAAAAGCGAACCGACTCGGGCCGCCGTGGGCGATCCGGACACCTCTTCGCCTGGCCTTTAAAAGCCCCCCGAGCCGCCCCAGCCCACCCCAGCACACTGCGCCCCGAAACCCTAACCCTAAGCCGCCGCAGCCGCCGCCGCCCGCGCCGCGCGCTGCTGCCGCCTCTACCCGCCGGACCCCGCCGCCCTCGCCAGAGGTAGCCCCGCGCCGTCGACGGTTTTCTTTAATAGATCGGTTTTTATATAACCGCGGTTGTTTTCTTTAATATATCGGTTTTTATTTTTTCCCTGTTTAGTTTATTTAGCAAATGCCCGTTCGTTCGTTCGTTCGTTTTAACGAACGGTTTTCATCTTTTAGCCGCAGATAGGAATGTTCGTTCGTTAGCCTGTTCGTCCATTTTTTTCTTTTTCTCGGATTTTCCGCGATTATTTCTGATCCGATTTTCATTCTAGTATAACTTTTCGCTCGTTTTTCAGAATTAGGCGATTCAAGCGCCTAGAGTTTCGTCTCGAAACCCTCTTTCCGTTTAACCAACTTAAACAAGTTTTTGGTATTGTAAAATTTGACTTAGTTCCATATTAGTAAACGAAGCTTGTTTCTTTCGCTGTTTGAGTTTCGTTGCTTCGTATGATTTGATCCTTTTTGCAAACCGGAGTTATTAAGTTGAACTTTCTGGTTAGATATTTTATTTGAGTTTTACCTGTGCACTAGATGAGTGCTTATTGTATGCTTGTTTGTTTGCGATAGAGTATCCGGAGTGTTTGTATGCTTCGTCTTATTGTATGCTCTAGGTTTTGCGGGTCATCAGCAAGGCAAGTAACACTTTGATCATACCTCTTTACTACCCAGTTTTATTGCATTAGATCAATCCTCAAACAATTGCATGATTAGGATCTCTTTTAACATCTGGGTATTGGGAAGTAGATGAGGTAGTACCTATTACCTATTTTATTTATCAAACCTTTGGGAGTTACTTCTACGTTTGCTTATATTGCTATGCTATGCTAGTAGACGTGGATTGGGTGAGTGTATCCATGACAGATGTGAGATTGTTATTTAATAGTTTACTTAAGGTGGCAACTTAAATTCACATCTGGGTGGATTGAGGCACCTAGGGAACCCAGTGTTGCCTGTATTTTTGGAAATCCTGGGGTACCGTGTGATTCTCCTATGGGCCGCCACCCAGGCTCAAAGGGATCATGAGATTATTCATGCTAGAAACTTCCATGTGCAGCCGCAAGCTCCTATGGGCTCTAGCATAGTTGAGTATGTTGCGTGAGCTCTTGAAGAGGTAGACTAGTAAATGTAGGGGATGTAGGTGGTACTGTCTACCCGGAGGAGAGAGTTAATGCTTCTGAAAGACTCTGTCTCGGTTATCCATTTCTCAAACACCCTGTAGTGCGAGAAATCAAGCGGAGGAGATCGAGTCTTGCGTGGAAAAGTGCGCAAACCTCTGCAGAGTGTATAAACTAATCATGGTTAGCCGTGTCCCCGGTTATGGACGTTTTGAGTATCTAGTACTTGGATTATCATGTGAATTTCATCATGTTACTTAATTTAATTTTGTTGGGTTAATGATGATGCTTAAATTGGATTCAGTTCGAGGAACCTTCTCAATGTCTAACAACCACCATGATAGTTAAATAAAACTTATTACTTTGTACTAGGGAAAAATTGGCTTTATGCAAAACTGTAACCATAGAGCTTTCCACCAGCTATATATGCATGTAGTGATAGCATTATTCTGTTCATTACTCTCTATGTGTTACATTGCCAGCATATACCATGTGCTGACCCGTTTTCGGGCTGCAACGTTCAAGTTGCAGACTTTTCAGACGACGAGTAAGGTGCCTTAGGTCATGATCTTATACTCAGTGATGCCGTTGGAGTTAATGGACTCGCTTATCTTCCAAGCCTTCCGCTGTTATCGTTATTAGATGGCCTTAAGCCATATTTATTGTAATAAGTTCTCTTTTGAGACATTCGATGTAATAAGTGTGTGATTGCTACTCTGTTATAAATCCTTCAAGTACTGTGCGTGTCAGCATTACTGACCCAGGGATGAAACTGATGCACAGAGATCAGACTGTTTGAGGTCTGCTCGCTACAGCTCGCGATACATCAAGATCGTGCCATAAAGAGAACACGAGAGAGAGAGAGATCAAACACATAGCTACTGGTACATACCTTCAGCCCCGAGGGTGAACTACTCCCTCCTAGTCATGGAGAGCGCCGGGATGATGAAGATGGCCACCGGTGAGGGATTCCCTCTCCGGCAGGGTGCCGGAACGGGCTCCCGAGAGGTTTTTGGTGGCTATAGAGGCTTGCGGCGGTGGAACTCCCGATATACCTTCGTATTCGATGGTTTTAGGGTATATCGGAATATATAGGCGAAAGAAGTCTGTCGGGGAGCCACGAGGGGCCCACGAGACAAGGGGGCGCGCCCAGGGGGCGTGCCCTCCTATCTCCTGGCCTCCTCGAAGCTTCACTGGCTTGTACTCCGAGTCTCCCGGATCATGTTCGTTCCAAAAATCGTGCTCTCGAGGGTTTGATTCCGTTTGGACTCTGTTTGATATTCCTTTTCTTCGAAACACTGAAATAGGCAATAAGACAGCAATATGGGCTGGGCCTCCGGTTAATAGGTTAGTCCCAAAAGTAATATAAAAGTGTATAATAATTCCCATAAACATTCAAAACAGATAATAATATAGCATGAATGCTTCATAAATTATAGATACGTTGGAGACGTATCATCGAACAGGACGAATAGGAAGATGGGCGAGTTAGCCCTGGCAAACAGGCCATGAACGAAGACTCAGAGGACAGTAACTACCTTCCGCTCTCCGAAGACGAGGTGAGCCTCGGCGACGAAGACTTTATCTTGCCTGAGGAGCCCGTCGAACAGGAACACATTATGCGCTGGCAAATAGCCACAACAAGGAGCCTGAAAAAGAAGCAGCAGTAGCTTCAAGCTGATCAAGATATGCTCAATGACAGATAGACTGATGTCCTGGCAGCCAAGGAATACGGCCTCGGACGCCCAACCAGAAGCTACACGAAGCGCAAATTGTTACCCCAATTCGATGACGAGGCGCTGGAGCCCGTCCTACCAGCGAATAATGTGGCTGACCGACCACCACGTGGTCGTGACAAAGTGGCAACTAGAGCTGAAGACCATCCCGCACTACCTCGCCGCAAAAACAAAAACACAACAGCTCAGGGATGCACATATGACCTTCGGCATGACCTAGAAAACAAAGCAGGATAGGCCAGATCGATCTATGGATCACGGGGGCGTGCCCCGATGCGCGATGATGGCCACCCGACCGGGCGTGGCAAATATAACCACGTCCGGGCCGAAAACCGCAGACGAACTCCATTCGAGGTACGTCACGACTTGGCCCGATATAGAGGCGTCGCACACCCCCTTTGCTTCACGGATGAAGTAATGGAACATGAATTCCCGGAAGGGTTTAAACCCGTGAACATCGAATCATATGATGGGACAACAGACCCCGTAGTGTGGATTGAGGATTTACTTCTCCATATTCATATGGCCCGCGGTGATGATCTTCATGCCATCAAATATCTCCCGCTAAAACTCAAGGGACCAACTCGGCACTGGTTGAACAGCCTGCCCGAAAACTCCATTGGCAGCTGGGAAGACTTGGAAGATGCCTTCCTCGACAACTTCCAAGGTACATATGTCCGACCTCCATATGTTGATGACTTAAGTCACATAGTTCAACAACCCAAAGAGTCAGTCAGGAAATTCTAGATAAGGTTCTTAACTAAAAAGAACCAGATCATCGACTGTCCGGATGCCGAAGCCCTAGCGGCCTTTAAGCACAGCATCTGTGATGAATGGCTCGCCTGACACCTCGGCCAAGAAAAGTCAAAGTCCATGGCAGCCCTCACGGCACTCATGACCCGCTTCTGTGCGGGTGAAGGTAGCTGGCTTGCCCGTAGGAATAACAATACAAGCAAAACTGGCACTTCTGAAGCCAGAAACAGCAACGGCAAGCCCCGACGCAACAAACACAAGCATCGGAACAACGGTGAAAACTCCGAAGACACGGCGGTCAATGTCGAATTCAGTGGCTCTAAGTCCGATCAGTGGAAGAAGCCATACAAAAGAAACTATCTGGTCCTGTCTAGTCTGGACCACATACTCGATCGTCCATGTCAAATCTACGAGACCCCTAATAAACTAGCTGACAAGCTAAATGCTGAGAACAAGGAGAAGGGATCCCAAAGCAAGGACGATGATGAGGAGCCCCGGCCACCGAACACAGGGGGACAGAAGAAGTCCCGCCCCCAAGTTAAAATGATGGACATGATATACGCTACCCATATCCCCAAGAGGGAGCGCAAGCACGTGCTCAGGGACGTCTACGCGATAGAGCCAGTCGCCCCAAAGTTCAACCCATGGTCATCCTGCCCGATCACCTTCGATCGCAGGGATCATCCAACCAGTATCCGTCATGGCGGTTCAGCCGCATTGGTCCTCAACCCAATAATTGATGGGTTCCATCTGACGCGAGTCCTCATGGACGGGGCAGCAGCCTGAACCTGCTTTATCAGGATACAGTGCGCAAAATGGGTATTGATCCCTCAAGGATCAAGCCCACAAAAATTGTTGGGAAACATAGTAATTTCAAAAAAATTCCTGCGCACATGCAAGATCATGGTGATGCATAGCAACGAGAGGGGAGAGTGTTGTCCACGTACCCTCGTAGACCATAATCGGAAGCGTTATGACAACGCGGTTGATGTAGTCGTACGTCTTCACGATCGACCGATCCAAGTACCAAATGTACGGCACCTCCGCGATCTGCACACGTTCAGCTCAGTGAAGTCCCACGAACTCACGATCCAGTAGAGCTTCGAGGGATAGTTCTGTCAACACGACGGCGTGATGATGGTGCTTATGAAGCTACCGACGCAGGGCTTCGCCTAAGCACCGCTACGATATGACCGACATGGATTATGGTGGAGGGGGGCACCGCACACGGCTAAAGATCAATGATCAACTTGTGTGTCCATGGGGTGTCCCCCTCCCCCGTATATAAAGGAGTGGAGGAGGGGAGGGGGCGATCCTCTCTATGGCGCTCCCTAGGGGAGTTCTACTCCCACCGGGAGTACGATTCCCCCCTTCCAAGTAGTAGGAGTAGGAGAGAAGGAAAGGGAAGAGAGAAGAGAAGGAAGGAGGGGGCGCCGCCCCTCCCCCTAGTACAATTCGAACTAGGCTTTGGGGGGCGCACGGCCTGCCTCTCTCTCTTTCCCTTAAAGCCCAATAAGGACCATATACTCCCCGGCGAATTCCCGTAACTCTCCGGTACTCCGATAAATACCTGAACCACTCAGAACCTTTCTGATGTCCTAATATAGCCTTCCAATATATCGATCTTTACATCTCGACCATTTCGAGACTCCTCGTCATGTCTCCGATCTCATCCGAGACTCCGAACTACCTTCGGTACATCAAAATACATAAACTCAAAATACCGATCGTCATCGAACGTTAAGCGTGCGGACCCTACGGGTTCGAGAACTATGTAGACATGACCGAGACACATCTCTGGCCAATAACCAATAGTGGAACCTAGATGCTCATCTTGGATCCTACATATTCTACGAAGATCTTTAACGTTCAAACCACATAACAGCATACGTTGTTCCCCTTGTCATCGGTATGTTACTTGCCCGAGATTTGATCGTCAGTATCATCATACATAGTTCAATCTCGTTACCGGCAAGTCTCTTTACTCGTTCCGTAATGCATCATCCCGCAACTAAATCATTAGTCACATTTCTTGCAAGGCTTATAGTGATGTGCATTACTGAGAGGGCCCAAAGATACCTCTCCAACAATCGGAGTGACAAATCCTAATCTTGATCTATACCAACTCAAAAAATTCCATTGGAGACACCTGTGGAGCACCTTTATAATCACCCAGTTACGTTGTGATGTTTGTAGCACACAAAGTGTTCCTCCGGTATTCGGGAGTTGCATAATCTCATAGTCATAGGAACATGTTTAAATCATGAAGAAAACAATAGCAACAAACTAAACGATCAAGTGCTAAGTTAACAGAATGGGTCAAGTCAATCACATCATTCTCTAATGATGTGATCCCGTTAATCAAATGAAAACTCATGTCTATGGTTAGGAAACACAACCATCTTTGAGTCAACGAGCTAGTCAAGTAGAGGCATACTAGTGACACTTTGTTTGTCTATGTATTCACACATGTACTAAGTTTCCGGTTAATACAATTCTAGCATGAATAATAAACATTTATCATGAAATAAGGAAATAAATAATTACTTTATTATTGCCTCTAGGGCATATTTCCTTCAGTCTCTCACTTGCACTAGAGTCAATAATCTAGTTCACATCATCATGTGATTTAACACCAATATTCACATATGTATGTGATTAACACCCATAGTCCACATCGTCATGGGACCAACACCCAAAGGGTTTACTAGAATCTAGTTCACATCTCTATGTGATTAACACCAATAGAGTACTAAGGTATGATCATGTTTTGCTCATGAGAGAAGTTTAGTCAACGGGTCTGTCACATTCAGAGCCGTATGTATTTTGCAAATATTCTATATCTACAATGCTCTGCAAGGAGCTACTCGAGCTAATTGCTCCCACTTTCAATATGTATCCAGATCGAGACTTAGAGTCATCTGGATCTGTGTAAAAGCTTGAACCAATGTAACTCTTTATAATGAACTCTTTTATCACCTCCATAATCGAGAAACATTTCCTTAGTCCTCACTAAGGATATTATTGACCGCTGTCCAGTGATCTACTCCTAGATCAAAATAGTACTCCCTTGCCAAACTCAGAGCAAGGTATACAATAGGTCTGGTACACAGCATAGCACACTTTATAGAACCTATGACTGAGGCATAGGGAATGAATTTTCATTCTCTTTCTATTTTCTGCCATGGTTGGGTTTTGAGTCTTACTCAACTTCACACCTTGCAACACAAGCAAGAACTCCTTCTTTTACTGTTCCATTTTGAACTTACTTCAAAATCTTATCAAGGTATGTACTCATTGAAAAATCTTATCAAGCCTCTTGATCTATCTCTATAGATCTTGATGCTCAATGTGTAAGCAGCTTCACCGAGGTTTTTCTATGAAAAACTCCTTTCAAACACTCCTTTATGCTTTCCAGAAAATTCTACATTATTTCTGATCAACAGTATGTCATTCACATATACTTATCAGAAAGGCTGTAGTGCTCCCACTCACTTTCCTGTAAATACAGGCTTCACTTCAAGTCTGTATAAAACTATATGCTTTGATCAACTCATCAAAGCATATATTCCAACTCTGAGATGCTTGCACCAGTCCATCGATGGATCGCTGGAGTTTGCACACCTTGTTAGTACCTTTAGGATCGACAAAACCTTCTGGTTGCATCATATACAACTCTTCTTTAAGAGACATCCATTTAAGGAATGTAGATTTGACATCCATTTAGGCCAGATTTCATAAAATATGGCAACTTCTAAGATGATTCGGACGGATTTAAGCATCGCTATAGTTGAAAAATATCTCATTGTAGTCAACACCTTGAACTTGTCAAAAACCTTTTGCGTCAAGTCGAGCTTTGTAGATAGTAACAATACTATCAGTGTCCATCTTGCTCTTGAAGATCCATTTATTTAATATGGATTGCCGATCATCGGGCAAGTCCACCAAAGTCCACACTTTGTTCTCATACATGGATCCAATCTCAGATATCATGGCCTCAACCCATTTCATGGAATCTGGCCTCATCACGCTTCCTCATAGTTCGTAGGTTCATCATGGTCTAGTAACATGTCTTCCAGAATAGGATTACCGTACCACTCTGGTGCGGACTATACTCTGGAAGACCTACAAGGTTCTGTAGTAACTTGATCTGAAGTTTCATGATCATCATCATTAGCTTCCTCACTAATTCGTGTATGAATCACTTGAACTGATTTCTGTGTTGAATTACTTTCCAATTCAGGAGAAGGTACAAATTACCTTATCAAGCTCTACTTTCCTCCAACTCACTTCTTTCCAGAGAAACTCCTTCTCTAGAAAGGACCCATTCTTAGCAACGATCTTGCCTTCGGATCTGTGATAGAAGGTGTACCCAACAATTTCCTTTGGGTATTCTATGAACACGCATTTCTAGGATTTGGGTTTGAGCTTATCATGTTTTTCACATAAGCAGCACAGCCCCAAACTTTAAGAAACGACAACTTTGGTTTCTTGCCAAACTACAGTTCATCAGGCGTCGTCTCAACGAACTTTGATGGTGCCCTATTTAAAGTGAATGTAGTTGTCTCTAATGCATAACCCTAAAATGATAGTGGTAAATCAGTAAAGTGCGGTTACGACGTTCGGACACACCATTACACTATGGTGTTCCATGTGGTGTGAGCTGTGAAACTATTCCACATTGTTTTCAAATGAAGGCCAAACTCGTAACTCAAATATTCTCCTCTACGATCAGATTGTAGAAACTTTACTTTCTTGTTACGACGATTCTCCACTTCACTCTGAAATTCTTTGAACTTTTCAAATGTTTTAGACTTGTGCTTCATTAAGTAGATATACTCATATCTGCTCAAATCATCTGTGAAGGTCAGAAGGTAATGATACCCGCCGTGAGCATCAACACTCAATGGACTGCATACATCAGGATGTATTGTTTCCAACAAGTCAGTAGCTTGTTCCATTGTTCCATAGAATGGAGATTTAGTCATCTTGCCCAAATTTGCATGGTTCGCAAGCATCAAATGATTCATAACCAAGTGATTCCAAAAATCCATCTGTATGGAGTTTCTTCATGTGCTTTACACCGATATGACCCAAACGGTAGTGTCACAAATAAGTTGCACTATCATTATCAACTTTGCATCTTTTGGCATCAATATTATGAATATGTGTATCACTACGACCGAGATCCAACAAACTATTGTCATTCGGTGTATGACCATCGAAGGTTTTATTCATGTAAATAGAACAACAGTTATTCTATGACTTTAAATGAATAACCATATTGCAATAAACATGATCCAATCATATTCATGCTCAACGCAAACGCCAAATAACATTTATTTAGTTTTAACACTAATCCCGAAAAGTATAGGGAGTGTGCGATGATGATCATATCAATCTTGGAACCACTTCCAACACACATCGTCACTTCACCCTCAACTAGTCTCTGTTTATTCTGTAACTCCTGTTTCGAGTTACTATTTTTTAGCAACCAAACAAGTATCAAATACCCAGGGGCTACTATAAACACTAGTAAGGTACACATCAATAACCTGTATATCAAATATACCCTTGTTCACTTTGCCATCCTTCTTATCCACCAAATATTCAGGGCATTTCCGCTTCTAGTGACCATTTCGTTTGCAGTATAAGCACTCAGTTTCATGCTTTAGTCTAGCTTTGGGCTTCGCGGAAGTGACAACTTGCTTGCCATTATACATGAAGTTCCCTTTCTTTCCATCTGCCCTTTTCTTGAAACTAGTGGTCTTGTTAATCATCGACACTTGATGCTTTTTCTTGATTTCTACCTTCATCGTTTTGATCATCACGAAAAGCCCAGGAATCGTTTTCGTCATCCCTTGCATACTATAGTTCATCACGAAGTTCTACTTACTTGGTGATGGTGATTAGAGAACTCTGTCAATCACCATCTTATCTGGATTAACTCCCACTTGATTCAAGCGATTGTAGTGCCCAGACAATCTGAGCACATGCTCACGGCTTGAGCTATTCTCCTCCATTTTTTAGCTATAGAACTTGTTGGAGACTTCATATCTCTGAACTCGGGTATTTGCTTGAAATATTAACTTCAACTCCTGGAAAATCTCGTATGGTCCATGACGTTCAAAACATCTTTGAAGTCCCGATTCCAAGCCGTTAAGCATGGTGCACTAAACTATCAAGTAGTCATCATATTGATCTAGCCAAACGTTCATAACGTCTGCATCTGCTCCTGCAATAGGCCTGCCACCTAGAGGTGCATGAAGGACATAATTCTTCTGTGCACCAATGAGGATAAACCTCAGATCACGAACCCAGTTCGCATCATTGCTACTATCATCTTTCAACATATTTTTTCTCTAGGAACATATCAAAAATAAACGGGGAGCAACAACACGAGCTATTGACCTACAACATAGTTATGCAAATACTATCAGGACTAAGTTCATGATAAATTCAAGTTCAGTTTAATCATATTACTTAAGAACTCCCACTTAGGTAGACAGCCCTCTAATCATCTAAGTGATCACGTGATCCAAATCAACTAAACCATAACCGATCATCACGTGAGATGGAGTAGTTTTCAATGGTGAACATCACTATGTTGATCATATCTACTATATGATTCAAGTTCGACCTTTCGGTCTCAGTGTTCCAAGGCCATATCTACATATGCTAGGCTCGTCAAGTTTAACCCGAGTATTTCTGCGTGTGCAAAACTGGCTTGCACCCATTGTAGGTGAACGTTGACCTTATCACACCCGATCATCACGTCGTGTCTCGGCACGATGAACTTTGGCAACGGTGCGTACTCAGGGACAACACTTATACCTTAAAATTTAGTGAGAGATCATCTTATAATGCTACCATCAAACAAAGTAGAATAAGATGCATAAAGGATAAACATCACATGGAATCAATATAAGTGATATGATATGGCCATCATCATCTTGTGCCTTTTGATATCCATCTCCAAAGCACCATCATGATCACCATGATCACCGGCATGACACCTTGATCTCCATCATAGCATCATTGTCGTTTCACCAACTATTGTTACTACGACTATCACTACTGCTTAGTGATAAAGTAAAAACAATTACAGGGCGATTGCATTGCATACAATAAAGCGACAACCATATGTCTCCTGCCAGCTGCCAATAACTCTGTTACAAAACATGATCATCTCATACAATAAAATTTAGCATCATGTCTAGACCATATCACATCACAACATGCCCTGCAAAAACAAGTTAGACGTCCTCTACTTTGTTTTTGCCAGTTTTACATGGCTGCTACGGGCTGAGCAAGAACTGTTCTTACCTACGCATCAAAACCACGACGATATTTCGTCAAGTTAGTGTTGCCTTAAACTTCAACAAGGACCGAGCATAGAAACACTCGGTTGAACTAAAATTGGAGAAACTGACACCCACGAGCCACCTGTGTGCAAAGCACGTCGATAGAACCAGTCTCGCATAAGCGTACGCGTAATGTCGGTCCGGGCCGCTTCATCCAACAATACCACTGAACAAAAGTATGACATGCTGGTAAGCAGTATGACTTGTATCGCCCACAACTCATTTGTGTTCTACTCGTGCATATAACATCTATGCATAAACCTGACTCTGATGCCACTGTTGGGAAACCTAGTAATTTCAAAAAATTTCCTACACACGCAAGATCATCGTGATTCATAGCAACGAGAGGGGAGAGTATCGTCCACGTACCCTCGTAGACCGTAAGCGAAAGCTATATGACAATGCGGTTGATGTAGTCGTATGTCTTCACGATCGACCGATCCAAGTACCGAACGTACGGCACCTCCGCGATCTGCACACGTTTAGCTCGGTGACGTCGCACGAACTCACGATCTAGTAGAGCTTCGAGGGAGAGTTCTGTCAGCATGACGGCGTGATGATGGTGTGGATGAAGCTACCAACGCAAGTCTTCGCCTAAGCACCGCTACGATATGACCGAGGTGGATTATGGTGGAGGGGGGCACCGCACACGGCTAAAGATCAATGATCAACTTGTGTGTCCATGGGGTGTCCCCCTCCCCCGTATATAAAGGAGTGGAGGAGGGGAGGCACCGGCCCTCTCTATGGCGCACCCTAGGGGAGTCCTACTCCCACCGGGTGTAGGATTCCCCCCCCCCCTTCCAAGTAGTAGGAGTAGGAGAGAAGGAAATGGAAGAGAGAAGAGAAGGAAGGAGGGGGCGCCGCCCCTCCCCCTAGTCCAATTCGGACTAGGCCTTTGGGGCGGGGAGCGCACGGTCTGCCTCTCTATCTTTCCCTTAAAGCCCAATAAGGTCCATATACTCCCCGACGAATTCCCGTAACTCTTCGGTACTCCGATAAATACCCGAACCACTCAGAACCTTTAAGATGTCTGAATATAGCCTTCCAATATATCAATCTTTACGTCTTGACCATTTCGAGACTCCTTGTCGTGTCTCTGATCTCATCCAGGACTCCGAACTACCTTCGATACATCAAAATACATAAACTAAAAATACCGATCATCACCAAACGTTAAGCGTGCGGACCCTACGGGTTCGAGAACTATTTAGACATGACCGAGACACATCTCCGGTCAATAACCAATAGCGGAACCTGGATGCTCATAATGGCTCCTACATATTCTACGAAGATCTTTATCTACATACGTTGTTCCTTTTGTCATCGGTATGTTACTTGCCCAAGATTCGATCGTCAGTATCATCATACCTAGTTCAATCTTGTTACTGGCAAGTCGCTTTACTCATTCCTTAATGCATCATCCCGCAACTAACACATTAGTCACATTGCTTGCAAGGCTTATAGTGATGTGCAGTACCTAGAGGGTCCAAAGATACCTCTCCAACAATCGGAGTGACAAATCCTAATCTTGATCTACGCCAACGCAACAAGTACCATCAGTGACACCTGTAGAGCACCTTTATAATCACCCAGTTACGTTGTGATGTTTGGTAGCACATAAAGTGTTCCTCCGGTATTCGGGAGTTGCATAGTCTCATAGTCATAGGAACATGTATTAGTCATGAAGAAAACAATAGCAACAAACTAAACGATGAAGTGCTAAGCTAACGGAATGGGTCAAGTCAATCACATCATTCTCTAATGATGTGATCCCGTTAATCAAATGACAACTCATGTCTATGGTTAGGAAACACAACCACCTTTGATTCAACGAGCTAGTAAAGTAGAGGCGAACTAGTGATACTTTGTTTGTCTATGTATTCACACATGTACTAAGTTTCTGGTTAATACAATTATAGCATTAATAATAAACATTTATCATGAAATAAGGAAATAAATAATAACTTTATTATTGCCTCTAGGGCATATTTCCATCAAAAACCACCTTTAAAGGTGTCATACCAGGTATAGAGGCCCGCTGCACAGGCTCAATCACAATAGAAGTGGTCTTCGGATCCCCGGACAATATCCGAAGCGAAGAGTTGATCTTCGATATCGTCCCCTTTCGCAGTAGCCATCACGCACTGCTTGGACGAACCGCATTCGCTCGATTCAATGTGGTGCCACAGTATGCTTATCTCAAGATCAAGATGCCCAGACCACACGGTGTCATAACAGTCAATGGAAACACGGAACGCTCCCTCCGTACCGAGGAGCACACCGTTGCCCTTGCAGCAGAAGTACAGAGCGGCCTTTTTAGGCAGTACCTTAGTTCAGCGACCAAGCTCCCGGACACTGCCAAACGAGTCCGAACTACCCTGCAGCATGACAGTCCAGCCTGTCAAGATCTTGACTAGCAATTCAGCCTCCATCCTAGTCCCGACCAAGCAGCGACATTCGTACCGCACGTACATAACTACGCACTTAAAATACCATGGTCATAGACGGAGGCACATCTAGATCCTGGTCCATAGTACGGCTCAACCACTCTTGGATCTGCATAATTTTACTTTTCCTTTTTGTTTTCAGGTCTCTTTTCTTTCCCAGGTAGTTCTTGGTGACCTGATCGATGGACCTATAGAGGGACGGATACACCAAGACGGCAAGAAGCATTGAGGTATGGGGAAATTTCTAGGTGGTTTCTTTAAATTATCGTTATACCTGCCTTAAGGACCCGCACACAGCTCTCCCTTGGTCATGGCATGTTAAATAGCCCTTTTGCTTATCGCACTATTTGTACAAAATACGCTTTGACGTATTAATCAAACAACAATGGAAAATGGTTTGCGGCCCAATTTCTGTGGCATTAGCCTATTACTTCATTTTTCTTTTTCTTGATATTTTTATCAATTGCACCCGTACACTATGGCACGTCTCAATTCGCTAGGGGCTTCATTATGCTCCATACAACGGCAACAAAGTCCGAACACTTTTTGAAGTACAGTTCGGCACTCCGAACTTATAGCATTATTTGCATTGGCTCTGAATCATGTCTTTGGTCAATAGTTGGGTTGCCCAGTTCCTGTGCTTGCTACCTTACATTCCGCTATATCAGCTAGTGTAGTAAAGGGAGAACTACTGCGATTGTGTCCTGGTTCATCCGGATGAGCACCTCAGTAGAGAAAGCCAAAAACTGACTGTCATGATGCGGCGTGAGCCATTCAGCTGTTCGAGAGGTTCTCAAATCTTTTGTGATTTTTCCGCATTATGCGATGAATCGATTTTTATCCGATCAGGTGTTACCAACATCCCAACTTCAGACTTCCGAACACTATGGGCTGCGCCTAAATTTCTATTGTCGACTCCTATGGCTAAGTGAGGGTGATAAAGCCACATAGTCCGATTGCCTTGCTCATTGCGCTAAACACCTCATTTAAGGACCAAACTTTGGAGTAAAGAGTGTTTAGATTTACCCCGAACACCCTCGTACTATCTAAGTGGGGCCGTAAGCCGACGACTGGTCAACTCTCAGATTTAACAATATGAGGTAAAATTTTAAATAACAAGCATTATATTACATAACAATCTTGTTTCATAGTACAGGACAGGATAACATGAATGTATTCATCCAAAGATGACATCCTTACCACATTGCTCCGTCACACGGCGGGATCCGTCCAGGACACTGTCAAAATACAGCTCGGGCGCGTGGTGCTCCTTGCCCACGGGCGGTCCCTCGGTCGCAACCTTCACGGCGTCCATCTTCACCCAATGCATATTGACTCGGGCGAAGGCCATTCGTGTGCCTTCGATGCAGACAGACCGCTTGATGGCATCCAGCCAAGGGCAGGCATTGAACAGCCGCTTCATGAGCCCGAAGTAGCTGTTGGGGATGGCTTCGGTAGGTCATAGCCGGACTATTAAATCCTTCATGGCTAGTTCGGCCGCCTTGTGCAGTTCGACCAACTGTTTTAGCTGATTGCTAAAGGGCACCGGATGTTCTGGTGCAAGGTATTGCGACCAAAACAGCTTCTCCGTGGAGCTCCCCTCTTCGGCTCGAAAGAATTCCGCAGTGTCTGAAACGCTGTGCGGTAGATCCGCAAACACCCCTGGAGAACTCCAAATCAGGGTAAGTAAGAGGAACCTTTTCTTCACATATTTGCTCTACATAATAAAGGCCTTACCCGCTGCGATTTTTCTGGCCTCCTGGATTTCCTAGAGGGCACCCTGGGATTCAACCCAGGTATCGTGTGCACTTTGGCGGGCCTTGGTGAGCTCGGACTCTTGATCCGTAAGGTTGCGCTCCAAGGACTCACACTTCTTGACGGCGTCCTGGAGCTCCTGCTCGACCTTAGTGACCCTGGCCTCATGCTTTTCACGGTGGCCTTTTCCTTGGCCGCTTTCACCTCGGCCTCGGCCAGCGCCTTCTTGCGGGTCTCCACCTCGGTCTCCGCCCCTAACAAATCGAATGGCACTTTAGTCAGCACAAATCATTCATCCTTCCTGAATATATACAAGGTTATTGCATACCTTGATTATCTTCCAGCTGCTTTTTCATGCGGCCGAGCTCCTCCTCGGTCTGCTCCAGACTCTGCTTCAGTCTGGGGAGTTCAACACTGTGAGAGGTCGCAGCCGGCAGTGACACCTGCTTATTCACATAGACATTTAAGGTTAGTCTCCTGCGGAAATTATTTGATCCTCTACTCGGCTTTTCTTTCTGAACAACGGACAGAGTACCAGGGGCTACTATCTATACTATGACATTCTTTTTATAATTGCATTGCTTACCTCAAAGCCTGTTAGAAGGCTTCTGCAGGCCTCGGTCAGTCCGCTCTTCGCGGACTGGATCCTCTCAACCACTGTACCCATAAGGATACGGTGTTCTTCAACAATGGAAGCGCCTTGCAGCGCTTCCAGCAAAGTATCCGACACCTCTGGATGGACAGAGGTTACTGATGGAATGCACACACCCCTTTCTTTCGAAAGAGGCTGCTTGTCTGATTCCGGAGCCATATGGGTCTTGATACGTCTCCAACGTATCTATAATTTTTGATTGTTCCATGCTATTATATTACCCCTTTTGGATGTTTATGGGCTTTATTTTACACATTTATATCATTGTTGGGACTAACCTACTAACCGGAGGCCCAGCCCATATTGTTGTTTTTTGCTTATTTCAGTATTTCGAAGAAAAGGAATATCAAACGGAGTCCAAACGGAATGAAACCTTCGGGAGCGTGATTTTTGGAACGAACGTGATCGACAGGACTTGGAGTGCAAGCCAAGAAGCTGCCGAGGATCCCACGAGATAGGAGGGTGCCCCCCCCTGTAGGGCGCGCCCCCTGTCTCGTGGGCCCCTCGGGCGGCCACCGACTTACTTCTTCGTCCTATATATACCTACGTACCCTGAAAACATCCAGGAGCAGGACGAAACACAATTTCCACCACCGCAACCTTCTGTATCCACGAGATCTCATCTTGGAGCCTTCGCCGGCACTCTGCCGGAGGGGGAATCGACCACGAAGGGCTTCTACACCAACATCCTTGCCCCTCCGATGAGTTTTGAGTAGTTTACCATAGACCTATGGGTCCATAGTTATTAGCTAGATGGCTTCTTCTCTCTTTTTGGATCTCAATACAATGTTCTCCCCCTCTCTTGTGGAGATCTATTCCATGTAAACTCTTTTTGCGGTGTGTTTGTCGAGATCCGATGAATTGTGGGTTTATGATCAAGTTTATCCATGAATAATATTTGAATCTTCTCTTAATTCTTTTATGTGTGATTGAGTTATCTTTGCAAGTCTCTTCGAATTATCAGTTTGGTTTGGTCTACTAGATTGATCTTTCTTGCCATGGGAGAAGTGCTTAGCTTGGGGTTCAATCTTGTGGTTTTCTTACCTAGTGACAGAAAGGGTTGCAAGGCACGTATTGTATTGTTGCCATCGAGGATAACAAGATGGGGTTTATATCATATTGCTTGAGTTTATCCCTCTACATCATGTCATCTTGCTTAATGCGTTACTCTGTTCTTATGAACTTAATACTCTAGATGCAGGCAGGAGTCGGTCGATGTGTGGAGTAATAGTAGTAGATGCAGGCAGGAGTCGGTCTACTTGTTATGGACGTGATGCCTATATACATGATCATGCCTAGATAATCTCATAACTATGCGCTTTTCTATCAATTGCTCGACAGTAATTTGTTCACCCACCGTAATACTTATGCTATCTTGAGAGAAACCACTAGTGAAACCTATGGCCCTCGGGTCTATCTCCTATCATATTTGCTTTCAATCTACTTTTATTTGCATCTTTACTTTTTGCGTCTATATTATGAAATACCAAAAATATATTTATCTTATCATACTATATTTATTAGATCTCATTTTCGCAAGTGGCCGTGAAGGGATTGACAACCCCTTTATTGTGTTGGTTGCGAGTTCTCAGTTTGTTTGTGTAGGTGCGTTGGACTTTTGAGGAGCCTCCTACTGGATTGATACCTTGGTTCTCAAAAATTGAGGGAAATACTTACGCTACTATTTCTGCATCACCCTCTCCTCTTTGAGGAAAACCAACGCAAGCTCAAGACGTAGCAAGAAGGATTTCTGGCGCCGTTGCCGGGGAGGTCTTCGCTCAAGTCAAGACATACCAAGTACCCATCACAAACCCATCTCCCTGCCATTTACATTATTTGCCATTTGCCTCTCATTTTCCTCTCCCCCACTTCACCCTTGCCGTTTTATTCACCCTCTCCTTCCCAATCTCTCTCTCTTTCTCTTTTTCGCTTGCCTTTTTCTGCTTGCTTGTGTGTTGGATTACTTGTTGCCATGGCGCAAGATAATACCAAATTGTGTGATTTCTCGAATACCAATAATAATGATTTCCATAATACTCCGATTGCTCCTCTTAGTGATGTTGAGTCTTGTGAAATCAATACTGCTTTGCTGAATCGTGTTATGAAAGATCAATTCGCCAGCCTTCCTAGTGAAGATGCCACTACTCATCTAAACAATTTTGTTGATTTGTGTGATATGCAAAAGAAGAAAGATACGGATAACAATATTTTCAAATTAAAGTTATTTCCGTTTTCACTTAGAGATCATGCTAAAGTTTGGTTTTCGTCTTTGCCTAAAAATAGTACTGATTCTTGGAACAAGTGCAAAGATGCTTTTATCTCAAAGTATTTTCCTCCCACTAAGATTATCACTCTTAGGAACGATATCATGAATTTTAAACAACTTGATCATGAGCATGTTGCCCAATCTTGGGAAAGAATGAAATTGATGCTTCGCAATTGCCCTACTCATGGTTTGAATTTATGGACGATCATACAAAATTTTTATGCCGGTTTGAACTTTGCTTCTAGAAACCTTTTAGATTCGGCCGCGGGAGGCACGTTTATGGAAATCACGTTAGGAGATGCTACAAAACTTCTTGATAATATTATGGCTAATTATTCTCAATGGCACACCAAAAGATCTTCTAGTAAAAAAGTGCATGCTAGAGCAGAAATCAATGTTTTGAGTGGAAAGATGGATGAACTTATTAAATTGTTTGCTACTAAAAATACTCCTCTTGATCCCAATGATATGCCTTTGTCTTCTTTGGTTGAGAATAATAATGAATCTATGGATGTGAATTTTGTTGGTAGGAATTGTTTTGGAAACAATGCTTATAGAGGAAACTTTAATGCTAGACCGTTCCCTACTAATTCCTCTAATAATTATGGAAATGCCTACAATAATTCTTATGGTAATTTTAATAAGATGCCCTCTGATTTTGAGAATAGTGTGAAAGAATTTATGATTTCTCAAAAGAATTTTAATGCTTTGCTTGAAGAAAAATTGCTCAAAGTTGATGATTTGGCTAGGGATGTTGATAGACTTTCTCTTGATGTCGATTCTCCTAAACATAGATCTTCTCCTCCTAAGCATGATATCAATGAGTCTCTCAAAGTAATGAAAATTTCCATTGACGAGTGCAAGGAAAGAACCGCTAGATTGCGTGCTAAAAAAGATAGCTTTATAAAAGCGTGTTTTTCTAGTTTCCAGGAAAATAATGATGAGGATCTTATTAATGCGTCTCCTATTAGATCCATGTTTTGCAATATGAATTTTTATGATTATGGGACTGATGATGAATCAACTTTTCCTAGAAGGCGTCCTAAGAATTCGGAGTCTTTAGATCTTGATGCTAAATTTGGTAAAAGTGGGATTGGGGAGTCTTCAACTTCTAATAACATTGAACCTACTATCTCGGATTTCAAGGAATTTGATTATGATAATTTATCTTTAAAAGGTTGTATTTCCTTGTTGCAATCCGTTGTTAATTCTCCTCATGCTTATAGTCAAAACAAAGCTTTTACCAAACATATCGTTGATGCCTTGATGCAATCTTATGATGAAAAACTTAATTTGGAAGTTTCTATACCTAGAAAACTTAATGATGAGTGGGAACCTACTATAAAGATTAGAATTAAAGATTATAAGTGTTTTGCTTTGTGTGATTTGGGTGCTAGTGTTTCCATGATTCCGAAAACTTTATGTGATATTCTAGGTTTCCATGATCTTGATGATTGCTCTTTAAATTTGCACCTTGCGGATTCCACCGTTAAAAAGCCAATGGGAAGAATCAATGATGTTCTTATTGTTGCAAATATAAATTTGGTGCCCGTGGATTTTATCGTTCTTGATATATATTGCAATCTTTCTTGCCCTATTATTCTTGGTAGACCTTTCCTTAAAACGATTGGTGCGATTATTGATATGAAGGAAGGGAATATTAGATTCCAATTACCATTAAAGAAAGGCATGGAGCACTTTCCAAGGAATAAAGTCAAATTACCTTATGAATCTATCATGCGGGCTACTTATGAATTTAGTGCCAAAGATGGCACTCGTTAGATCTATCTTCGCTTTTATGCCTAGCTAGGGGCGTTAAACGATAGCGCTAGTTGGGAGGCAACCCAATTTTCTTTATGTTTTTTGTTTTTTCTCCTGTTTAGTAATAAATCTTACATCTACCTTCTGTTTAGATGTGTTTTTATCTTTTAATTAGTGTTTGTGCCAAGTAGAACCTATAGGATAACCTACGATGATAGTTGATTTGATTCTGCTGAAAAACAGAAACTTTGCATGCACGAATATAATTTTGTTAAATCACAGGAACGTGCTTTGGTGTTGATTCTTTTTGCTGATGTTCAATAAACAAATTTTCCTGGACTTCCTCTTTTGGTAGGGTTTTTATAGTTCAAGAAGGTTGCGTTAGTTACAGATTTCTACAGACTGTTCTGTTTTAGGCAGATTCCGTTTTCCGTGTGTTGTTTGCTTATTTTGATGCATCTATGGCCAGTAAAATAGTTTATGAACCATAGAGAAGTTGGAATACAGTAGGTTTAATACCAAAATAAATAAATAATGATTTCATTACAGTACCATATGTGGTGGTTTTGTTTTCTTTCACTAACGGAGCTTATAAGATTTCCTGTTGAGTTTTGTGTTGTGAAGTTTTCAAGTTTTGGGTAAAGCTTTTATGGACTATGGAATAAAGCGTGGCAAGAGCCTAAGCTTGGGGATTCCCATGGAACCCAAAGATATTCAAGAATAGCTAAAAGCCTAATCTTGGGGATGCCCCGGGAAAGCATCCCCTCTTTCGTCTTCGTTCATTGGTAACTTTACTTGGAGCTATATTTTTATTCGCCACATGATATGTGTTTTGCTTGGAGCGTCGTGTATTATGTTAGTCTTTGCTTTTTAGTTTACCACAATCATACTTGCTGTAAACACCTTTTGGGAGAAGCCTATTTGATTAGAATTTGCTAGAATACTCTATGTGCTTCAATTATATCTTTTGAGCTTGATAGTTTTTGCTCTAGTGCTTCACTTATATCTTTTAGAGCACGGTGGTGATTTATTTTTGTAGAAATTACTAGTCTCTCATGCTTCACTTATATTATTTTGAGAGTCTTTTAGAACATCATGGTATTTTTGATGGTTATAAAATTGGTCCTAGAATGGTAGGCATCCAAGTTGGGTATAATAAAAACTATCATAGGAAGTGAATTGGATGCTATGATCAATTTGATACTTGATAATTGTTTTGTGATATGGAGGTAGTGATATTAAAGTTATGCTAGTTGAGTGATTATAAATTTGAAGAATGCTTGTGTTGAAGTTAGCAAGTCCCGTAGCATGCACGTATGGTTAAAGTTGTGTAACAAATTTGAAACATGAAGTGTACCTGGCTTGTGCATCCTTATGAGTGGTGGTCGGGGACGAGCGATGGTATTTTCCTACCAATCTATCCCCCTAGGAGCATGCGCGTAGTACTTGGTTTTTGATTACTTCTAAAAATTTTCAATAAGTATATGAGTTCTTTTGATTATACGCACTTTTACCTTTCCGCCATTGCTAGCCTCTTCGGTACCGTGCATTGCCCTTTCTCACCTTGAGAGTTGGTGCAAACTTCGCCGGTGCATCCAAACCCCGTGATACGATACACTCTATCACACATAAATCTCATTATATCTCTCTCAAAACAGCCACCATACCTACCTATTATGGCATTTCTATAGCCATTCTGAGATATATTGCCATGCAACTTTCCACCGTTTCGTTCATCATCATCATGACATACTTTACTTTTGTCATATTGCCATTGCATGATCATGTAGTTGACATCGTATTTGTGGCAAAGCCACCATGCATTATTTGTCATACATGTCACTCTTGATTCATTGCACCATCCCGGTACACCACCGGAGGCATTCATATAGAGTCATATCTTGTTCTAGTTTCGAGTTGTAATTCATATGTTGTAATCAATAGAAGTGTGATGATCATCATTATTAGAGCATTGCCCAAAGAAAGAAAAAAGAAAAAAGGCCAAAAAAAAGAAAGGCCCAAAAAAAAGGAAAAGAAAGAAAAAAAGAAATATAAATAAAAAGGGCAATGTTACTATCTCTTTTTCCACACTTGTGCTTCAAAGTAGCACCTTGTTCTTCATGTATTGAGTCTCATATATTGTGCTTCAAAGTAGCACCATGTTTTTCATATAGTGAGTCTCATAAGTTGTCTTCTTCATACTAGTGGGAATTTTTCATTATAGAACTTGGCTTGTATATTCCTACGGTGGGCTTCCTCAAATGCCCTAGGTCTTCGTGAGCAAGCAAGTTGGATGCACACCCACTAGTTTTCTTTTGTTGAGCATTCATTTATAGCTCTAGTGCATCCGTTGCATGGCAATCCCTACTCCTCATGTTGACATCAATTGATGGGCATCTTCATAGCCCGTTGATTATCCTCGTCAATGTGAGACTTTCTCCTTTTTTGTCTTCTCCACACAATCCCCATCATCATATTCTATTCCGCCCATAGTGCTATATCCATGGCTCAAATTCATGTATTGTGTGAAGGTTGAAGAAGTTTGAGATTATTTAAGTATGAAACAATTGCTTGGCTTGTCATCGGGGGTATAGAAGTTGGGAACATCTTTGTGTGATGAAAATGAAGCATAGCCTAACTATATGATTTTGTAGGGATGAACTTTCTTTTACCATGTTATTTTGAGAAGACATGATTACTTTGATTAGTATGTTCGAAGTGTTACTATTTCTTTTATCAATATGAAATTTTATTTTGAATCATTTGGATATGAACATTCATGCCACAATAAGGAAAATTACATTATGAATTATGCTAGGTAGCATTCCACATCAAAAATTCTCTTTTTATCATTTACCTACTCGAGGACGAGCTGGAATTAAGCTTGGGGATGCTTGATACGTCTCCAACGTATCTATAATTTTTTATTGTTCCATGCTATTATATTACCCCTTTTGGATGTTTATGGGCTTTATTTTACACATTTATATCATTTTTGGACTAACCTACTAACCGGAGGCCCAGCCCATATTGCTGTTTTTTTTTTGCCTATTTTAGTATTTCGAAGAAAAGGAATATCAAATAGAGTCCAAACGGAACGAAACCCTCGGGAGCGTGATTTTTGGAACGAACGTGATCCAGAGGACTTGGAGTGCAAGCCAAGAAGCTGCCGAGGCTCCCACGAGATAGGAGGGCGCCCCCCTACAGGGCGCGCGCCCTATCTCGTGGGCCCCTCGGGCGGCACCGACGTACTTCTTCCTCCTATATATACCTACGTACCCCAAAAACATCCAGGAGCAGGACGAAACACAATTTCCACCACCGTAACCTTCTGTATCCGCGAGATCTCATCTTGGAGCCTTCGCTGGCACTCTACCGGAGGGGGAATCGACCACGAAGGGCTTCTACACCAACATCCTTTCCCCTCCGATGAGTTGTGAGTAGTTTACCATAGACCTACGGGTCCATAGTTATTAGCTAGATGGTTTCTTCTCTCTTTTTGGATCTCAATACAATGTTCTCCCCCTCTCTTGTGGAGATCTATTCGATGTAAACTCTTTTTGCGGTGTGTTTGTCGAGATCCGATGAATTGTGGGTTTATGATCAAGTTTATCTATGAATAATATTTGAATCTTATATGAATTCTTTTATGTATGATTGAATTATCTTTGCAAGTCTCTTTGAATTATCAGTTTGGTTTGGCCTACTAGATTGATCTTTCTTGCCATGGGAGAAGGGCTTAACTTTGGGTTCAATCTTGCGGTGTCCTTACCCAGTGATAGAAAGGGTTGCAAGGCACATATTGTATTGTGTTTATCCCTCTACATCATGTCATCTTGCTTAATGCGTTTCTCTGTTCTTATGAACTTAATACTCTAGATGCAGGCAGGAGTCGGTCGATGTGTGGAGTAATAGTAGTAGATGCAGGCAGGAGTCGGTCTACTTGTTATGGACATGATGCCTATATACATGATCATGCCTAGATAATCTCATAACTATGCACTTTTCTATCAATTTCTCGACAGTAATTTGTTCACCCATTGTAATACTTATGCTATCTTGAGAGAAGCCACTAGTGAAACCTATGGCCCCCGAGTCTATCTCCTATCATATTTGCTTTCAATCTACTTTTATTTGCATCTTTACTTTTTGCATCTATATTATAAAATACCAAAATATATTTATCTTATCATACTATCTTTATTAGATCTCACTTTCGCAAGTGGTCGTGAAGGGATTGACAACCCCTTTATTGCGTTGGTTGCGAGTTCCCAGTTTGTTTGTGTAGGTGCGTGGGACTTTTGAGGAGCCTCCTACTGGATTGATACCTTGGTTCTCAAAAACTGAGGGAAATATTTATGCTACTATTGCTGCATCACCCTCTCCTCATCAAGGAAAACCAACGCAAGCTCAAGACGTACCAGGTCTGCAGAATTATATTTGGCTGGGGGCCGAATTGGATATGGCCCCCATCGTCAGTATCCATGGGGGTTTGTGGCGGCCGAGGCTTCACCCTCTGGCGCCTCCCTGGCGGCCTACTGAATCTCTCCTGGGCCTGGGATACTTTGGGACGACACCTCGGAGCCATCCATGTCCTTGGGAGAGGAGGCCGCTGGAAGGGTCCCGTTGTCCATTGCCTCAGGGTCCATCGAATCCTCCGAAGATAAGGACCGCTCGAGGTTGGACCGAGCCGGACTAAAATACATGATTCAACACGTCAAAACAATGAAGTAGAAGGGTCGGATATATGAATGCGTCCGGATACTTACGTTTTGGCCAGGGGCTTGTCCCTGGGGCACCACTTCGAGCTGCTGTCGGTGGCCGCGGTGGAGCTGTCCGGAAGGGAAGCTTTCCCCTTCTTGGACGCCTCGGCCTCCAGATGCGTGGAGGCCGACCTCTTCTTTCTCCCCCCCCCTCAGGGTGGAACATCTTTCTTCTCCTTCCTCCTCTTCCTCGTCATCCTCGGCGACGGAGGAATGAGTCTCGGCATCTTCGGACATCGCGTCTGAAGTGCCCTTGCGACGGAGACCACCTCTAGTCCCCTTGGCCTTAGCATCTTCGTCAGAAGCGGGATTTCAGGGTCCTCGAGCAGCGGAGCCGGATAGTTAATCTGCTCTGCCTTCTCTGTCCAGGCCTGAAAGAATCAATATGGAGGTTTAGACGCCTTCCTCGAGTATGCAAGTAAAGGGCACACCTCGAAAACATGAAAGAACATACCGGACTAGCAGGGTGGGTTAAGTCGTGACCGCGATCCTCCATTGTGGCCAGCCGCGCCTCGTTGTCCTTGAAGAGCACCTTCCAGATGTCTTCGTGTGTAGTGCCGAAGAGCTCCAGCAGGGTCTGGTTCTTGGCCGGATCAAACTCCCATAGATGGTAAGTCTGGTGTTGGCACGAAAGGATCCGATGAATAAGCATCAGCTGGATCACATTGACGAGCTTGATTTTCTTGTTTATCATCTTCTGAATGCGTGTCTGGAGCGCTGTCAGCTCGTCCAGAGAAGACCAGGTCAGGCCTTTCTCTTGCCAGGAGGTGAGCCAGATCGGGATTCCGGACCGGAATGTGGGAGCCGCGGCCGAGGTGGTGCTGCGTGGCTCTGTGACGTAGAACCACTTTGATTGCCACCCTTTGACAGTCTCCACAAAGGAGCCTTCGGGCCATGTAATGTTGGGAATCTTGCCCACCACGGCGCCTCCACACTCTGCTTGTTGACTGCTCACCACCTTCGGCTTCACATTGAAGGTCTTTAGCCATAGTCCGAAGTGAGGTGGGATGTGGAGCAAGGCCTTGCACACGACAATAAATGCCGAGATGTTGAGGATGGAATTGGGGCCAAGTCGTGGAAGTCCAGCCCATAGTAGAACATAAGTCCACGGATGAACGGGTGGACGGGGTATCCCAGCCCGCGGACGAAGTGGGAGATGAACACCACCCTCTCATGGGGTCCTGATACGTCTCCAACGTATCTATAATTTATGAAGTACTCATGCTATTTTATTATCTATTTTGAATGATTACGGGCTTTATTATACACTTTTATATTAATTTTGGGACTAACCTATTAACCGGAGGCCCAACCCATATTGCTGTTTTATTGCCTGTTTCAGTATTTCGAAGAAAAGGAATATCAAACGGAGTCCAAATGGAACGAAACCTTCGGCAGCGTGATTTTTGGGAAGAATATGATCCTGGAGACTTGGAGTTCATGTTAGAAGATCCTCGAGGAGGCCAGGAGATAGGGGCGCCCCCGCCTACTGGGCGCGCCCCCCTGTCTCGTGGGCCCCTCGAGCACCTCTCGACCGACTTCTTTCGCCTATATAGTCCCACGTACCCTAAAATCATCCACGGAGAAGATAGATCGGGAGTTCCACCGCCGCAAGCCTCTGTAGCCACCAAAAACCTCTCGGGAGCCCGTTCCGGCACCCTGCCGGAGGGGGAATCCATCACCGGTGGCCATCTTCATCATCCCGGGGCTCTCCATGATGAGGAGGGAGTAGTTCACCCTCAGGGCTGAGGGTATGTACCAGTAGCTATGTGTTTGATCTCTCTCTCTCTCTCTCTCTCTCTCTCTCTCTCTCTCGTGTTCTCTCTATGGCACGATCTTGATGTATCGCGAGCTTTGCTATTATAGTTGGATCTTATGATGTTTCTCCCCCTCTACTCTCTTGTGATGAATTGAGTTTTCCTCTTGAAGTTATCTTATTGGATTGAGTCTTTAATTTGACAACACTTGATGTATTTCTTGCCGTGTTTGGTGACAATGGGATATCACGTGCCACTTGATGTATGTTTTCGTGACCAACTTGCGGGTTCCGCCCATGAACCTATGCATAGTGGTTGGCACACGTTTTCTTGACTCTCCGGTAGAAACTTTGGGGCACTCTTTGAAGTACTTTGTGTTGGTTGGGTGAATTTGAGATTGTGTGACGCACATCGTATAACATTAGAAAAAAAGACACATCCGTGACATTTTGGGCCGAACGAAAAAAATTTCTGTCATACATATGACACTTCTATGACGATAATTGTGACAAAACCCGGTATCATCATAGATGTGGTGGGCTCCTACTTCTATGACAAAAAATCATGACAGAAAATGGGCTTTTTGTCCTGGGCGGGCCGGAGACGCAGCTGCATGACATTCTTTGGGCCGTCCATGACGGAAAAAACCGTGGTAGAAGCGAGGGGGAGGAAAATTTCGGGGAGTTGCCGGTTACGGTGGGAGGACGGGAGTCGAGCGATGCGCATTTCTCTCGTACATACGCGCGTGTGTGTGAGGCATTGGCTCTAACTGAAGCCGAGCAAGGCGTTGGGCTCTAACTGAACCCGAGCGATTGCATTGCAGGCTATGCGTTACTGAACCCGAGGGATCGATCGATGGCTGTTAACTGAACCCGATGGAGCGATTCCTTCTCTACTGCTGCTAACTGAAGCCGATCGATTGGATGAACAGTGAGCGTTGCGGGGGGGTTTGGATGAACAGTGAGCGGTGGCGTTGCCTCTGGATGAACAGGAACCCGTGGTGTGGAGGGCTGGGTGAACAGTAGACGGTGGAGGGGTGGCCGTGGAGGGGTGGTTGAAGAGGACCCCGTGGTGTGGAGGGCTGGATGAACAGTAGACGGTGGAGGGGTGCCCTGGAGGGGTGGTTGAACAATAGCCGGTGGAGTAGCGCGCGGTGGAGGCTGGATGAACGGTAGCCCGTGGAGGCTGGAGGAGGTCGAC
>NC_041385.1:238043717-238073191 GCF_002162155.2 Triticum dicoccoides
GTTTCGACCGTAGGAGGTCCGTTTCTTCCGTTTTGCGGTACGCCACACCCCTCCTGATCAACAGGACCCCCGTTTCGACCGTAGGAGGTTCATTTCCTCCGTTCTGCGGTACGCCAAGCCTCGTTTCCATGGCCTATTCCGTCCAAGCTGGTTGGCTCCCACGCGTTCCGTTGCCTCCCGATGAACACGACGCATTCCGTTGCCTCCCATGAACACGACGCATTCCGTTGCCTCCGCATGAACACGACGCATTCCGTTGCCTCCCCATGAACACGACGCATTTCATTGCCTCCCAATGAACACGACGCATTCCGTTGCCTCCCCATTAACACGAGCCCTCGCCGTACGTATGCGCGACTAGGCGTTCGAGACCCCGCCCGTATGTACACATACGTGGCTGTATTTTCTTTCTTGCACCCTGGCCGTTGTACGTACGTGTACATGCTACGTGCGCGCCTCTACTACGACACGTACGCGCCTCTACTACGAGACGTGCGTGCCTCTACATCGACCAGTATATATGTACGTACAAGTTCACGACCAGAATGACAATGCTACGTACGCTTCGACCAGTTGGGTCCCAGCAGTCAGAGGGGCGAATCGTTTTTTTGCCCAAACGCACTTCCTTTGCGTGCGAAGATGTAGCTGGTGGATCCCAACAGTCAGGAGGGTGAATCGTTTTTTTTGCCTGGACGCACTTCCTTGCGTGCGAAGATGTAGCTGGTGGGTCCCAACAGTCAGGGGGCGAATCGTTTTTTTTGCTCGGACGCACTTCCTTGCGTGCAAAGATGTGGCTGGTGGGTCCCAGCAGTCAGGGGGAAACTTTTTTTCGCGAAATATGGTGGCCCGTCCGGTATGTCCCCGCTGTCAGGTGGAGGAATCATTATTTTCCGCGTAATAATTAGGCACTTCCTTACTGCGGCCGTGGACCCAGCTGTCAGCCTCTCCACGTACAGTCCACGTCTGATGGAAGTCGTTCCTTGACCATGTTGACCACGCCACGCCGAGAGCACCACAGCGGTGGACAACGGTGAGGCCTAGAAAGGGGACGACTCGGAGCCGGGGAAGACACAGCAGTGGATGCCCACGCGAAGAGGAGTACGAGGGTTCACTGGTTCGGCTTTGGTGTGAGGTTGCTGTCGCCGTAGATTAACAAGTGGTGTGGGTGAGTAGAGGGATGGCCTGGCCAGCGATGGGAGTAGTAGGGGGCGGTGAGGCCTCCGCGGCATCACAGCCGGCCACGGGAGGCAGGAGAACGCGGCACGACCAACGCTGGTTTGGGCGGCTGGAGCAAGAAGACCAGAGGTTGAAGAAGCACTACAACTGTTGGATGAACATTGTACGGTAACAGGAGCTAGAATCGTTCATATTAACTAACTTGACAAAGCCCTCCGTCCCCGTCAACTTGGTAGGCCCACAAGTCAGCCTCCCAGTACGCTGGGTTCCAGCTGGCAGGGGGAGTATTCATTTTTTTTGTGCGTAATAAGGACGCCCTTCCTTGCGTAAGAAGATAGCTGGTGGGTCCGACAAGTCAGCGGGGGGCATGTTTTTTCGCGAAATACAGAGGCCCTTTGTCGGTGTCAAAACGGCGGATCTCGGGTAGGGGTTCCCGAACTGTGCGTCTAGGCGGATGGTAACAGGAGACGAGGGACACGATGTTTTTACCCAGGTTCGAGCCCTCTCGATGGAGGTAAAACCCTACGTCCTGCTTGATTAATATTGATGATATGGGTAGTACAAGAGTGGATCTACCACGAGATCAAGGAGGCTAAACCCTAGAAGCTAGCCTATGGTATGATTGTTGTAATGTATGTTGTCCTACGGACTAAAGCCCTCCGGTTTATATAGACACTGGAGAGGGCTAGGGTTACACAGAGTCGGTTACAATGGTAGGAGATCTACATATCCGTATCGCCAAGCTTGCCTTCCACGCCAAGGAAAGTCCCATACGGACACGGGACGGAGTCTTCAATCTTGTATCTTCGTAGTCTTGGAGTCCGGCGGATAATGATAGTCCGGCTATCCGGACACCCCCTAGTCCAGGACTCCCTCAGTAGCTCCTGAACCAGGCTTCAATGACGACAAGTCCGGCGCGCATAATGTTTGGCATTGCAAGGCGGGTTCCTCCCTTGAATAATCCAGAGAAAATCATGAACAACAGGATAGTGTCCGGCTCTGCAAAATAAATTCCACATTCCACCGCAGAGAGAATAAAATGTACACTTAGTTCAATCTGCTGATGTATTATGCGGCGTGACATCACACCGCTACCAACCCTTCGTTTGAATCATTTTTTACTATACCACCTCAGCACGTTTAGCGAAGCGGTTTCCTTGGCACGTCTTGTCGAAGCAGAGATCGTGTTCCCCTTATTCCGGGATTCTCATCAATACGGACGTGGGTAACCCAACCGCGCCATTGATGATGGCGCTTGGGAGATAAGCGAGTTTTACCAGGCTGGTGGGGGACGCACAGTTTCATCCGCCTATGTATAAGGGATAAGGATTTACCTTCTCACCTACGCCTTCTTCCTCCTTTGCTTATACATCTCTGCGCACTCAAGCTCCAACGCCCAAGCTCGCGCATCTCGCCTCGACCTTCTCCGAATATGTCCGGAGGGGGAGGCAAGTGGTTGGCCTCCACCGTTAAGGAGGAGCACATCACCAAGCTGCGCAACGCCGGATACCTCTCCGGCGATATCGCGCATCGGCTGCCGGACGAGGGGCAGCTCGTCCCTACCCCTGGGCCTCACGAGAGGGTCGTCTTCCTTCCCCACTTCCTCCGCGGACTGGGCTTTCCGCTCCACCCATTCGTTCGGGGTCTCATGTTCTATTATGGCCTGGATTTCCACGATCTGGCGCCGAACTTCATCCTCAACATCTCGGCGTTCATCGTCGTGTGTGAGGCCTTCCTCTGCATCCGGCCCCACTTCGGCCTGTGGCTCAAGACCTTCAATGTCAAGCCGAAGGTTGTGAAGGGCACGCAAGCGGAATGCGGAGGCGCCATGTTGGGTAAATTACCCAACGTCCTTTGGCTCGAAGGGGCCTTTGTGGACTCCGTCAAGGGGTGGCAATCGGGGTGGTTCTACATCACCGAGCCGCGCAAGCCCACATGGGCGGCGGCCCCCGAGTTTAGATATGGCGTCCCCACGCAGCTCACCTCCTGGAAAGAGAAGGGCTTGCTGTGGGGCGATCTGAAGGAGGTGACTGGACTCCGAACCTGCATCCAGAAGCTGGTGAGCAATAAGCTCAGGCTCGTCGACGTGGTCCAAGTCATGCTCATCCGCCTGATTCTCCCATGCCAAGAACGGGCATTTAATCTGTGGGAGTTCAATCCGGAACAACACCGGGCGCTGAGCGGGCTCTTCGATACGACATACGAAGGCGCCTGGAGGGTGCTGTTTAAGGGCGCCGAAGCCCCCGCATCCGCGACGGAAGATCGCGGATTCAGCTCGCAGTATCCAACTGACGAGGTAAGTGATTCAACCCCATTACGGGACACTTTGTAGTAATCGAATTGATTATAAGAGGGTTTCATCCCTTCCTTTCCTTTGACAGGAATGGATGGAGAAGGCCAGGCAGCTTATCAGCCCGGCTCCCATGCCAGAAGATCCAGTGGACGCCCGCTTAGCAGGGCTGCTGGTTCCAGCACCGCACGTGGTGCCGGAGAAGAAGGCCAAGAAGGTGGCCGCGGGGACTCCTCCCCCGAAGACGACGAGGAGGAGGAGTACTCTCTCCCAGAGGGGGGAGAGAAGAAGAGGAAGGCTTCCCCAATAGGGGAGGCCGAAGGGTCCAAGAGGGGGAGAGCTATCCCCCCGGACAGTTTCGCCAACACCAGCGTTGGCGAGGATGAGTGGCCTCCAAGGGCCAGGCATCCGGCGAGATCGTAAGTATCCGGATCCTTTATATGCAAAATCCTTTATGTCACGTAGTGTCCTTCTAACGCCGCATTCTGTCTGTAGTCCGGCCGACGACGATCTCCCTGACTCATCGAGCGGGTCGTTGGCCTCGTCGGATGTGAACTCACTTCCGACTGCCTCTACCCCACGTGCCGACGAGGACGCCGAGGTGGGATCCCAGAGAGGGACCCATCAGGAGGAGGCTCCGGAGGCGCCGTCAGGCAGCCTCCCGGACTTTGCGCCGGACTCTACATTAGAACCCGTAGTGGTTCCAGAGTCCGGCAAGCGGCCCCTTCGAAAGAAGGGCAAGACCGTGACACCGGCGGCCTCCGTCCAACCGGAGGCGCCGGATAACTTGTTGGAGGCGCTTAAAGGCGCTTCCATCGAGGAAGAACACCGCACTATCATGAGTGCGGTGATTCAAAAGGTTCAGCTCGCCAAAAGCAGGCTGACCGAAGCCTGCAGCAGCCTTTTAACAGGCTTTGAGGTAAGAAGTTAAAATTATGTAATGTAATACCGCATAGACAGTAGCCCCTGATGCTCGGTTCGGTGTTCGGAAAGAAAAGCCGGACTGAGGATCTAACAAGATATGCGCAGGGTTGCTAAAAATATGTCAATATGGGTTTGCAGGCTGCGCTGCTGGCCTCTGCCGCATTGACGGCGGAGGTCGATGTGCTGAAGCAGGATTTCGAGCGGTCCGAGCGAGAGCTCGGCCATGCGAAGAAGCAGCTCGAGGACAAAGAAGGTGAGTAACACCACTTTGAATAGGTACCTTACAGAAAAGGATTTTGGTTGCAATAAAATTAACAAGGATAATATGTGTATTGCTGGGGTCACTAACGAGGTGGCAGCCCTAAAGGATGCTGTGTCCGCGGCCGAACACAGTGCGGCCGTGGAACGGGCAGAGCGAGAAAAGAAGGAGGCACGGGTGGCGGAAGTTCGGCAAGAGCTCCAGGCTCTCATGGAAAAGCATGAGAGTTTGGAGCGTGACTCCAAGACTCGAGAGTCCGAGCTTGCCTCGGCTCTCGAAAGTGCCAAGTCCGCCAAGGCCGAGGCCCATAAGGCCCTTCAGGAGGTTCAAGATATAAAGAAAATAGCGGCGGGTAAGACATTTTTCATGCAAAGCAAGCATGTTAATGTAAAATACTTGACACTTACCCGCATTCAGAGCTCTCCAGGGGCGTTTGCAGACCTGCCGCGTAGTGCGTCCGATGCCGCCGCGTTCTATCGTGGCGACGAGGGGGGCTCGATGGAAAAAGTCTTCTGGTCTCAGTATGCTGAGGCCGGACACCCGGTGCCCCCAAGCGACCAGCTGAAGTAGCTGGTCGAACTCCACAAGGTAGCTGAGGAGGCCATGAAGGGCCTTATAGTCCGGCTGTGGCCTGGACAGGCCATGCCTGGGAGCTACTTTGGCCCCGTGCGGCGGCTGGTGGATGCATGCCCCTGGGTGGATGTCATCAAGCGCTCCGCTTGTATTGAAGGCGCTCGCCGGGCTCTTTCCCGCACGAAGGTGCAATGGGGCAGGTTGGATGCGGAGAAGCTTCTCACGGACCCACCGCCGCCGGGCAAGGAGTATCGCACGCCCGAAATGTATTATAAAACTGTCCTGAAGGGAGCCCGCAATATTGCGGATGAGTGCCCCAGAAATGTAATCTTTGAGTGAATTTCCTATGTATTATCCTGCGCGCGGAAACTTTGTTCATGTGCGCGTTAAGCAACGCTTGTTTAATTTAAAATATTACCTTCTGTGCGGCCGTTTATAAAATCTGAGAGATGGCAAGTCGTTGGCTTCAACCCCCAAGCCACGAGTGCTGGGGTGTTCGGGATAAACTTGAGCACTCTTGTTCCCATTGTTGGGTCCATCGAGGGGGCACTCAACACAACGAACAAGGCAACCGGACTTATAATGCTTGAACACTCTCACTTAGCCATAGAATTCTATAATTTTAAATTTCGGCGAAGCCCCTGGTATACGGAAGACTGAATCCGGGGCGCTATCCACGCCTTCATCGGACATTGTCCGGAACTTCGCTCGAAGCGGCGTGAGTCTTTAAGGACCCGAAAAAAACCTCTCGAACAGCGACCAGTCTCTCGCCTTATCATGCCAGTCAGTTTTAACTTTCTCCACTGAGGCGCTCGCCCGGCTCAACCGGGGCGCAATCGCAGTGGTTCTCCCAGTGCCACCTTAGCCGACAGAACGGAACGTAAGGCACCAAAACGTGGGAGCCGGGCAAACCAACCTATTGACCCAAGACATGATTCGGAGGCGATTCATATAATGCTATAAGTTCGGGGTGTCGTACTTGTGAAAGTGTTCGGACTTATCACACCATAGAGTGGGGAACATAAGCCCCCGCTGTATTAGGCCGTACCAAAATATACGGGTGCAAGATGTCATATAATGAGCATATGTATATAAAAGGTAATGCAATTGCGATCAAAAAGGTGCTGCATTATTTATGAAAGAAAGTCTGCTAGTAGAGCGGGCTGATACAAATAGTGCGGTAAGCAAGGGATTTGGACTAAGTAAGCATGTCCCCCTCCAAGGATGAGCTGCGGACTTGGTGTATATAATCGAATTTAATGCTCGTAATTGAGACCACCTGAGTGTCCGTCGCGGCCTTCCTAGTCCCTGACTGTTGCATCATGAGTTCGGCAGGTTCGTCGCCGGACAGGGCTTCTGGTTAACAGAGTCCTGTGTACATAAAAGAAAAAAAATAAAAAATAAAAAAGGGGGGCACACTTGCGAGCCCCCGGTGTGGTCGAACCGCACTTTGGGTCCGTTGCGATCGTGCCCCCTCCCCTGTGCCCATGGTATCTCCAAAGCATAATGATGTACGCGGAGTGTTATTCTTGCGATCATGCGCGGGCTAGGGTTGGGGCCTCATTGCTACGCGTGCTCTGATCGCGCCAGGTGGTCTTGGTTGGCATTGCTCCGGGCGTGTTTTGCTGTATCCGGCCTTTTAACGGCCGGACTCGAGAATTGCCTTAGAAGGCTGCTCTGTACTTCTACCGCGAGAGCCGCTGTATGTTCCTCCGTTCGGAGGGAGCGTTCCGTATTCCCATGGACCGTGATGACTCCACGAGGGCCTGGCATCTTGAGCTTTAGGTATGCATAATGCGGCACCGCGTTGAATTTTGCAAACGCGGTTCGTCCGAGCATAGCATGATAGCCACTGCGAAACGGGACTATGTCGAAGATTAACTCTTCGCTCCGGAAATTATCCGGGGATCTGAAGACCACTTCCAGTGTGACTGAGCCTGTACAGTTAGCTTCCACTCCTGGTATGACACCTTTAAAGGTTTTCTTTGTAGGTTTAATCCTTGATGGGTCTATGCCCATTTTGCACACTGTATCCTGATAAAGCAGGTTCAGGCTACTGCCGCCGTCCATCAGGACTCTCGTGAGGTGAAATCCATCGACGATTGGGTCTAAAACCAATGCGGCAAATCCGCCATGGCGTATGCTGGTCGGATGGTCTCTTCGATCGAAAGTGATCGGACAAGAGGACCACGGATTGAACTTCGGGGCGACTGGCTCCATCGCATAGACGTCCCTTAGTGCGCATTTCCTCTCCCTCTTGGGTATGTGGGTCGCGTATATCATATTCACCATCCGCACTTGTGGGGGAAAACCCTTCTGTCCTCTATTGTTCGGCGGTCGGGTCTCTTCCTCGTCGTCGCTGTTTAGCCCCTTGTCATTGTTTTCGGCAATTAACTTGCCGGCCTGCTTGAACACCCAGCAATCTCTATTAGTGTGGTTAGCTAGCTTTTCAGAGGTGCCATGTATCTGGCATAAGCGGTCGAGTATTTGGTCCAGATTGGACGGACCCGGAGTGGTTCTTTTGAATGGCTTCTTCCGCTGACCGGGTTTAGAGCCTCGGAATGCGGCGTTGACTGCCGTATCCTCCTTATCGTTGCCGTTAATGCGGCGTTTGTTTTTGTTTCGACGTGACCTGCCGTTGTTGTCCTTAGTATCCGGACTGCCAGAATTTTCACGGAGATTGTTGCTGCGGGCTAGCCAGCTGTCCTCTCCCATGCAAAAGCGGGTCATTAACGATGTGAGGGCTGCCATGGATTTCGGCTTTTCCTGCCCCAGGTGCCGGGCTAGCCATTCGTCCCGGATGTTATGTTTGAAGGCTGCAAGGGCCTCGGCATCCGGATAGTCGACGATTTGGTTTTTCTTTGTCAAGAACCATGTCCAGAATTGTTTGGCCGATTCGTCTGGCTGTTGAATAATGTGGCTTAGGTCATCGGCGTCTGGTGGTCGCACATACGTGCCCTGGAAGTTGTCGAGGAATGCGGCTTCCAGATCTTCCCAGCACCCAATTGACTCTGCGGGCAAGCTGTTTAGCCAATGCCGAGCTGGTCCTTTAAGCTTGAGTGGGAGATACTTGATGGCATGGAGATCATCGCCGCGGGCCATATGGATGTGGAGAAGATAGTCTTTGATCCAAACCGCGGGGTCTGTTGTGCCATTGTAAGATTCGATGTTTACGGGTTTAAACCCTTCGGGGATCTGATGATCCATTACTTCGTCAGTGAAGCATAGAGGGTGTGCGGCGCCTCTGTATTGAGCAATATCGCGACGCAGCTCGAGAGAGCGCTGTCTGCTGTGTTCGGCCCGGCCGGGGTTATTCTATCCGGCGCGACGGTATTCGTCATGGGTCGTGGGGCGCCCACGTGATCCGTAGATGGATCTGGATTGCCTTGCTTTGTCCTCCAATATGTCTCGCAAGTCCGGCGCATTCCCTCTTGGCTTCGTACTTTTAGAGCGATGCCGGGGTACGGTCTTGGCTGGGGGCCTGGATGCCTCTCTATCACGACCACGGGGTGGTCGGTCAGCCATATCATGCGCTGGTGATGGAGGTATGTATGCTTCCTCCTCTAATCGGGGGAGCAGCTTGCGTCTTGGGTAACTTTTGGAGGGGCGTTCGAGTTTATACTCTTCGGCCGCGAGGACCTCGGTCCATCGATCGGCTAGCAGGTCCTGATCATCTTGAAGCTGGTGCTGCTTTTTTTTAGGCTGTTTGCTGTGGCGATAAGCTTGCGCTTGAAGCGCTCTTGTTCGACGGGATCCTCAAGTACGACGAATTCATCATCGTTGAGGCTTGCTTCGTCTTCAGAGGGAGGCATATAGTTATGATCCTCAACCTCTTCGTCTGCCGCCCTCTCGTGAGGGCCTGCTTCTGCATCCTCCTGCGCTCAGTATTGCTGGAGGGGATTGTCTTCGGCACTCTCTAGAGTATTATTATCTCCTGTGACGGAATCTCCATTCTTGCTGTGGCGGGATTTAGAGCGGCGCTGCTGACGTCGGCGTTTGGGCTGCTTCTTTAAAGAGTCTGCCTCCACTGCTTCTTCGCCGTCCAGGTCTTTTGGGGTGTCCACCATATATATGTCGTATGACAAGGTGGTCTTCCAGTGCCCTGTAGGTGCAGGTTCCTGTTCTTCTCCGGCATCGTCGTCCATAGCGTCGATGTCGTCGGAGTCGTAGTCTAGCATGTCGGTTAGATCATCGACAGTGGCAACAAAGTGGGTGGTGGGTGGGCTCTGAATTTCTTCGTTGTCCGTACCCCAACCATCCTGGCCATAGTCCGGCCAGGACTCTCTTGATAACGAGAGATGCTTTAGTGAATTCAGGATATCGCCAAAAGGCGAGTATTGGAAGATGTCCGTGGCGGTGAATTCCATAACCGGCGCCCAATCCGGATCGATTGGTAGGGGCGCGGGAGGTTCGTAGTCCGGCATCTCGGAATCACAAGTTTCGCAGGGGACAAGATTAGGGTTTGGCTCCATCGCCGTGGATGTTGAAGCCCCCAGGGCAGCGTCTATCCACCGCCCCTCGATCTGGGCGATCGGCTCCGGACTAATGGCCGAAGCGGATCCGTGTGCGGCCACCAAGGCACTGTTCGGTGGCAGAGCTAGATCATGCCCGTCATGACAGTGCGGCGCGCTTGGCTATGGCTCGAGTCCGTCGAAGATCAAGTCTCCGCGGACATCGGCAGTGAAGTTTAAGCTTCCGAATCTGACCTGACGGCCAGGGGCGTAGCTTTCGATCTGCTCTAGATCGCCAAGTGAATTAGCCCGCAGTGCGAAGCCGCCGAATACGATGATCTGTCCGGAGAGAAAAGTCTCACCCTGGACAGCGTTGTTGGTTGAAGATGCCATCAAGCCTATCAGTGACGACACAGAGGAACTCTCAATGAAAGCACCAATGTCGGTGTCAAAACCGGCAGATCTCGAGTAGGGGGTCCCGAACTGTGCGTCTAGGCGGATGGTAACAGGAGACGAGGGACACGATGTTTTTACCCAGGTTCGGGCCCTCTCGATGGAGGTAAAACCCTATGTCCTGCTTGATTAATATTGATGATATGGGTAGTACAAGAGTGGATCTACCACGAGATCAAGGAGGCTAAACCCTAGAAGCTAGCCTATGGTATGATTGTTGTAATGTATGTTGTCCTACGGACTAAAGCCCTCCGGTGTATATAGACACCGGAGAGGGCTAGGGTTACACAGAGTCGGTTACAATGGTAGGAGATCTACATATCCGTATCACCAAGCTTGCCTTCCACGCCAAGGAAAGTCCCATCCGTACACGGGACGGAGTCTTCAATCTTGTATCTTCGTAGTCTTGGAGTCCGGCGGATAATGATAGTCCGGCTGTCCGGACACCCCCTAGTCCAGGACTCCCTCACCCTTCCGGTGGGTCCCAGATGTTAGGTGGAGGAATCATTATTTTGCGCGTAATAAGGAGGCATTTCCTTGTGTGCGGTCGTGGACCCAGCTGTCAGCCTCTCCACGCACAGCCTATTTCCGATGGTGTCGTTCGTTTACCACGTTGACCACGCCGCGCCGAGCGCATCCAAGGTGGTGGACAATGGCGAGGCCCCAGACAGCAACGAGCCGGAGATGGGAAGATGCGGGAGTAGAGTCGCAGACGAAGAGGTGTACGAGGGTTAACTGGTTCTAGTGCGGTGTGGTTCGGCAGTCGGTGGAGAAGAACATGAGGTGTGGAGGGTTGGAGGGATGCCCTGGACAACGATGGAGTAGCGCTTCATAGCGAAGCGTGCTAAGCAGAGTTGGTAGCAGCAGGAGGCGGGAGGTGGTCCCGGCGGCGCTGGAGGAAGAAGACGAGAGATTGAATATGGATGTCGGCTGTTGGATGTAAATCCAGCGGCTAACATGTCAGAATCATTTGTTGACTAAATTTACAATGACTTGCGTTGGCTTCGACCTATTGGCCTACATTTCAGCCTCCAAAAATGTGGCACGTATTCAACCCATTTTTTCAGAATTTACAGTCTTTTTTTGCGCGGTAGAATTTACAGTCAATTTGATATTTATTTTTTTGAATTACAACCATTAGCTGGGCTGGGTGAACAATTAATGTAGCTTTCATGCGGCCCATTTATTTTATTTCCTAAAAAAGTACAGGCCATTTGTACTTTATCTAGATACACGATTTTGCTGGGCTGATTCTAATTATAATGTTGGGTTGGGCCAGCAATGTTATCAAAAAATAAAAAAGGGCTGAGCATTTTGTTATAAATATATTTACATAATAAGTGATATTATTACATTCGTCCTTAAATCTTAGCAAGCTTTTGTACACAATCACTAGGATTTTCGTGCCAAAACAATCCAGGATTTTATTTGTTAAGAAATTATTTTCATAAGTTAATAAGATGTGGGATATTGTTTTCTTACATATGTAAGTATCTGTTAAATATATGACGACAATAAAAATAATATATAAGAACATATAAAATAATTTAAATATATATAATATAGTTAAAAGGGAAACATAAGTTGTACCTGGCGTTCCTATTCTTATATAGAAAAATAGAACAGACCGCTGCGTTTTTTTCAAAAAAATACATAAATTGGGCTGCCAAAAATAAAACCTCGGATGGGAGGTCCATAGGCCGGTCGATACATGACGGCCCTAAGAAAATACAAACAGGCCTTCCCATCCGAGGTCGTGGGCTGCGCAAGTTAAAAATGAAAGCCTAGACGGGGCAGCCCAAAACCATGTCCAACACTTGCCAAAACTCCGTCCCTCGTTTTCTTTGTGTTTCGCACACTCAACATTGTGTGGGCATTTTAACTGTGCATCATATGAAGATGTGCTATGCATGAATGTTGATCAGCATGATGTTAACTGGCTGGTAGTTCCATTTTCGACCACGAATAAAACTTCCAACATGATGTTAACCCTATTTGAAAAGGCCGTGTTAATATAAATGCTCTGCCTTTGAAAGTTGCAGTTTCTTATCTGAAACTGAACTTGCAGTTTCTTATCTGAAACTGAAACTTGCAGTTTCTTCTCGTCTGCACTTTTATACTCCTATGAAACTACATTTTTAAGTGCTAAAAATAGATCTTTAGAATTCATAAAATTCTTCATATGCTCAATACTGCAAATCTGAAATTCAAAAGACATTCATATCTGAAAGTACTCTCAAAATACACAACACAAAACACAATTCACAACCTGCAAATACTGACAACCCTAAGCTCCTCCTGACAATTCACAACCTGCCCGACTATTGGGCTGGGGGGCAGTCCCCTCCTATTCCTCGGAGGTAGACAACCACCCCGTGAGACGATGTGAACGGCGAGGGAGACGATGGCGGGGAAGCGTCGTCGGGCCAACTGCTTTTCTCCTCTTGCAGTTGGGTTCGGTCGACGAAGACTCCACCGGCTCGCTCTGGCAGGACACCCTCACAAACGGCACCCTGTAGATGCTCGATCCTTCAATCTCTGGTGGATGCTCCCTCTGGGATCGATACTCCCACCACCGCTCCCTCACGATCGGATTCGGTGAATCTGTTTGCTCCATGGCCCAGAGGAGCAGCTCTATGTACTCCGGGGCGACTCCCTCCGGGAGTATCGCCGCCTTTTCGCTCTGTTGCGGATATTTGGCCATGGATGTCGCCGTCGCCGCTAGTTGGTCCTTGTTGTCAAAACAAGACTCTATCTCCAACATCCTAGCTAGCTTCACATGGTCGCCGTCTGCGATCCTCACATATCGGTTGTACTCCTCCATCAATGTACTTCTCCACAACACCTTCACTCGCCGGCGGTGGTTTTTGAATGGAAGAGGAGAGGAGCGGCGCTGGTTTTGGATTAGAACGGGAGAGGAGCGACGCTGGTTTTGGACTGGAACAGGAGAGGAGGGGCGGTGGTTTTGAAATGGAAGAGGAGAGGAGCGGCGCTGGATTTAGATTGGAACAGGAGAGGAGCGGCGGTGGATTTAGATTGGAACAGGAGAAGAGCGGAAGAGCGGCGCTGGTCTTGGAAGTATTTTTTTGTTGTTTTGCGTATTTTGGGTCAAAATTTGACCATGCACTGTATGTGACAAGCAAAATGTGAATGCATGTCACCAAAAATTGTATCGTTTGGTTCATATCTGAATGTACTTTCAAATTATATTATTTTTGCAAGGCATAACATATATTTTATGTGCGAAAATCATGGTCAATTATGACCCAGAATAAAAGGGAGACTAGTTAATGTGGGGTCGCTTTCTTAATTGAAGGGTAAATTGATTTTGATTTTGATCCAGTCACAGCGCGCCGGCCCTCTCGCCGAATCCTAAATCGCTACAGCACGCTCCTCTCCCTCTTCTCCACTGCAAAACCACCTCCTGTCCTCTCCATCATCTCCATTCCAAAACCACCGTGTCGCCTCTCCCTCTTATGATCTTCTCCATTGCAAAACCACCTCCTCTCCTCTCCATCATCTCCATTCCAAAACCACCGTCTCGCCTCTCCCTCTTCTGATCTTCTCCATTGCAAAACCACCTCCTCTCCTCTCCATCATCTCCATTCCAAAACCACCACCTCTCCTCTCCATCATCTCCATTTCAAAACTACTGTCACACCCTAGCTAGTTATGCATTAGAGTGTTGCATCATGTTTACTCATTCATCAGAAACTTGAAATGGGGATGACAGAACCCCCAGTCCCCTCTGAAACCAACTAGGGTTTACTAAAATAATTTTTCAATGAACCTGAAATGCCCTTCTAAAATGCCCATCATTTTTGCCTTGGTTCAGAACCTCTGCCAAAAGTGGTGCACATTTTCCTAGGCCATCCTAGGGTTTTGAATTAAATCATAACTATTTGAATTTGGGCATTTAAAATTATATAAAATATTTAAATGCTCAAATATCTCCAAACTAAAATGTTTCATGTTGGAAATAATCCAACTATGGACCAGGAGTAGTTTGGTGATTTTTGGAGTTGCCTAGGTATTTTATTTAATTCAACAAAGTCGCAGTTATATTAAATAAAAACAGAAAATAAAGAAAGGGGAAGACTTACCTGTGCGGCCCAGCCCAGCCGGCCCAGCACTGTGCTGGCCCGTGCCAGCCAGCTGCTTCCCCTCGCTAGAGCAGGCAGGGAGGTGAGCATGGCGCGCCCGAGCTCGCCACGCACCACCCAGCCTCTCTGCATCGCCCTGGTCGCCGTTGCGCCACGTGGATCGTCTTCTGGTCGTCGCCCCGACCTCGCCGACACCCCATTCACTCTCCCCCGGCTCTCCCTCACTCTCTCTCTCTCACGGCCGAAGCTCACCGTCGCCGCCGTTCGCCTTAGCCACCGTCTCCGACCACCCCTCGCTTCCCCGACCAGCTCAGAAGCTCCGCCTCGACTCCTTCTTCCTCCCCACCGCTCCACGGGTCCCCGGAAGCCCTGCATCACCGCCACGTCGCCGTTCCCCTCTTCGGACTCCGACCACCGTCGCCGTCAAATTCGTCGTCTCCGACGCGTCCCCGAGCCCGCTTCGACGCCCACTGCAACCGCGGTGAGCTACGCCACCGTTTCCCCCTTCTCCCCTGCTCTCTCCCGACCCCTAGGCCCTAGCCCCACCGCGGCCGAAAGCTTCACGCCGCCGGCGATGTCGCCGTCGTGGCCACGATCGCCGTAGCGCCCAACCGAGCACGCCATCGTGCTCCACATCTCACTAGGAGCACGTAGCACGTTCCAACACCCCCCTAACACCCTGCAACACCGTTCCCGTGCACGACCGAACCCCGGCCGCCGCAGCCGAGCTCGCCGCCGTCGACTCCGGCCACCCCGACCCCAACGGACTCCGCCAAGAGCCGCGGGTCGTCCTCAGCTTCACTCCGGTGGCCTCCGCGGTTCATTTGGTGGCCGAAACGACCAAAACCACTATCGCCGCCGCACTGATGGTCGCCGCCGTCCAGAACTCCGGCGAGCTGACATGGCCTAGTTAATTAGCCACTAAACCACCACCTACTGACGCTGACAAGTGGGCCCCAGGGTTTAGTCAAAGCTAACCAGCCCGGGTCAACACGGGATTAGCCCCTGTGTCACTGACGTGTGGACCCCACACGTCAGGTTTGACCCGAGCCAGCCCTGTTGACCTGCTGATGTCACCGTGACGTCAGGTTGACGCAGTAAATGATATTTCTGGATTTAAATTAAATCAGGAAATTCCAGAATATTAATTAAACTTCAAAAATTCATAACTTTTATTCTGTAACTCCAAATTGGACAAATTATATATGAAAAATGATCAGAAAAATCCAATCTATCCATCTGTACTATTTTCATGCATGATCCAACAAGTTAAATGGATGTTTTAATCAGAACAAGGAAAAGCACTTTAAAAGGCCATATTTGAAATTGAAATTTGAATCTTTGACTCAAATTTGTTCAAACCCTTCTGGCTTTAGTTGCATTAGCCCAACACACTCATATTGCCATGTTTCATGCATGCATCATATTGTTGCACATTGTTTGGTGATGCCTGTGTATCGTTATCCTTTACGACAGGATCTGTCCCCGAGGAGTACCGTGACTACCCTAACGAAGAACCGTATCCGTGCATCGAACCATCAGGCAAGCAACCAACCATTTGATCATATCGATATAATCCCATGTTCTCGCTCCTGCTCTCTTTTACTGCATTAAGACAACGCGATTCAAACTGCTGTGTGCTACGGTAGTTGAACCCATTTCCTCTGCATGACCTGTCATTGCCACAGTAACTAGATGAAACCCACTAGCATGTGTAGGAGTTGATTGAGCCATATGTATGTGTTGTTCCTACCTTGCTATGCCTGCTATGCTTAGAGTCGTGTCAGGTCTGGTTCATCTGGTGATGGGCTAGAGTGAAATGATTATGTCGGTAATGAGAGTGGTGTGGTGAACACGATTTGGTAAAGGTATCGATGAGAGGCCATGTAGGAGTACATGGTGGGTTGTTTCATTGAAGCCGACCTTAAGCACTGAGATCTGTATGTGTGATTTAAGAATCAGCTACTACCATGCATTGGGCCCGAAACCAATGGACCCTCTCGACTTCTTATTCACCCTAGTTCTCCGTCCAGGAGTTGCAAGTAGTTTCTGGTGTTTGTAGCCTACTGGAGGCCGTGGACAGCGCTGACCGTAGGGGTGGGCTGTGATGCGGTAGGTACGTGGCCGGGTGTACCGAATACCCGTTAGGTATCTCGGGAACCCTGTTCACATCGTTCGGGGCCGTATGGGAAACCTCGGCCGGACTCCCTGCGGATGGAACCTGAATAGGCGATAAACCTGGACTGGAGGCTTAGGTGATTGGGTAGGTCGTGGCCGACACCCACGTTGGGCTTCCGCTTGAAGGTTGCCGAGTACATGTCGTGTAAACGACGGTAAGTGGTGAGAGCGTGTATGAAGAAGTACCCCCTGCAGGGTTAACATGATCTATTCGAATAGCCGCGTCCGCGGTAAAGGACTACTTGGTTGCCTATACAGTTCATAGACAAGTAAATGGAAACTACTAAAAGCCTCAAGATAAGTGTGAGTGCCGAGGATGGCTCCTCCGTAGGAGGACGGAGGTGGATCCTCGGTAGTGTATTGAAGTGGTGAATAGTGGACTCGTGTGCGCAAAACTATTTCAAGTTGAAGTATCGTAGGATAGCCTAGCCAAGAGTCAAAGCTGGCTTGCTGCAATAACTCCACCAACCCTTCTTGATACTATGCATGTATGTAGGATCTGATGTAAGTCTTGTTGAGTACCTTTGTACTCATGTTGCTATAATCTACATTTTTACAGAAGACGCTGCAACCCCTTCTGATGGGTTCTATGTAGACGTTGACATCAACGAGTAGGCTAAAGACCCAGGTGGTGACCCTGAGCTTGTGAAGGACCACATAGTATAGCCAGAGGCTTTCCAAGCCTCTTTTATTTTACTAGTTGTCTGTACTCAGACAAGTTACTTCCGCTGCTGGCTTGTATGATTGTATGACTTGTATGTTGGGTCGTGAGACCCGTACCTTTGTGTGTATGTTATGTATGGCTCACTGAGCCTTAAATAAAGTACTTGTGTCATAGAGTCATGTTGTGATGCTTCGTTGTATTTGCACATATCGAGCATATTGTGTGTATGATTGAAATGCTTGGTATGTGTGGAATCTGACTATCTAGTTGTTTATCTTTAGTAGCCTCTCTTACTGGGAAATGTCTCCTAGTGTTACCGCTGAGCCATGGTAGCTTGCTACTGCTCTGGAACACTTAGGCTGGCCGGCATGTGTCCTTCTTCGTTCCTGTGTCTGTCCCTTCGGGGAAATGTCACGCTTTGAGTACCGGAGTCCTGTTAGCCCGCTACAGCCCGGTTTACCGGAGTCCTGCTAGCCCAGTGCTACAGCCCGGACCCACTTGCTGATGACCGACACGTTCGAAGCTGGGTCATGGATGCCTGTCCCTGTAAGTCTGTGCCACTTTGGGTTTACGACTAGTCATGTCAGCCCGGGCTCTTTATCATATGGATGCTAGCGACACTTTCATATACGCGAGCCAAAAGGCGCAAACGGTCCCGGGAAAAGGTAAGACGACACCCGTGGGGATACCGTGCGTGAGGCCGCAAAGTGATATGAGGTGTTACCAGCTAGATCGATGTGACATCGAGTCGGGGTCCTGACAACTACCGTCTCGCCTCTCCCTCTTCTGATCTTCTCTCCATTGCAAAACCACCTCCTCTCCTCTTCATCATCTCCATTCCAAAACCACCTCCTCTCCTCTCCCTCTTCTCTATTGCAAGACCACCGTCTCTCCTCCCATCTTCCAAAGCTAGCACCAGAGAACTCAGAACGACATCTATGGAGAGGATGCAGCAGCGAATCAGGCAGATCGCTGACGGTGACCAGGCAAAGTTAGCCAGGTTGAAGGAGATCCTTAATTGGTTTGACAATGAGTGGGAGATTTCAAGGATGGTGCAGGCCATGTGGCAATGTATGCGAAAGAGAGAGATGGCGGCAATGAGGGCGGCGATGTACATGTACTCCTCGGCGGCAGGAATGCCGCAGTCCTCTGAGTTCATCGAGTATCTCCTATGGGCGATGGAGCAGACAGATTCGCCCGAGGCGATAGTCAGGCGGAGGTGGTGGGCATACAGGTCGAAGGTCGAGCACCCAGAGGATAACGAATCGATCGAGTATGGTGTGCCGTTCGTGAGGGTGCAGAGCCAGCCGGAGCCACAGGAGTATTCATTCTCCCACCGCAAGAGGAGGCCAGATGGCGCGACGTCGCTTCCCCGACGTTCTCCATGGTTCCCTCGACGCTCGCCTCATTTCAACGGCGGCGGTAGGGTTTAAGGTAAGCTTTTCACTAACCTAATCTTCCACCTGCTCATGCTTACAATCAGTGTGACAGCTAATGATAATCATGCTTACAATCAGTCTACGAGTACTACGCCAATCACCCTAAAATAGCTCTGGACCTTTGGGTCAAAGTTGTGACACAGTGTACTAGTATTTGGTTAGAGGATTTGCTGCCGAGAAAGATTCGTCCACAGAGAGCGCCACACATCCCACTGGGTGTGGTGGATGCCAATGCGTGCTATCAGCATGGTTGGTGTTGGTAATTTTTACTTCGCACACCTCGCACTCTGCATATATGCCGGTTCCATACGTACATTTGTGCAGTTCCACCAAAATGCAGCTGAATAACCCTGTTTGCACAGATAATGAAAAAGCGTGATTACATTATAGTGGCACTAGTTGATGAAACACACAAAATAAATTGAATAAAATATTGCGATAGTATCATAGTATGCCATGCTGCGAGGGCGAGATGGGCCCTGCGACGCCTCATACGGTACGCCTCATACTGGACATCGTCCCAAGTCTCCCAGATACACCTTCTGCCAGTGATGAACATCAGTGTACAACAGTAGTAGAAGGAGGCGCCTTGAGACATTCAAATCTCTATTTTTGTACATATCAACTAAAATTAAGCACCCCAGTTTGCATAAACGCTTAAACATTAACAATGGGACTAGTTGATGAAACATACTTTAACAAAGAGAAGCACTTTCTTTATCTACATTGGAAATGAAATGATAGAGACGACACTCGCTCTATTTTAACTATATTATTACTTCATTTTAGCAGTGACACTAGGGTCGAGCAGGTGGCAAACGAGGTGTACCGTGCGTCGCAAGGATGGAGGCCGGGGGTGCTTAGACTGGGATGCTGAAGCTGGCTCTTTCAGTCACCAACATGGATGATTCAATTCATGGGACCTTTTGGTGCAGTTCACCTAAAATGAAGCAATGTCCTGTAAGCTAGCAGCTTCTTCAATTTTTTTAAGAAAAGGGCTCCAGCCCCGGTTCCATTTCCATTAGAAAACGAAACCCACAGAGCTTCTTGTTCATTAGTTGCAATAAAATTGAGCAACATGAAGGTTGGTTGTGAAGCTCCTGGAATGCTCAACTATAATTTGGATATCATTTGTGCAGTTCAACTAAGATCGAGCGTGAAATGTATATCTCTGTTTGCACAAAAAAGGGGGAAAGGAGGGTGACTAACAAGTAACAAGTGATGAAACATGCATCAAATGAAAAGAAGCATGTTCCTTATCTGAATGGCAATCCTACAAGGACAATAGCAATTCTAAAGTAGTGGCGTTGCTAGATATTAGTGTGGGCATCAGGATTAACTATGACAACCGTTAAATACGACATTACTTTGGGCACGGGAGAGTAGGCGGACCAGGACAGTTGCATTTCTAATGAAAAGAACCAACTTATCTTCATGGGAAATTTTAGCAGGACATGTAAAGAAGTGCCATTGATTCATATTACTGGAGGCATTACATTGAAAACAACATTGGTTTAACGTGTCCTTACTTTTAATAGTGCGACTGCTACATTTTACCAGTGGCATTACATAAGAGTGGCTCGGGGCAACAAACATCAGAACAGGATATCTAGGTTGGTCCCATTTTTGTTCGGTATAGTCACCTTATACTGTGTGAGGCTAGCAAATCTAGTGCTGGACTTACTCTGTTGACTTGTCCCCCAGTCCCCACTTTCTTTCCTTTTTCAACCAATAGATCGGGTTTATATTGAGTATGTACTGCGTTTCCCTTTATTTCCCTATTAGACCTAGAGACCAGTTGGATAGCCAGTCTCTGCTACTTTTTGCCCCCATTATTTCCTCTTTCGACCAAGTCCTAGATTCAGGTAACAAATCCTCCCCCACCCCCACCCCCTTTCTTCCTTGTTTGAACCAAGTAGTACTAGATTCGAGTGCATGAACTAGTTTTACCTCTTAAACGTAAAAAATTAGGTGGTTTTTGAACAGCCGATCGATCCTATCTACGAGGGGGCCAGAGAAATAGTAAAAGTTACAAATGCAGCGACGTTAGGAGCTCGGGAAGTAGAGCAAGGCCGGTTTCAAAGGAAGTTATACCTGATGGTCACCGGGATGTCGCTAGGTGGGCTGCGGGAGGCTGGATCTACCCACACTACGGCAGCGAGGAAGAAGGGGTCGGAGGCCCTCCCTCGCCAGTGGTGCTTGGGAGAGAACGGCAAGGCAGGCTGATTGGGATGCGCCCAGTAGTGGGTAAGAGCCGTCGCCGAGGACGACCGCGTGAACATTGCACCTTCTCACCTTCCCCCACGGAGAGGATCCAGCTGGATCTGTGACCCGTGGTGAGCAGAGAGAGAGAGAGAGTGTGGCCACCGCTGTCGTGTTTAGATCTGGAGAGGCCGAGACGGTGTGAAGAGAGCAACACTAGCAAGCAAGCGCGGAGGCTCCTGCCTATATAGTGGAGTAGTACTTAGTTTTCTTTTGTCTACCGGAGCCGACTTGACCTCGTCAATGACTGTCAAGAAGTCTTCATGCATGTGGCCCGGAGGCGCAGTTGTCGTCATTTTGATCTGAAGCGCCGGATTATAACATATAACACGAAAAAATGCCACATGACAGGAAATCATAACTTCACTGCCCAAAGGAGACAACATGAATCCCGACGGACAAACTAGACGAGGAACAAAGCTCAAATTAAAGATAAACTCATAGAAAAAGGGTCCGTCGATAGATGTCCTAATTAACATAGCCGTCTTGACCTAGATGGCAGCCGTGTAGTCACTGTTCGTGCATGTGCCCCCAATGACTATCCCAACTCAGTTGTCGTTGTTTAACCCTCGCAGTGATCCGAAGCACATGACACATAATTTTGCGAGATGACAAAAAACCTTTTTTCGATTTCTCACCACAACTACAGCCAAGTACAACACAGCCTGCACGATATGTAGATGATAGCCAATCCAGGCATGTCTGCTGGAGTCTGGTCACATGCATGGACGAGCTGATCTTCCGTGTCTTGCAGGGATCGTCCAGGCACCAACGCAGTACAACACTTCTCTAGTACTATCGCTCGTCTCCCTCTTCTATTAAGTCACCCGACTTGCGGGGCCGGGGAGTGTGCCTATGGTCGGTTCTCAATTGTCGTCCCACATGTGTGTGCGAACGCAATATGACGCGCGTTCCATTCGGAGAGCAACGTGCCTGACCGACCGACCGTCTGGGGTACAACGCGAACGCGACGTGTGTGTTGTATACTCCGTACATGTGTACCGCCGTTTTCTAGACGCTCTGCTCCATGGCGTGGGCGCAATCCATGGATACAAAATTAGTATACTGTATACTATTTAAAAGTTGAGGGCGGGGCTTTTCCTGCCTGATAGGCGGCGGGATAGTTCCGCCTAGTCAGTTCAACAGAGACACAAGAAGAGGAGGGAGTAGGCTGCTGCAAACGTAGGGCTGTGTGATTTGACATCGAGTTACTGCTGGACAGGTGGGGCCCCGTGATTTGACTTGCAATTATCATTTTAACTGCGGCGCTATGACCGGCGTGAGTCTCCCGATTCCTGACCACCTTCACACAGGTTCCTCTCCCAATGCTCCACCATGTAGTAGTAGAGGCTGGCTCTTGCATGAGAGCCCACTTCTCCACTTTTTCCTTGCCTCTCTTTCCTCCACATATGCAAAAATGCCATGTAAAGCGCACTATTGTACTTACTTGCTCCTACAGGTGCTTAAGCTTGACACATAGGCATAAAGTCTGATGTGGAAAGTTAATCAAGAAGAGAGAGACTAGTTTGGTGACCCAAGGAAGAAACGGTGCTAAGCGCGTGTACCTAGGTGAAAAGACAATTTTGAGTCTATAGCTAATTAAATGAAGCAAACTTAGCAACACCATTTCATTGGAAGAGGTCACTCCTTGGCAAATGCAATAAATACTAGTACTCCCTGTGTCCCATTATATAAGAACGTTTTTGACACTACACTAGCTAGTGTCAAAAACGTTCTTATATTGTGGGACAGAGGGAGTACGAAGAAAGAGATAGAGAGGAGTAAAAAAATACACTTATAGCCAACCTTATAGCCAACCTTGTTGTAGTATGAGTGACTAAGTGATGACTATGTATGACATGCCAACATCAAATAGCCTAACACACCGTGTTAAATCCCCTAGGGCACAACCACGCGAGCGATGCGACGGTCGTGGTAGGCGCGACCATGATACGGGCTGCTGGCAGCCCTTGGATCTGAGATCAAATGGTCGCATGCTAAGTTGCTGAAAATTTTAAGAATAACCCTCCAGGATAGGATATTCACCCATAGGTCTGGAATCACGCCATGCAACCATTCGATCTCAGATCCAAGGGCTCTCGGAAGCCCGTATCATGGGAGAATGGAAAGCCACTACCCTTCTGTTCGCACGCTGGCAGTTCGCTCCTACTCTTCCCGCACGTCCTTTAGTACTACGGCGGTTCGCTCCTAGTCGTCCTGTCCATTCACATTACGGGTGTTCCACTAATCCTAACCCTCCTCCCAAATCCATGGCGTCCCAAAGCTCCCCGATCGGCGATGAGTACAAGGTTAGAACCATCACCGGCGACGAGTTCGACGTCATCTACACCCGTACTTCCGCGACGGTGAAAGGATGCCTTTGTCGCATCAGACGCATGTTCAAAAACTCACATGATGAGTTGGTCGCTGGGCTAGATGTTGAGTACACCACAGTCGTGGGACGAGAGAAGGATCTAAAGGATGAAGAGAGGAAGAAGCCCGCCGTGATCCAGGTTTGCGTACATAACGTTTGCTTGGTCTACCACATATGCCATGCCGACGTTGAGTGCCAGGATTTTAAGAACTTCCTCGAGCACAAAATAGTCAAATTCGTTACTGTAGACTTTAAGAACGATAAAGAAGTCCTGCGTTGGATAGGCCTCATTGTAGGCAACCCCTTCGACCTCCAGAAGAATCGACTGGTGCCCTCTCGTCAGCCCTCAATGCTGACCCTGGCAGGAGCCATGGTTCATCCTTCGTACCGTCAACTGGAGAAACCTCATTACACGTTTCATCGTCATGCATGGTAGCGGAATGTACTAGATATAGACCACATCCTCTACGCTGCAATGGATGGCTACCTTTGTTTCAATATCTACAAGGGTTGGATGAAGAGCAACAGCCAAGTTGGCGGTTCAAGCAAAGAAGTATCGGCCAAGAGGAAGAGGGACAAGGACGAAGTCGAGGACGTGGACGAGGACTCCGAGTAGGGTGGTAGTGTCATTGCTCATGGCAGTTTTAAACTTCTAATGCAGTGTCTACCGGATTAGTTGCATAGTTTAATTTCAGGTGTGCTTAGTTTAATTTGAGGGGTGTGTTGTGCTGAGCCCCCAACAGAACTATGTTATGTTTCTTCTCGTTACTTTAACTCTTTAGTATGTACATACTAGTACTAGTATTTCTTTAATAGAATTTAGCACCCCAATTAAGCATGTACTAGATTTTCTAATAGTACTACATGCATACAAGCGCTCTCTATATGTACCACCTTTTTTTAAAATTTCAATTTTTGCTCCATGGCGCAATCCATCGATAGTGGAGTACTACTGTACAAAAGTATACATTTTTTAAAAGGCTAGCATACTGTTCATCACACATATATATAGCCAGTTAAATTCTCAACCTAGAATGACGTGCATGCCATGTAATAAACCGTTTCAGAGGAAGTATAGAAAAAATGAGGTGATTTTACCCAGCGATCGGCGGGGGAGCATGGCCTGTCATGCGGTCCCACGTGTCATGATGTACCAAGGCGATGCGCGTGTCCCTCTTGAGGCAGAAGCAATACTAGTACGTGGTTTGAGATTATGTCGAACCGAAGTGTGAAATAATGGTTGCTTCGTCCATCTGGGAAGGTGCGGCATTGTGATTTGATGTTTCATTGCTCATTACTAACACTGGGCCGGTACGAGTGGGGTGCGTCCCCCTACTGTTCTGCACTGTTATTTGGTGCTTGACACGTCGACCCGGTTGCACATGAGATGACCCCCACATCCTTTGTCAAAATAAACAACACCACGATCAATGCATTTCACTCTTCCGTGCAATGGACGGGCACCTTACTTGCTCCTGCAGGTGCTTAAGCTTGCCACATAGGCATAAAGTATGATGTGTCAAGTTAATCAAGAAGAGAGAGACTAGTTTGGTTACCCAGGGAAGATCTGTGCTAAGCGCGTGTACCTAGGTGAAAAGACAATTTTGAGTCTATAGGTAATTAGATGAAGCAAACTTAGCAGCACCATTTCATTGGAAGAGGTCACTCCTTGGCAAATGCAATAAATACTAGTACTCCCTGTGTCCCATAATATAAGAATGTTTTTGGCACTACACTAGTGTTAAAAACGTTCTTATATTATGGGACGGAGGGAGTACGAAGAAAGAGATAGAGAGGAGTAAAAAATACACTTATAGCCAACCTTATAGCCAACCTTGTTGTAGTATGAGTGACTAAGTGATGACTATGTATGACATGCCAACATCAGATAGCCTAACGCACCGTGTTAAATCTCCAAGAGCGCGACCGCGCGAGCGGCACGACGGTCGTGGTAGGCGCGACCATGATACGGGCTGCTGGCAGCCCTTGGATCTGAGATCAAACGGTTGCATGCTAAGTTGCTGAAAATTTGCAGAATAACCCTCCAGGATAGGGTATTCACCGATTGGTCTAGAATCACGCCATGCGACCATTCGATCTCAGATCCAAGGGCTCTCGGAAGCCCGTATCATGGGAGAATGGAAAGCCACTACCCTGCCGTTTGCACGCTAGCAGTTCGCTCCTACTCGTCCCCGCACGCCCTTTGATACTACGATGGTTCGCTCCTAGTCGTCCCGTCCATTCACATTACGGCACTTCAACTAATCCTGACCCTCCGCCCAAATCCATGGCGTCCCAAATCTCCCCGATCGGCGGTGAGTACAAGGTTAGAACCATCACCGACGATGAGTTCGACGTCATCTACACCCGTTCTTCTGCGACGGTGAAAGGTTGCCTTTCTCGCTTCAGACGCATGTTCGAAGACTCGCATGATGAGTGGGTCGCCGGGATAGATGTTGAGTACACCACAGTCGTGGGACGAGAGAAGGATCTAAAGGACGAAGAGAGGAAGAAGCCCGCCGTGATCCAGGTTTGCCTGCATGACTTATGCTTGGTCTACCACATATGCCATGTCGAAGTTGAGTGCCAGGATTTTAAGGACTTCCTCGAGAGCAACCTAGTCAAATTTGTTACTGTAGACTTTGGTAACGACAAAGAAGTCCTGCGTCGGATAGGCCTCATTGTAGGCAACACCTTCGACCTCCAAAAGAATTGGCTGGTGTCCTCTCGTCCGCCTTCAATGCTGACCCTGGCAGGAGCCATGGTTCGTCCTTCGTATGGTAAACTGGAGAAACCTCCATACACGTTTCATCGTCATGCATGGCAGCGGAATGTACTAGATATAGACCACATCCAGTACGCTGCAATGGATTGTTACCTTTGTTTCAATATCTACAAGGGTTGGATGAAGAGCAACAGCCAAGTTGGCGGTTCAAGCAAAGAAGTATCGGCCAAGAGGAAGAGGGGCAAGGACGAAGTCGAGGACTCCGAGTAAGGTGGCAGTGTCGTTGCTCATGGTGGTTCTAATGCTGTGTCTACCAGAATAGTTGCAAAGTTTAATTTCAGGTGTGCTTAATTTAATTTGAGGGGTGAGTTGTGCTGAGCCCCCAGCAGAACTATGTTATGTTTCTTCTTGTTACTTTAACTCTTCAGTAAGTACATACTAGTATCTCTTACATTTCATCTTTTAGTTGGTATAGTACTACCACTCATTTATTCACATTATATATGTACAATATATATGGCCAACATCATATAGCCAGCAGTTTAGTTGTCAAAGAATTTCAGGGTGCTTAGTTTTGTCAAAGAATTCCAGGGTGCTCAGTTTTATTTGAGGGGTGGGTTGTGCTGGACACCATTATTGTGACTAGCCTTTTTAATAGTACTATATGCACAATTTGGCGACGAGCGCTCTCTATATGTACCACCTTTTTTTTAATTTCAAGTTTTGCTGCATGGCGCAATCCATCGATACTACTGCTGTACAAAAGTATACATTTTTTAAAAGGCTAGAGGGCGGGGCAGTCTAGCTTGGTCGGTTTCACAAGAGGCGAGGGCCTTTGTGATTTGAAGGCTCTTTACTGCTGGAAGGCGGGGCCTTGTGATTTGACTGCTCGTATAAATGAGCTGACGACCTGATCGAGGAGGAGCAAAGAACTGTGCGGTATACTCAAGTTTTCCACTGGAGTAGTACTGCGACGGAGGAGCACGAAACATGGCAGCCCAGTGCCATATGGCGATAAAAAATGTTCTAATTTGCTAGTAGTCATCTCATTGTTAGCATTGTTCTATTCATTCCCTCAAAAAACAAAAACCATTGTTCTATTCATGCCTCGCAGAGAACGTGACACATGCGGTGAAACACCCGAAGCAAAATATGAAACACAGCAGCAAAAGAAGAAGGAACATTATCACCCCAAATGATCTAATTTGCCGCGGAGTCGTAACTGCTTCTTCATCGCCTCCACGACCTCCATCTCCTTGCGCGTCTCCTCCGCCATCTTCTTCATTCTTTCCATGACGCGGGATTTCTCGATGCGAGCCTTCATCATCTATTCCACGGCCGCATTACGTACCTTGACAACAGTCGGGTGCTCGATGCGGAGCTTCGCCAACTCCTCCTTCTGTTCCATGACGAGGGCCTACAGCATCTTCATCGAGGAACTACTATTCTCATGCAGCTTCTTCCAGCCGGCGTTCTTCTCCTTCAATAGGTTGATCTCGTGGCAGAGCTTCGCCTCGTCCTCCTGTAGTCGCAGGATTTCGCCGGTCGCCTTCTTCTCCGAGGCAATGCTCTTCTTCAGCACATCACCAAGCTGGCGGTCAACCCCCCCTGCTGATTGAGCTCAGCAGGCATGTCGTCGAGGCTCTCCTTCAGCAACTCCGTCAAGCCTTGGATGAACTCCTTCTGCTTATTGAGGTGCTTATTGAGCTGATCGGGCATGCCGTCGAGGGATAACGACTCTAGCTCCGCCGGCTCGGCATGTTCGCCTCCGCGGCTAGGGCGCTCCTGGGATCCATCGCCTGCCCATGAGAGATCTTTCGAGGTCTCTGCGTGGCGGCGAGCCCTCTCTTTTTCTCTGCAGCCTTGGTTGCTGCTCCCTTGTTACGAGTAGTTCTCGACCTAGAGCTCTGCTCACCGGCCATGGCAACGATGGACGAAGAAGAAGCACTTATGAGGAGGAAAGGTAGAGTACTTTTCGGTTAGGTAGTTCCCCTTTTTATAACCTAAGTACTAGCACTAGTAGTACTAATACCTGCATAGTGGGAACACATTCAGGTTTGGTACGTAGTACTAGTAGGTGTGAGCAGGCTTTCGAATGTGATGGGAACAAGGTAAAGATTAATTGATGGTTTTGGTTTCGAGGCCCGAAACGGCTCCCGATGAGTTTAGTGGAATATAAATTTCAAGTAGACTACACTGCTCAAATGCGTAAATATTATGTTACTGTCAAAAATTGGCACAAAATACGAAGGATACCAATGGAAGTACTACTAGCAATCCATGATTTAACTACTCGCATGCGCGCAGTGGATTAATAATGTCTTTCTTCCGCCCTCACGTCCACTCAATTTGCATGCGCTCTATTAATTGACCATCAATGAAGTGAACGACTTTACACGCGTCAAATTATCACATGGGGTGGATCTTGGTACAAAATTGCGTCCGCCCGTGTACCCGCGTGTGCGTGTGAGGGAATGAGTGCATGCGTGGCGTGCGTGCACATCTTCGCTTCGTGCATGTATCGCCAGTATGACTCAGGGAGGACGAGTACATTCTTCTGGAACCAGCAGCACGTCACTGTGATCAATCCACGCAAGGAGGTCGCGATAACGCCTCCACATGTGCCACGTGGCTTCATGAACTGTAAGAGAGACACTGTGTAGTGTGCCATTGGTATTCTAATTTACGTGTTTTGCACATACTCGAAGTACTAGTAATTTACACGTGCATTGCACGCATCAGATTTTGCCACCGAGTTATGAATAAATAACTGCACTATAGCATGTAAGCTCTTAGTCATATATGCGTGATGTAGCCCTTCGTTTAATTCTTATAGTTCATCTCATTCAAAATCAAATTAGTTTTTATAAAAAAGCTAAGAACGCGTGAATAGGAAAAACATGGGATTATAGTGGAATCCTACAGGATTGTACGAGTGTTTGATTGTGCATAGAAAAAAACGCAGAATTCTTTCAAAGAGGTTTGAGTGGATGGGATGTTTCCTATGAAATCTAGTGCAAATGAATCATATGGAAAAATTCCTATGGTTTACAATCCTATGAATCAAACAACCAAGATAGGAAAAATTCCTAATGATTAGAATCCTCCAAAATTCCTTTGAATCAAAGAAGCCCTTAATCTGTTTTATGATTCATGGAATTGTGCGTTGTAAAGCATAAAGTAAAAACAAATAATTGCAATTCAACTAGAAAAAAAGTTTGGGCAGTTATGATACAGAAGATTCTAGAACAAAAGAGAACCACTATTGTTTTGAGGTTTGTGCATTATGCTTAAGTCCAACCATGGAGTCTGCTAGATTGTACATGTGGCAAAATCGGCGGGGGGCTAGAGGATGGTGCGAGGGGCCGAGTGGAGGGAGACTATGAAGGAATGCACAAGTGCGAGATCGATATTTAGAGAGAGGGGGCGAACACGTGCGCTATTGCACGCAGTGGCGGAGCCATGAAAAATAAATGAGCTAGGGGGCCAAGCATTGCTAATCCTTTACGAGGAGGGTCAATTCATGAAATTAAACCTTTTTTAGCAGCAATTGTCTAATGATCACATTCATATTAGCCTCGATATATAGTGATGTTAGGGGGG
>NC_041385.1:238073399-238076015 GCF_002162155.2 Triticum dicoccoides
TAAACCTTTTTTAGCAGCAATTGTCTAATGATCACATTCATATTAGCCTCGATATATAGTGTTGTTAGGGGGGGGGGGGGCAGGGCCCTTACTGCCCCCTGTCTTCACCATTGTGCACGCATGTGAGAGATGAAGCGGAAGGCATGGATGATGAGAGGGGGATGTTGGATATATAATTAATGTGGGTGTATTAGCTATTTATGTTAATCCTATATAGAGAGGTATAGATTGATCGATGTGGACGTGGGAGAGGTATAGATTGATCGATGTGGACATGTGAAAGAGGGTGAGACCTCACTGGATATATCGATTGATCGGTTTGTGTGGAAAACTATGAAAGACCTAGCTATATACACACATACATAGAGGAACATCGATCGTTGCGCATGCACGCGTGAGAGATAAAGAATGCCCGGTATGAGGGAGAGGGGGATGTGTGTGGGTGTGCGCCTTCATGGGAGACCAACCTGAAGAAAAAAATTGCATGCGTGCGATAGATAATGCCGACTGGTAGTGTGTGTGCATGCATGTACGAGAGAAAGTTAGTGGTACAATTATAAAGAGAAGACTACTGTGTGGGTGTAAAAGAATAAGTGAGGTCATAATCAATGTAAAATTGAATTCAAATATTTGAATAAGAGATCCTGATGTTTGAAACCCATGCATGCATGAATATAACGGAGATCTGCGCGGTGTGCTTTGGAAACGAGCATGTTGTAATGTATACACATTGAACAAGGTCAGACTGATTTGAATTTGAGATACCGATGGTAGACATCATTTGCCCATGCCGCATCCATGCATGTAATTGGAGATGATGGGCGGCTTTCGCATCACATATCTATATCTATACCCCTATATATATATTATATTATATATATTTTTATATTGTGAGCGGGTAACTTTAACTTTGAAAGATGGTCATTGGATGAGGCGAATCCGAAGGTCCAAAGATGACAATTTGAGCACTATTGGCCGTTGGATATCATCTAGATTCCACCAGATTTTGCCACATGTATAATCTAGAAGACTCCATGGTTGAACTTAAGCATAATGCACGAATATCAAAACACAAGCACTTCTTATTTGTTCTAGAATCTTCCGTATCATAATTGCCCAAATGTTTTTCTACATGATTTTCCATTATTTGTTTTTACTTTATGTCTTACAACGCACAATTCCATGAATCTTAAAATAGATTAGCTTTCTTATAAAAACTAGATGATTTTGAATGAAATGAACTATAAGAATTAAACGAACATCTACATCATGCATATATGACTCAAAGCTTGCATGCTATAATGTGGTATTTATTCATAATTTGGTTGCCAAATCTCATGCGTGCAATGCACGTGTACCTTACTCTAGTCTAAATGGTGTTTGTGTGTGTGTGTTGTGCGTGTTGAGGTGCAAATTGTCTTTTTTTTGGGCACACGTTAAGCTTGTTCTTCTGAAATTTCAAGCCGCGCCTTGTTATGCCGAAAATTGAAGCTAGTGTCTCTATCTATCGTGCTGCGAAACTCCCGCCTCTTCAACCCGTGCCTTGTTAGCTCGAAATATTTAAGATATATCTTTGTCTCGTTGTGCTCCGACAACTCCCTCCATCTCAACCCGCGCCTTGCTATTCCGAAATTACAACGCGCGCGAAAACTCCCACCTCCTGTGAAATCCCGACACGTGAAATGCCCGTGGTACCCCTGAACCAAAAGAACCGCCTCAAATCGCTGGGGGGTACTTTCGTAACTTACCCCACATTTCGTACAAGCACGTCTCTAAGCCATGGTTCCCCACTGCCATCCCATCCGCCCACCCATTCGTACACCGAGGCCGCGAAAAACCCTGACAAAACCCCACACCCTGCTCCGTCCGCCACCCAACCGGAGCTTCTTCCCCGACGACGTCGTCCACAACAACACCTCGACGTCCCTCATCCACTGTATCGGATGAGGATCCGTCATCGATCTCATCGTCCCGTCGGTTCAGCCACCCCGTCCTCCACCTCCAAGGAGCTTCCCGACGTTCCCCTCATCTTTCGCGCCACCTCCATTCCCACACCGCCGTCTTCACCTGCACCACCAGAAGAGCATCATCATCACCGTTTCCTCGGATGAAGCTGAGGCCTAATCAGAGCCACCAAAGAGGTTGTACACTAATCGCCGCATTTTCTTCTTGATTCGATCTCACAGTGCTGCCGGAACTCGGTCCCGAGCCGACACGGCGCGGCTCCATCCACGGCGGCGTCGCCGGCCACTTCCTACACGGCATCGCTCCCTCGGTGGCGACATCCACATCAGTAGGAGCTGCTGCTGCTTTAGCTCTCGCTCGCGCTGCTGCTCTGCTCTTGCTCTCTGTCCCCTGCCTGGTCTGGTCTTGCTATTGCTCTTGCTCGCGCTACTGCTCTCGCTCTTGCTCTTACTTGTGATGCTGCTCCGATTTGGCTACACTTCAGTCGGCTGAATCAACTTTTTGGTCAGTCGATTTCCAAGGGGTGGGCTCGCCGGGGTGAAGGAAGAACCAGCCGCAGCGGGGAGGGGGGCTCAGTGGAGAGGTACCCCACTATCTATCTTAGGGTTCAGGATGGGGGCGGTGGTCGCCGGCGGTGGCGGGGCATTGGCG
>NC_041385.1:238076529-238089648 GCF_002162155.2 Triticum dicoccoides
GGGGGGGTGCTAGAGGGATGGACGGGGCGGTGGCGGACCAGCGCACCGCCAGCCACGGGCGGTGGGGGGCTGTTGTTTGGCCGGTGGTGGCTGGCGGCTCAGGGGGGTGGAGGTTGAAGATGAACCGCAGGCCCTTGATTTTGTATCCAACGGCTGCAAAATCGACTGACCAGAGATGAAAAAGTCAGTCGACCGACGTGCAGCCTCACCTTGCTAGTGCGTTCAGTTTCGACAACAAAATTCAGTTTCAACAGTTAAGTTCAGAGATGAGCGGTTGATGTATTTTACATCTAGCACTTTGTGGTTATGTATTTTACGTCATGTATTGGAGATGCTATTAGAATTCCACTCAGGTAAATGTTGTTCGTTGTCTCTCTTGTCCTGCTTCATCCTCGGCGTCGTACAACTCACCAGAGCTGCTCCAACAACGAAACACTCCATCACAGCGGAGCAGTACCTCGGGCTCCATCTCCAGACGCCTAAGATCTTCTTCCCCTCCTCGGACAGTAAAATCAGCTGGAGCATCCTCACCGGCCAACCCAATCACGCTGAGATCGACATGGCTTCGCCAAAGAGGTTGTACACTTGTTGCATCTCTTTTTTACTCTACATGTTATATATATTGTCCACTGAGCACTCGTAGTAATGGGAAATACGATTATTTTATCCTACTATATGACAAGCAGTGAGGTACCAGGCAACTTAGCTATCCGTGATGGACTCTCTTAAAGGCCATCATTATTTATCTCCGTGCGTTTGAGCTGTGCATTTGACGATGGGCCTGGGAGTTGAGCTAGTATGGCAGTGGCCTGGGTCCAAAGTAATAGAAGTAGCACAAAAACATTTTTCAGTGTAGGATTTTCCTTGCTCAAGACTGCCTACTAGAATTGTCAGTGCTTGAAAGGAAAAGATAATGAAAAACATAGGAATTGGAAAGTTTCCTATGGTACTACTTTTCATGAATTTGGAGCAAAGGAATGGAGCAAAGGAAAACAATAGGATTTGTTCCTTTAGTGTCTTGTTGAAAGAAAAACCGTAGGAATTCTTATTTCCACTTCTCCTCCTTTTCATATTCCTATTCATCAAGCACAAGACTAAGATACAGTAGCGTAATAGCATTATAACCATACATTTTCTTATGGTTTGACTTAATCTCACCATGCTTTTTTGCATCCTGTGATCTTCCAATTGTTGTGAATCAAATAGCCAGATTGGCAGAAATCCTGTGTTTTTAAATTCTCTGTTTTGCACGTGCATTCCTATCCTATTCCTGTCTATTTCCTATCCCTGCATTGTTAGAATCCTCAAATTCAAACAAGCCCTTACTCAGTTACTTCTGTTACAGATATGTGTCAAAGAAAACCTTGTGTGGTTTGTCCTGCTCCTGCGGCACTGTGTTCCACCCCAGCTCAGCTGCTCCAATGACGGAAGGGTTCACCACAGCAGGGATCCTCTCTCCAGACTGTCTTTTGCCGCTTCAGATCTTCTTCCCCGCCGTCGGCAGCCACGACAACTACATTACCATCATCAACTGAGCAGATGACCTTGAGGACTACACGGGTCCGCAAGAGAGGTCTCACTCTTCCGTGTCTGCTTACATTATGCGTCGCTTAATATGCTCATCGTATTCACCTATTAGACTCCGAGTCAGGTCCAAACTAATGCTAAAACTTGAGTTTTTAAATGGTTGCGGGGTACATATTGGGGCAGCAATCAGTACTATCTGTCTACTATCTGGTTAATCTCCGGTGTCTACTATGAGTTTCATGTTGGGTGCAAACAAACATTAAAGGAGCCATTATCTGTATTTTTTAACTGAAGCTATTATCTGCCTTCTATCATTGGTTTTGGGTCTATCCACAGTTTGCTACCATCACTCTGGATTTGTGCATGCACTCCTTACATAATCTCACTATGTTTTATTCCTATGCATGCCAGTTATTAAACACAATGGAACTGATCATGTAGACCAAAAGAGACGAGCCTTGCATGGCAATAAAATTTCATGCAGACGTCGTTCCATGGTGGGCACAAAGGCAGCCCCCCTCCACCCATTTCGGATCGTAATCAAGAGGAAGATAACTATTCTGAGGAGGATTCAGAAGGAGAAGACCACTCCTATTTACCCCATGAGGTCTTCGCTCTAACTTGGCATGCTGATGTTGGTAATATCATGCATATGGTGCCTTGCATTGCTTACTGTATACATTAAAGATGTCATCTGCTTAGTTTAGACATGCTTTGTGTCAATGCCATCTATTTTGTTTCTTTATCGTATATGTGAATCATGCAATGCCATCTTGTCTAGCCAGGCATCATATATGTGAATTTTGCAATGCCACCCTGGTTAGCCAGTCATCTTGTATGCGAATTATATCATGCCATCATTCTTTTATTATGTGTTAAAACTGTCAACAATTTTAGTACATTCAATTACTCTTCCTGTGCATCAGCCATTCGGCATGGTCATGGAAAAATCTGGAGTGGAAACAAGGTCTTCAGAGCAAACAATGCTATCTGACGAAGCGCATGTCTTGCTGGTTACCAATAGCTCCTCAGAGGAGGATTCAGAGACAGATGACCAATCATTTTTCCCCCCTGAGGTGCATGCCCTAACTTGGCAGGGTTATGTTACTCATATCGTGCGTATGGTATCTTGCATTGCTATGTCATTTGCTTAGTTTAGACATGCTTTGTGTGAATGCCACCTGTTTAGTGTCTAATTACAATATATGTGAATTATGCAATGCCATCTTGTTGCAAGACATTATATATGTGAATTATGCAATGTTATCTTGTTGCAAGGCATTATGTATGTGAATTATGCAATGCCATGCTGTTTAGGCAAGCGTCATATATGTGAATTATATCATGCCGTCCTTTTTTTGTACTTCTCATTGCTTTTGTCGACAATGTTTGTATATTCAACTGCTCTTCCTATGCATCAGCCATTTGAATTGTTGATGGACAAATCTGGAGTGAAAACAAGGTCTTCAGAGCAGACAATGCTACCTGTTGAAGCAGATATCTTGCTGGTTACAGATAGCTCTTGAGAGGAGGATTCAGAGGCAGATGACCAGTCCTATTATCCCCCTGAGGTGTATGCTCCAACTTGGCAGGGTTATATTACTCATATAATGCATATGTTGTATTGCAATTCTTATTTTTTACATCATATACACAATATTGAATGCCATCTCCTTAGTTGACACATCATATATGCAATTGCCCTCTGCTCACTTCCTTAGTATATAAATCATATATTTGAATTATGTCATGCCATGATGTTTACATAGATAGCATGTATCTGAATTATGGCATGCCAACCCATTTTCTATAGACATAATATAGTTATATCATCTCATCCTGTTTACATAGTCATCATATTTTAAATTATGTCATTCTATCCGTGAATTATATCATGCCATCATGTTTCCATCGACGGCATGTTTGTGATTTATGGCATGCCAACCACTTTAATAGACACATCGTATAGTTATATCATGTCATCCTGTTTACATACTCATCATATTTTGAAGTATGTCATTCTATCCTGTTTAGTTAGCCATCATACATGTGAAATTGTGTCATGCTATCCTGTTTAATTAGCCATCATATAGGTGAAATTATGTTCTGCTATTCTGTTTGCTTAGACAACATAAATGTGAATTATTTCATGCCATGTTTTCTTCCCTACTATCCATTGCACCTGTCTATCTTACAATGTATGTACATTCAATTACTTTTCTTGTTTATCAGCCATTTCAATTGGAGGGAGTGATGGCAATATCTGTGGGAGTAAAAACACGGTCTTCAGAAAAGATCGTGTTACCTGTCGATGCAGATAGAACCACGGTTGTACTTGCCCAAGAATCAGCCCCACCACACATAACCCACACTCATGCAGATTGTACCCCTACCCAGTTGGACAGAGAACCAGCTACACCCCTTCTAACCCCAACCCTAGCAGATAGACACCCAGTTCCCATTGACACAGCACTGTCTCCACCATAGAGCACCCAAACACGAGCAGCTAGTAAGGCAACTGCAGTGCCCAAATCACGAGGACCACCACTCCGAACCCGAAGTCAATGCTTAAAGCAGAAGAAGAATTGTTCTCAGGTCAGGTTCCGTAGCTATGGTTCATACTACTTTGCTCTTGCATCACTGTATTTACTGATACCAACCAATTTCAAATTTGAAGGATGCAATTGAAACTCCAACGGCGCAACAGGTATGTTTTAAACTTGTTTCTTCAACATGTTTGGCTGTTTGCTGTTGTAACTTGCTCTATGTTGATTTCAGTTTCAACTGAATAAACAGTTATGTTCTCATGCCATGCACATTACAAGTGTTGTTATTGTTGTGTAGTTTCCCACACTTATATTCTGTCTATGCTGCTTTGTCTTAAATGGATATGATTTGAACTGTATCTATCTTGGTTTGGCAACATAAACTAGGACCATACAATGACCATACTACATAGATATATGTTTGTTTCATGCTTTTATCCTGTCCACCTTACTACTGAACTGGTTTACCAAAATGAGTTTCATATACTACATTGTAAACCTGAGATGTGTTTGTTTGCTTCCCTTTTAGAACGCGGATAAAATATTGGAGAAGAGTACCCTGTTATGCAATGGTAAAGGAAGTAATGCAGCTAAGGTTCAAGATAGTGAGACATCCCTGTTGGTCTCCAAGAAAGCTGATAAAAACTATATTGAGGACACTGAGACAACCCCAAAGTCCTGTCTTGATGTAGTGTTCGAGTTACTGGCTACCACTGCTGGCACCAGCTCTTCGAACTCGTTGCCTGAATCAGTTCGGCTTCTTGAGTCTCAACTTCAAGTTGAAAGACATCGATCAGATGTTATGTGACAGGAAGCCGAAGGACTAAGGAAGTCCCAGTAGAATTCAGATGCATACTTTCTGGTGCAAAAGCAGGTGCTGGAGGACTTAAACGCCAAACAAGAGAAAGTTAATAAGCTTGCGAAGCATCTTGCCAGCATTATGGGTACCGAGGATATTGTTTCTTGAGCTCTTCTGAAGTGGTTTCAGTTCTGGACTTGTTTTGCTGCATCGTTTATATGCTGCTGTGTTCCCTATATTTGCACTGGTGGCAAAGTTTGATGCCCAGTGGATGTAATATGTGTAATAGTCGTGATAGCCTAGTGTAAGTTGCTTTCTTATTTATTTCCTTGTTGTCTTGTTTATTTGTTTGCTTGTAGTCAGTGCAGTTCTTTTTCTGCGGTTTTCTAGTGGCTGCAACAACCTATTTTTTAAAACTAGGCCACAATAACCATGGGCTAATATTTACTGTAGTGACACTGCACCTACGGGCCGTAGAAACAGTGGGCCTTCTACGGGCCGTATAAACATTGGGCCTTCCACGGGCCGTAGAAACAATGGGCCTTCTACGGGCCGTAGAAACAATGGGCCTTCTACGGGCCATATCATCAATGGGCCTTATACAGGCAGTATGATCGGTTGGCCAAACATGGGCCAATAACAGGCCGCATAATGGCCGTAAACGGGCTAGAGTTGCAATCATCCGTTCATGGGCCGACCATAACGGGCCATTGTTAATAGGCCGTATTTCATGACGCTATGAAAACGACCCAACGTGTTAATGGACCACAAATGGGCCAACTGTAACCATGGGCTGAATTTGGCCCATAAGCAGCAAATGACAGTAACGGGCCGTAAGTAAACGAATGCTGGAAATGAGCCCAAGAATAAATAGGCTCTGAGAAGGCCAAAAGATAACATCGGCTGGAAAGGGCCCAACGGAATAACGATCCCTTAATGGGTATAAAGTGATACACTATTCATTATGGGCCAGTTTCACCACAGGCCGTTAATGGGTGTAAAGTAATAAACTGTTCATTACGGGCCAGTTTCACCACGGGCCGTTAATAGGCCAAGAGTTACATAGGGCCTCATATGGGCCAAGAGACCTCATGGGCCATACATGGGCCAGAAGTGAAAACAGGCTGGAATCATATTGGGTGGCCCAGATGACGCTACTGGGCCTAATTCGGATAGGGCATAATGGGCCTTGGGTTAGCGGGCTGTAAATGGGCTATATGCGAACAGGCCGTTAGCAGGCTTTACATGGGCCGGCCCGCCAACTTTGACCAAGTCAAATGGGCTGGCCTTTTCACAGGAATGGGCCTCTGTTGGCCCGTGCCACGTGTCGACGTATCATAGGCGCCTTCTGTCCAATGAGTGGATGACATCTGTCCAAACGGTGAGCCGACACGTGTTTCCTCCAGCCAATGATGATTTTACACATGGAAAATCCCCATTGGTCGGGGCTGTTAACGGGTTATCGGATCCAAAACCCGACCCGATAGCTTAACGGCGTTCCGTTACGGTGGATGCCACATGTCGGTCACCCTTGACAAAAGCACTTCTGTGACGCACGATTTATCGTCATGGAAGTGGACACTTCCGTGATGATAATTTTGGTAATGTCATGGAACACTTCTACGACAGCACAGGTATGACTATCTTGATTCTGTCATAAATTTGTCATGGATATACATGCACGACAAAAAACGCGACCTACTGTGAAAAACACGTATCATCACGGAAGTGTATTTTTTTTGTAGTGTAATCATGCCCATGGATACTTGAGGTGACAATGGAGTATCTAGGTGACATTAGGGTTTTGGTTGATTTGTGTCTTAAGGTGTTATTCTAGTATGAACTCTATGATGGATCGAGCGGAAAGAATAGCTCTATGTTATTTTACTATGAACTCTTGAATAGATTCATCAAAAAGGATAACTTTGAGGTGGTTTCATACCCTACCATAATCTCTACGTTTGTTCTCTGCTATTAGTGGCTTTGGAGTGACTCTTTGTTGCATGTTGAGGGATTGTTATATGATTTATCTATGTTATTATTGTTGAGAGAACTTACACTAGTGAAAGTATGACCCCTAGGCCTTGTTTCCTACCATTGCAATACCATTTACGCTGACTTTTATCATTAGTTACCTTGCTGTTTTTATATTTTCAGATTACAAAAGCCTATATCTACCATCCATATTGCACTTGTATCACCATCTCTTCGCCGAACTAGTGCACCTATACAATTTACCATTGTATTGGGTGTGTTGGGGACACAAGAGACTCTTTGTTATTTGGTTGCAGGGTTGTTTGAGAGAGACTGAGGGAGTCCTGGACTAGGGGGTGTCCGGATAGCCGGACTATCATCATCCGCCGGACTCCAAGACTATGAAGATACAAGATTGAAGACGTCATCCCGTGTCCGGATGGGACTTTCCTTGGCGTGGAAGGCAAGCTTGGCGATACGGATATGTAGATCTCCTACCTTGTAACCGACTCTGTGTAACCCTAGTCCTCTCCGGTGTCTATATAAACTGGACTGTTTTAGTCCGTAGGACACAACAACCATTACGACCATCATACCATAGGCTAGCTTCTAGGGTTTAGCCTCCTTGATCTCGTGGTAGATCCACTCTTGTACTACCCATATCATCAATATAAATCAAGCAGGAGTAGGGTTTTACCTCCATCGAGAGGGCCTGAACTTGGGTAAAAACATTGTGTCTCGTGTCTCATGTTACCATCCGCCTAGACGCACAGTTCGGGACCCCCTACCCGAGATCCACCGGTTTTGACACCGACATTGGTGCTTTCATTGAGAGTTCCTCTGTGTCATCACCGATAGGCTTGATGGCTTCTTCAATCGACAACAGCGCCGTCCAGGGTGAGACTTTTCTCCCCGGATAGATCTTCGTATTCGGCGGCTTCGCACTGCGGGCCAATTCACTTGGCCATCTGGAGCAGATCGAAAGCTACGCCCCTGGCAGTCAGGTCAGATTTGGAAGCCTAAACTTCACGGCGGATATCCGCGGAGACTTGATCTTCGATGGATCCGAGCCGCAGCCATGCGTGCCGCACTGTCACGATGGGCATGATCTAACTCTGCCGCCGGACAGTGCCTTGGAGGTCGCACACGAATCCGCTCCGACCCATAGTCCGGAGCCGATTGCGTAGATCGAGGACGGGTGGCTGGACACCGCCTCGGGAGCTGCGACTTCCACGGCGATGGAGCCAAACACTGGCCTTGTCCCTTATAAAGCTCGTGACTCCGAGGTGCCGGACTCCGAACCTCCTGCGCCCCTGCCAATCGAATCCGATTGGGCGCCGATCATGGAGTTCACCGCCGCGGACATCTTTCAACACTCACCCTTTGGCGACATCCTAAATTCGCTAAAGCATCTCTCGCTATCCGGAGAGCCCTGGCCGGATTATGGCCAGGATGGTTGGGACGCGGACGACAAAGAAATTCAAGACCCACCCACCACCCACTTTGTAGCCACTGTCGACGATCTAACCGACATGCTAGACTACGACTCCGACGACATCAACAGTATGGACAACGATGCCGGAGACGATCAAGAACCAGCGCCCACAGGGCATTGGAAGACCACCTCGTCATACGACATATACATGGTGGACACCCCAAAGGATGGGGATGGAGAAGAAGCAGCGGAGGCAGATTCCTTAAAGAAATAGCCCAAGCGCCGACGTCAGTGGCGCCGCTCTAAATCCCGCCACAGCAAGAATGGATATTCCGGCACAGGAGATAATAACACCCAGAAAGTGCCGAAGACAATCCCCTACTGCAAGATTTAGCGCAGGAGGATGCAGAATCAAGCCCTCACGAGAGAGCGACAGACGAAGAGGTCGAGGATGATAATTACATACCTCCCTCCGGAGACGAGGCAAGCCTCGACGACGACGAATTCGTCGTGCCTGAGGATCCCGTCGAACAAGAGCATTTCAAACGCAGGCTAATGGCCACAGCAAATAGCCTAAAGAAAAAGCAGCAGCAGCTTCAAGCTGATGAAGACCCGCTGGCTGACCGATGGACCGAGGTCCTCGCGGCTGAAGAGTACGAACTCGAACGCCCCTCCAAGAGCTACCCAAAACGCAAGTTGCTCCCCCGATTAGAGGAGGAAGCATACATACCTTCATCACCAGCGCACAATACGGCTGACCGACCACCCCGTGGTCGCGATAGAGAGGCATCCAGGCCCTCCATCAAGACTGTACCCCGGCATCATTCGAAAAGTATGAAGCCACGGGGGAACGCGCCGGACTTGCGGGATATATTAGAGGACAAGGCAAGACAATCCAGATCTATCTATGGATCACGTGGGCGCCCCATGACCCACGACGAATATCGTCGCGCCGGATACAAATACTCCGGCCGGGCGGAACACAGCAGACAACGCTCCCTTGAGCTACGTCGTGATATTGCTCAATACAGAGGCGCCGCACACCCACTATGCTTCACAGACGAAGTAATGGATCATCAAATCCCTGAAGGGTTTAAACCCATAAACATTGAATCCTACGATGGCACGACAGACCCCGCGGTTTAGATCAAAGATTATCTCCTTCACATCCATATGGCCCGCGGCGACGATCTCCACGCCATCAAGTATCTCCCACTCAAGCTTAAAGGACCAGCCCGGCATTGGCTTAATAGCTTGCCCATAGAGTCAATTGGGTGTTGGGAGGACCTGGAAGCCGCATTCCTCGACAACTTCCAGGGCACATATGTGCGACCACCAGACGCCGATGACCTAAGCCACATAATTCAGCAGCCAGACGAATCGGCCAGACAATTCTGGACACGGTTCTTAACGAAGAAAAATCAAATCATCGACTGTCCGGATGAAGAGGCCCTCGCAGCCTTCAAACATAACATCCGCGACGAATGGCTAGCCCGGCACCTAGGACAGGAAAAACCGAAATCCATGGCAGCCCTCACATCATTAATGACCAGCTTCTGTGCGGGAGAGGATAGCTGGCTAGCTCGCAGCAACAACCTCAGTAAAAATGCTGGCAGTCCGGATACTAAGGACCATAACGGCAGGTCGCGTCGAAGCAAAAACAAATGCCGCGTTAACGGCGACAACGATGAGGATACGGCAGTCAACGTCAGATTCCGAGGCTCTAAACCTGGTCAGCGGAAGAAGCCATTCAAAAGAACCACTCCGGGTCCGTCCAATTTGGACCGAATACTCGACCGCTCATGCCAGATACATGGCACCCCCGAAAAGCCAGCTAACCACACCAACAGAGATTGTTGGGTATTTAAGCAGGCAGGCAAGTTAATTGCCGAAAACAATGACAAGGGGCTGCACAACGACGACGAGGAAGAGACCCGACCGCCGAACAGTAGAGGACAGAAGGGTTTCCCCCCACAAGTGCGGACGGTAAACATGATATACGCAACCCATATACCCAAGAGGGAGCGGAAGCGTGCACTAAGGGACGTATATGCGATGGAGCTAGTCGCCCCTAAGTTCAGTCCATGGTCCTCTTGCCCGATCACTTTCGATCGAAGAGACCATCCGACCAGTATCTGCCATGGCGGATTCGCCGCATTGGTTTTAGACCCAATCGTCGATGGATTTCACCTCACGAGAGTCCTGATGGACGGCGGCAGTAGCCTGAACCTGCTTTATCAGGATACAGTGCGCAAGATGGGCATAGACCCCTCAAGGATTAAACCTACAAAGACGACCTTCAAAGGCGTCATACCAGGTGTTGAGGCCAATTGTACAGGCTCAGTCACACTGGAAGTGGTCTTCGGATCCCTGGATAATTTCCGGAGCGAGGAGTTAATCTTCGACATAGTCCCGTTCCGCAGCGGCTATCACGCTCTGCTCGGACGAACCGCATTCGCAAAGTTCAACATGGTGCCGCATTATGCATACCTCAAGCTCAAGATGCCAGGCCCTCGTGGTGTCATCACGGTCAACGGAAATACGGAACGCTCCCTCCGAACGGAGGAACATACAGCGGCTCTCGCGGCAGAAGTACAGAGCAGCCTTCTAAGGCAATTTTCGAGTCCGGCCGTTAAACGGCCGGACACGGCCAAACGCGCCCGGAGCAACATCAACCAAGACCACCTGACACGTTCCGAGCACGCGTAGCAATGCAGCCCCAACCCCAGCCCTCGCATGATTGCAAGACCAACCCTCCGCGTACATCATCACGCTCTGGAGATACCATGGGCCTAGGGGGAGGGGCACGACCAACAGACCCAGAGTGCGGCTCGACCACACCAGGGGCTCACAAGTATGTCGCTCTTTTTTTTATTTTCCTTCTTTGTATACATAGGACTCCGTTCACCAGAGGCCCTGTCCGGCGGCGAACCCGCCAAACTCACGATGCAACAGCCAGGGAGGGAAAAAGGCTGTGACGAACACTCAGGTGGTCTCCATTACAAGCATTAAATTTGATTATATACACCAGTCCGCAGCCCACCCCTGGAGGGGGACATGTTTAATTAGTCCAATCCCTTGCTTACCGCACTATTTGTATCATTCCGCACTCATAGCAGAATTCCTTGAATAAATAATGCAGCACTTTTTGCCTGTAATTGCATTACTTTACATATATGTTCACTAATGACATCTTGCGCCCGTATATTTTGGTACGGCCGAATACACCAGGGCTTATGTTCCCCGCATTATGGTGTGATAAGTCCGAACACTTTCACAAGTGCGGCACCCTGAACTTATAGCATTATATGAATCGGCTCCGAATCATGTCTTGGGTCAATAGTTGGGTTTGCCTGGCTCCCACGTTTTGGTACCTTACGTTCCGTTCTATCGGCTAAGGTGGCACTGGGAGAACCACTGCGATTGCGCCCCGGTTGAGCTGGGCGAGCGCCTCAGTGGAGAAAGCTAAAACTGACTGTCATGATAAGGCGAGAGACTGGTCGTTGTTCGAGAGGTCTTTTCGAGTCCTTAAAGACTTATGCCGCTTCAAGCGAAGAACAGGATAATGTCCGGCCAAGGCGTGGATAGCGCCCCGAACTCGGTCTTCCGAATACTAGGGGCTTCGCTGAAATTTAAAATTATAGAATTCTATGGCTAAGTGAGAGTGTTCAAGTATTATAAGTCCGGTTGCCTTGTTCGTTGTGTTGAGCGCCTCCCTAGATGGACCCAAAAATGGGAACAAGAGTGCTCAGGTTTATCCCGAACACCCTAGCACTCGTGGCTTGGGGGCTGAAGCCGACGACTTGCCATCTCTTAGATATTATAAACGGCCGCATAGAAGGTAATATTTTAAATCACACAAGCGTTGCTTAGCGCATATGAACAAAGTTTTCAGCGCACAGGATACTACATAGCGAGTCTACTCAATAATTACATCTCTGGGGCACTCATCTGCAATCTTGCGGGCACCCTTCAGGACAGTCTTATAGTACATCTCGGGCATACGATACTCCTTGCCCGCTGGCGGCGCGTCAGTGATAAGCCTCTCCGCATCCAGCCTGCCCCAATGCACCTTCATGCGGGCAAGGGCCCGACGAGCACCTTCAATACAGGCGGAATGCTTGATGACCTCCTGTAACGCCCCAGAGATACTTTCCATATTTGTATCCAACTCTTGCCGTCTCCGGCGCTAAGTTATATTTATTTCTCGGGTTGGGTCTTTGTCTCCGTGTGTTGTTTTTCTTTTTCGTGCATCTCTTATCATGTCATCACGTGCATTGCATTTGCATACATGTTCATCTCATGCATTCGAGCATTTTCCCCGTTGTCCGTTTTGCATTCCGGCGCTTCGTTCTCCTCCGGTGGTCATTTCTAGTCTTCTTTCGTGTGTGGGGTTTAAACATTTCCGGATTGGTCCGAGACTTGCCAAGCGGCCTTGGTTTACTACCGGTAGACCGCCTGTCAAGTTTCGGGTCATTTGGACTTCGTTTGATACTCCAACGGTTAACCGAGGGACCGAAAAGGCCTCGTGTGTGTTGCAGCCCAACACTCCCCAAATTTGGCCCAAAACCCACCAAACTCTACTCCATGTCCTAGAGCGTTAGATCACGATCGTGTGGGCGAAAACCGCACCTCATTTGGACTCTCCTAGCTCCCTCTATGCCTATTTATACCCCCTCCATTCGGATCTCTTCTTCCCCCGTCCGAAACCCTAGTCCAAAAAAAAACATCCTCCGCCGCCGACGGACACGTCCGCCCCAGCGCCGGACGCGTCCGCCGCCGCCCGCCTCCGCCACTCAGGCGCTGCCACGTGGGCGAGCGCCCACTTCGCCGCCGCC
>NC_041385.1:238090257-238099678 GCF_002162155.2 Triticum dicoccoides
CGCCCCGGGTCGCCGGATCCGCCCCCCGGCGACCACCTCCTCCACGCCGGCGAGCTACCCCGGCGCCCCTCCACCTCTCTCCGGCCGCCGCGCCATCGCCGGCATCTTCTGTGGCCGCGAGATCGGATCGGGAGTGGGTAGCTACAGTAAACCCTAGCGCCCCCCCGTTGACTTTCTCCCTCTCCCATTATATTTTTCTTACTACTTTGACTGCTTGTATCTCGGCAACCGTAGCTCCGTTTTGGGCATACGATATATCAAAATCTTCGCCTCGACATGTGCATCATTTCATTCCATTGCATCATTTGCATTTGAGGTCATCTTGACGCCCAAAATGCTGTTAGAAGGAGGCATCGTGAGTTAAATTGCAGATCCGTTAGTTCATCATGCACTTTTGTCATTTTTGCTATGTTTAATTCGTGCATGATATGCCTGTGCCCCTTTGGGATGTATTGTGAAGCATTTTGTCTTCTTTCCATAGGTGCCATCCATGTATTTTTAGGATGTGTGTGTTGTCTTGTGCAAGCTTGCGAAGTAGGGTACCTGAGAATGCAGATTTCAGGGACTTAGTGATTTTTAGTTCAGGATGCTATATGTCCAGCTTGTTTCCTAGTGATCCGTGCCTCTTTTGAGGATGATCAGTAAGGGAGTTTTGATATTTATGTTATGCTCTATCCATCCATGTCTTTGTTTGCATATGTGGAGTACTCTAGGTTGACTCAATCGAGCTCAACTTTTGCTTCGTTGTTAATCTCGGCAGATCGTCAACTTGTTTGCGGTTTTGCCGATGCTACCGTTAGTGTTCCATGCATGCTATGCCTTCGTTCTTGCCATGTGTAGCTAGAACTTTGTGCCTTCTTCCTGGTTATATGCTTTCCTTGCCATGACTTGCACCGTAGTGAGTGCATCGAGCTCGTTTACATGCCTTCGTGAGTTAAATTTCAGCATGTCTCAGTTTTCACTAAGTCTGAAAACTGATTGTGTTCGAGCTATGTTCGTGAGCTCGGTAGAGTATTTTGTGAACCCTTTTGGCCCCAGGTCACTTTGGGTGTTTTATTAAGCTTGTTGAGTATCTCCATGCCATGTTCTTACTTGTCATGTTCAGGTTTTCTATCATGTTGATTTGCTGCTCCGAAGAGAGCATCATGGTCTGAAATTTCAGACTAGTGTTAATTTCACTAAGTCTGAAACCTGTTTTGCTTTTGCGTTTTAGCCATGCTTGTTTGAACCTCTTAATGGATGAATTTGCCTATGGCTCAGTGCTAGTGTTTTGTCAACCATCTTGTGTACATCACTGCCATATATTTTGTTTTCATGTTTGGGGGCTGTAGCATGTTCATTTCGTTGCATTTAGATGCCTACTTGCTGTAAATCGCAGACCGGTGTCATATCTTAAAATGCTTGCCATTTCTAAACCGTAGCACCGATTCCTATGATCTTTATATCGTTTTCAAGCGATTTCATCCCCTCTATCCAGTGGCACACTTGGTTTTCCAAGTTGATGCCAGGTTCATGCATTTCCTGTCATATCTTGCATTTTGCATCCCGCATCGCATCCCGCATAGCATATCGTCATTTCATCATATTGCTTGGTCTTGCCCGTGGTTGATTGTATCCTTGTTGCTTGTTTGTCTTGTTGGGTAGAGCCGGGAGACGAGTTCGCTACCGAGGAGCCCGTTGAGTTTGCTTGTGAGGATCCAGTCAACTCTGACAACTGTGCAGGCAAGATGATCATACCCTCGAAATCACTACTATCTTTGCTATGCTAGTTTGCTCGCTCTTTTGCTTTGCCACTGCTACGATGCCTACCTTTTGCTTGTCAGCCTCCCAATTGCCATGTTGAACCTCTAACCCACCTTTGTCCTAGCAAACCATTGATTGGCTATGTTACCGCCTTGCTCAGCCCTTCTTATAGTGTTGTTAGTTGCAGGTGAAGATTGGAGCCGTTCCTTGTTGGAACATTTATTTACTTGTCGGGATATCATTATATTGCTATGTTATCTTAATGCATCTATATACTTGGTAAAGGGTGGAAGGCTCGGCCTCTCGCCTAGTGTTTTGTTCCACTCTTGCCGCCCTAGTTTTCCGTCATATCGGTGTTATGTTCCCGGATTGTTGCGTCCCTTACACGGTTGGGCTATAATGGGAACCCCTTGATAGTTCGCCTTGATTAAAGCTTTTCCAGCAATGCCCAACATTGGTTTTACCATTTGCCACCTAGCCTCTTTTCCCTTGGGTTTCCGGAGCCCGAGGGTCATCGTATTTTAGCCCCCCTTGGGCCAGTGCTCCCTCTGAGTGTTGGTCCGAACTGAGCTGCCTGCGGGGCCACCTCGGGGAAACTTGAGGGTTGGTTTTACTCGTAGCTAGTCTCATCTGAGTGTGCCCTGAGAAAGAGATATGTGCAGCTCCTATCGGGATTTGTCGGCACATTCGGGCGGTGTTGCTGGACTTGTTTTAACCTGTGGAATCATCTTGTTGTACCAAGATACCGAGTCTGATCGGTGTGTCTTGGGTGGAGGTCTATTCCTTCGTTGACCGTGAGAGCTTGTCATGGGCTAAGTTGGGACTCCCCTGCAGGGATTGATCTTTCGAAAGCCATGCCCGCGGTTATGGGCAGATGGGAATTTGTTAATGTCCGGTTGTAGATGACTTGAACTAAACTTAATTAAAATGAATCAACCGTGTGTGTTACCGTGATGGCCCCTTCTCGGCGGAGTCCGGGAAGTGGACATGGTGTTGGAGTTATGCTTGCGCAGGATGTTCCTTTAGCTTCTCGCTCGTGCTTCGCCTTCTCTTCTCGCTCTCTTTTGCGTATAAGTTAGCCACCACATATGCTAGTCGCTTGCTGCAGCTCCACACATATTGGCCTTATCCATTCCTATGAGCTTAAATAGTTTTGATCGCGTGGGTGTGAGATTGCTGAGTCCCTGTGGCTCACAGATACTACAACTCCAGATGCAGGTCCAGGTGTTTCTGCTCCAGTTGACGACTACGAGCTCCAGTGGGAGTTCGACGAGGACTCTCAGCGATACTACGTATCTTTTCCGGATGATCAGTAGTGGTGCCTAGTTGGGGTTATCGATTCAGGACCTTGTCGCATGTTGGGGGTCTTTTCTATTTTGGCGCCGTAGTCGGGCCATGAGTGTTTGTTTGATGGATGTTATTTATGTACTCTGATGTGACGTGGCGAGTGTAAGCCAACTATGTTATCTCCCCCTTTTATTATATATTACATGGGATGTTGTAATGATTGCCTGACTTGCGACATTGCTTTCAATGCGGTTATGCCTCTAAGTCGTGCCTCGACACGTGGGAGCTATAGCCGCATCGAGGGCGTTACAAGTTGGTAATCAGAGCCATCCCCGACCTTAGGAGCCCCATTGCTTGATCGTTTTTAGCAGCCGAGTTGTGTCTAGAAAAATGTTTTGAGTCCTTAGGAATTATATATCGGAGAGCTTAGGAATTCTTTTTACTTCCCAGTCTCCTCATCGCTCTGGTAAGGCATCCTGGCGTAGAGTTTTGACTCTTCTCTTCTAAAATTTCACTAAATTTTTTTTAGGATCACGCGAGTATCTTGGTTTTGTTTTGATGGTTTTGTGACGAGAACATTGTTCTTGGTGCCTCCTGTCTTTAGGGGTTGTGGCAGTGTCCCGGGGAGTTGAGCTCCGAGGTGTTGTCGTCACAATTTCATCGTTGCAATTCTGGTATACTTGAGATATGTTCGCCGACATCGAAAATCTCTTTTATGCAGTTCGTTGGTGAGATAACCTCGACGCCACCCAGTACTGGGGCGGGAGTTCGGGAGTATCGCCATAACTTGTATAACGGATGCTTTTCGAAGGTTGAGGTAGATGGTTTCCGAAGTTTTCCTGGTTATGTGTTGAAGGATGGATACAGCTGGATGTAGGATTTGCTAGTTTGGGTGAGATATTGTGCTTCCCCTGTATCCCCAACACCTGATTGCATAACCGGAAAGGTTCGGGAGTTTCATAGGTGGGAATTCTAGTAGCTCTAGTTCTTCTTCCACGGATATTGGTTTGAGATTGGGATTTCTTACCGATTATTCGTTCTTGATCCGTACCTTGTTGATTTATTTCTCTTCCTTAATTCTTCGTGGCTTCTCAATTTATGGATATGTGATCATTTGAAGAGGAATGCATTCGTTCATTTTGTTCGGATGTGAAGACTATATGTTGCAATTTTCATTCCGTTGGATTCAGCTTCTATATTGTTGTCTATCTATGTGCTAATGGTGGTCAACCTCTTCAGGATGGCTCCTTCAACGCGCACGACTCCGAATCCTAATCCGCCTCCACCTCCGCCTCCTCCGGAAGCATGGCAAGCTGTGATGGCCGCTACTAATGCAAACACACAGTTGATCATGCAAATCCTTCAAGAGCGCAATCAAGGCAGTCAAGGGAATCAAGGCCATAATCAGCACCACTTTGCTACACTGAACCAGTTCCTTGCTAATGGCCCAAAGACGTTTAGCGGTTGTGTTGAGGCTACCGATGCTGACGATTGGCTAGTGGATCTGGGCAAGCATTTTGAATGTAGCAACGTCAGGCCTGAAGATTTCGTCAAGTTCGCTTCTTTCCAGCTCAAAGATCAGGCTGCAGAGTGGTTCCAGCAGTACAAGGATTCCAGAGGTGGACGTGTTATCACTTGGGATGATTTCCGTCAAGATTTCCACGCTCATCACATCCCTCAAAGTGTGGTTGAGAGTAAGCGTCAGGAATTCCGCAATCTGAAGCAAGGCTCTTTGTCTGTCTATGACTACAACAAGTTGTTCCAGAAGCTCGCCCGTTTTGCCAAGCAGGATGTTCCTGATGAGAAGAGCATGATCTATCAGTTCAGGGGTGGTCTTCGTGAGAAAATTCAGCTCGCTCTTGTCCTCTTTGATCCGTTGAGATACGATGAGTTCTACAACATGGCACTGAAGCAAGAGGCTTCTCAGATAAGGTGTGATGCTTCCAGGAAGCGTGCCAGAGATGTTACTCCTTCTTCCTCTACTCAAGTGGTCAAGCAGCAGAAGTATTGGCTTCCTCCTCCTCCGTTCCGTCAGCCGTATCAGCAGAAGAGCAAAGGTGGCAGTGGTTTCTCCCACCCACCCAACCCAGGCTTTCAGAACAAGGCTTCGTCTCAAGCGCCAAGATCGAGTGCTCCGTATCACCGTCCGCTTTCAGAGGTCACGTGCAACAAGTGCCAACAGAAGGGTCACTATGCCAACAAGTGTACCAACCAGAGGCGTCTTCCTCCTCCTCCTCCTGTCAGATCGGCAAGTACAGCTGTGGTCAAGCACAATCCCAAGAACACCAAGGTCAATATGCTGAATGCAGCTCAGGCTGAGGATTCTTCAGATGTGATCATGGGTAACCTTCCTGTTAATGATATTCCTGCAAAAGTTCTTTTTGACTCTGGTGCATCGCATTCCTTCATGTCATTTCCATTTGCATCGGAGAACAATTTTAGCACTAGGGCATTACCTAGAGCTATGCAAATCGTCTCTCCAGCTAAGCGACTAAGTTCCAGTATGGAGGTGCCGGATATTTCAATCTTGATGGGTGATTTCAAGTTTCTTGCTTCTCCAATGGTTCTTGGCAACTCGGATATCGATCTTATTCTCGGGATGGACTAGCTCTCTAAGCATAAAGCTCAGCTTGATTGTGCAGCCAGGCAGATTCAACTGACTCATTCGTCTGAGGAGGTCATTGTCTTTGCCGCTCGGGATAATTCCATCCGGTTGTTTTCTCTCAATGAGAAGGGTGAATTGGATGCTATTTCGCAGATTCCGGTTGTTTGCGAATATCAAGACGTCTTTCCAGAAGAACTTCCACGGATGCCTCCAAACCGGCCAGTTGAATTCGTTATTGAACTTGAGCCTGGCACGGAACCTGTGTGCAAACGTCCCTACAAGCTCGGCCCCGAAGAGTTGAAGGAGTTGAAGAAGCAACTCGATGAGCAAGAAAGATTGGGTCTCATTCGGCCTAGTACTTCTCCGTGGGGTTGTGGTGTTCTTTTTGTGAAGAAGAAGGATGGATCGAGTCGACTTTGTGTTGATTACCGTCTAGTAAACAAGAAGACCATCAAGAACAAATACCCACTTCCCAACATCAATGAGCTGTTCGAACAACTCAAGGGTGCTCAAGTATTCTCCAAGCTTGATCTCCGTATGGGTTATCATCAGATTCGTATTCGTGAGCAAGATATTCCCAAGACGGCGTTCAGAACAAGCTTTGGTTCATATGAATACACCGTCATGTCTTTTGGCCTCGCCAACGCTCCTCCGACGTTCTCTCGCATGATGAACTTCATCTTCAACCCCTACACCAATGAATTCGTTTTGGTCTATCTCAACGACATTCTGGTTTTCTCGAAGAACAAGGAAGATCATGCCAAGCACTTGCGTTTGGTACTTGACAAGCTCAGAGAACATCAGTTCTACGCCAAGTTCTCCAAGTGTGAATTTTGGCTCGATGAGGTTCTTTATCTTTGTCATATCATCTCTGCCAAGGGCATTTCCGTGAATCCTGAGAAGGTGTCTGCAATTGTGAATTGGGAACCTCCTCAGAACGTAAAGCAACTCCGCAGTTTCCTCGGTCTCGCAAGCTATTGCAGAAGAATCGTTGAAAACTTTTCTAAGATCGCCAAGCCTCTCTCAAATCTTCTTCAGAAGCACGTCAAGTACGTTTGGTCTCCGGAGTGTGATATTGCTTTCAACACTTTGAAAGAGAAATTGATCTCTGCTCCAGTTCTGACTCCGCCTGATGAAACCAAGCCGTACGAGGTCTTTTGTGATGCCTCTCTCCAAGGTCTCGGTGCTGTACTGATGCAAGAGAAGAAAGTTGTTGCTTATACCTCTCGTCAGTTGAAACCTAATGAGAAGAACTACCCCACTCATGATCTCGAGTTGGCGGCAGTTGTACACGCTTTGTTGACTTGGAGACATCTTCTATTGGGAAGGAAAGTGGATATTTTCACTGATCACAAGAGTCTCAAGTACATCTTCACTCAGCCTAATCTCAACCTCAGGCAGACTCGATGGGTCCAAATGATTCAAGAGTACAATCCGAGTATCGAGTATACTCCAGGCAAGGCTAATGTGATTGCTGACGCGTTGAGCAGAAAAGCATATTGCAACAGTCTGATTCTCAAGCCTTATCAACCCGAGCTTTGTGAAGCTTTCCGCAAACTGAATCTGCAAGTTGTTCCTCAAGGTTTCCTCTCTAACCTTCAAGTCTCTCCTACCTTAGAAGACCAGATTCGCCAAGCCCAACTTCTTGATGCTATGGTGAAGAAGGTGAAGATTGGTATTGCAAAGAGTCAGTCCAAGTACAAGTGCTTCCGACTTGATGACAAGGACACTCTCTTCTTCAAGGATCGAATTGTTGTGCCCAAAGGTGAACTCCGTAAGGTGATCATGAACGAGGCTCATAACTCTCTCCTCTCCATCCACCCTGGTAGTACGAAGATGTATCAGGACCTCAAGCAAGCTTATTGGTGGACTCGAATGAAGCGCGAGATCGCTCAATTCGTGAATGAGTGTGATGTCTGCAGAAGAGTGAAGGCAGAACACCAAAGGCCAGCTGGTCTCCTCCAACCTCTTGCCATTCCAGAATGGAAGTTTGACCACATTGAAATGGACTTCGTGACTGGGTTTCCAAAGTCCAAGCGTGGCAATGATGCTATATTCGTCGTCATCGACAAGCTCACCAAAGTGGCTCATTTTCTGCCTATCAAAGAGTCAATCACTGCAGCTCAATTGGCGGAACTCTATACCTCTCGCATTGTCTCTCTGCACGGTATTCCTCAAGTGATATCTTCAGACCGTGGCAGCATCTTTACCTCCAAGTTTTGGGATTCTTTTCAGAAGGCCATGGGCACCAACATCCGCTTCAGCACAGCTTTCCATCCTCAAACAAGCGGTCAAGTCGAGCGTGTCAACCAAATTCTTGAAGATATGCTCAGGGCTTGTTTGATCTCCTTCGGCATGAAGTGGGAGGATTGTCTTCCTTATGCTGAATTCTCGTACAACAAAAGCTTTCAAGCAAGTTCGGGCAAGGCCCCCTTTGAAATTCTGTATGGCAGGAAGTGCCGTACCCCTCTCAACTGGTCTGAAACCGGTGAACGTCAGCTGCTGGGTAATGACTTAATCACAGAAGCAGAAGAGATGTGCAAAGTCATTCGTGATAACCTCAAAGCAGCTCAATCCCGCCAGAAGTGCTACTATGATAGTAAGCACCGTGAATTGGCTTTCGAGATCGGAGATCATGTTTACCTCCGCGTCTCTCCCATGAAAGGTACTCGTCGCTTCGGTATCAAAGGGAAGCTTGCCCCTAGATACGTGGGACCTTTCAAGATTGTCAGCAAGAGAGGCGACATCGCCTATCAACTCGAGCTTCCTTCAAACTTTGCAAACGTTCATGATGTGTTCCATGTCTCTTAGCTTCGAAAGTGCTTCAAGACTCCTGACCGCACCGTCAACTTCGAGGACATTGAGCTCCAAGAAGATCTCTCTTATCGTGAGCACCCAGTTGCTATTCTTGAAGAGACTGAACGCAAGACTCGCAACAAGTCAATCAAATTTCTCAAAGTCAAGTGGTCACACCATTCCGCCCGTGAAGCTACCTGGGAACGCGAGGATCACCTCCGTTCTAAGTACCCGGAGTTCTTTCAGTCCTAGATCTCGGGACGAGATCTTTTCGTAGTGGTGGAGTGTTGTAACGCCCCAGAGATACTTTCCATATTTGTATCCAACTCTTGCCGTCTCCGGCGCTAAGTTATATTTACTTCTCGGGTTGGGTCTTTGTCTCCGTGTGTTGTTTTTCTTTTTCGTGCATCTCTTATCATGTCATCACGTGCATTGCATTTGCATACATGTTCATCTCATGCATTCGAGCATTTTCCCCGTTGTCCGTTTTGCATTCCGGCGCTTCGTTCTCCTCCGGTGGTCATTTCTAGTCTTCTTTCGTGTGTGGGGTTTAAACATTTCCGGATTGGCCCGAGACTTGCCAAGCGGCCTTGGTTTACTACCGGTAGACCGCCTGTCAAGTTTCGGGTCATTTGGACTTCGTTTGATACTCCAACGGTTAACCGAGGGACCGAAAAGGCCTCGTGTGTGTTGCAGCCCAACACCCCCCAAATTTGGCCCAAAACCCACCAAACTCTGCTCCATGTCCTAGAGCATCCGATCACGATCGTGTGGGCGAAAACCGCACCTCATTTGGACTCTCCTAGCACCCTCTATGCCTATTTATACCCCCTCCATTCGGATCTCTTCTTCCCCCGTCCGAAACCCTAGTCCAAAAAAAAACATCCTCCGCCGCCGACGGACACGTCCACCCCAGCGCCGGACGCGTCCGCCGCCGCCCGCCTCTGCCACTCAGGCGCTGCCACGTGGGCGCGCGCCCACTTCGCCGCC
>NC_041385.1:238100225-238130369 GCF_002162155.2 Triticum dicoccoides
GCCCTCCGCCGCCACGCGCCGCCCCGGGTCGCCGGATCCGGCCCCCGGCGACCACCTCCTCCACGCCGGCGAGCTACCCCGGATTCGTGCATGATATGCCTGTGCCCCTTTGGGATGTATTGTGAAGCATTTTGTCTTCTTTCCATAGGTGCCACCCATGTATTTTTAGGATGTGTGTGTTGTCTTGTGCAAGCTTGCGAAGTAGGGTACCTGAGAATGCAGATTTCAGGGACTTAGTGATTTTCACTAAGTCTGGGATATTTTAGTTCATGATGCTATATGTCCAGCTTGTTTTCTAGTGATCCGTGCCTCTTTTGAGGATGATCAGTAAGGGAGTTTTGATATTTATGTTATGCTCTATCCATCCATGTCTTTGTTTGCATATGTGGAGTGCTCTAGGTTGACTCAATCGAGCTCAACTTTTGCTTCGTTGTTAATCTGGGCAGATCGTCAACTTGTTTGCGGTTTTGCCGATGCTACCGTTAGTGTTCCATGCATGCTATGCCTTCGTTCTTGCCATGTGTAGCTAGAACTTTGTGCCTTCTTGCTGGTTATATGCTTTCCTTGCCATGACTTGCACCGTAGTGAGTGCATCGAGCTCGTTTACATGCCTTCGTGAGTTAAATTTCAGCATGTCTCAGTTTTCACTAAGTCTGAAAACTGATTGTGTTCGAGCTATGTTCGTGAGCTCGGTAGAGTATTTTGTGAACCCTTTTGGCCCCAGGTCACTTTGGGTGTTTTATTAAGCTTGTTGAGTATCTCCATGCCATGTTCTTACTTGTCATGTTCAGGTTTTCTATCATGTTGATTTGCTGCTCCGAAGAGAGCATCGTGGTCTGAAATTTCAGACTAGTGTTAATTTCACTAAGTCTGAAACCTGTTTTGCTTTTGCGTTTTAGCCATGCTTGTTTGAACCTCTTAATGGATGAATTTGCCTATGGCTCAGTGCTAGTGTTTTGTCAACCATCTTGTGTACATCACTGCCATATATTTTGTTTTCATGTTTGGGGGCTGTAGCATGTTCATTTCGTTGCATTTAGATGCCTACTTGCTGTAAATCGCAGACCGGTGTCATATCTTAAAACGCTTGCCATTTCTAAACCGTAGCACCGATTCCTATGATCTTTATATCGTTTTCAAGCGATTTCATCCCCTCTATCCATTGGCACACTTGGTTTTCCAAGTTGATGCCAGGTTCATGCATTTCCTGTCATATCTTGCATTTTGCATCCCGCATCGCATCCCGCATAGCATATCGTCATTTCATCATATTGCTTGGTCTTGCCCGTGGTTGATTGTATCCTTGTTGCTTGTTTGTCTTGTTGGGTAGAGCCGGGAGACGAGTTCGCTACCGAGGAGCCCGTTGAGTTTTCTTGTGAGAATCCAGTCAACTCTGACAACTGTGCAGGCAAGATGATCATACCCTCGAAATCACTACTATCTTTGCTATGCTAGTTTGCTCGCTCTTTTGCTTTGCCACTGCTACGATGCCTACCTTTTGCTTGTCAGCCTCCCAATTGCCATGTTGAACCTCTAACCCACCTTTGTCCTAGCAAACCATTGATTGGCTATGTTACCGCCTTGCTCAGCCCTTCTTATAGCGTTGTTAGTTGCAGGTGAAGATTGGAGCCGTTCCTTGTTGGAACATTTATTTACTTGTCGGGATATCATTATATTGCTATGTTATCTTAATGCATCTATATACTTGGTAAAGGGTGGAAGGCTCGGCCTCTCGCCTAGTGTTTTGTTCCACTCTTGCCGCCCTAGTTTTCCGTCATATCGGTGTTATGTTCCCGGATTGTTGCGTCCCTTACACGGTTGGGCTATAATGGGAACCCCTTGATAGTTCGCCTTGATTAAAGCTTTTCCAGCAATGCCCAACATTGGTTTTACCATTTGCCACCTAGCCTCTTTTCCCTTGGGTTTCCGGAGCCCGAGGGTCATCGTATTTTAGCCCCCCTTGGGCCAGTGCTCCCTCTGAGTGTTGGTCCGAACTGAGCTGCCTGCGGGGCCACCTCGGGGAAACTTGAGGGTTGGTTTTACTCGTAGCTAGTCTCATCTGAGTGTGCCCTGAGAAAGAGATATGTGCAGCTCCTATCGGGATTTGTCGGCACATTCGGGCGGTGTTGCTGGACTTGTTTTAACCTGTCGAATCATCTTGTTGTACCAAGATACCGAGTCTGATCGGTGTGTCTTGGGTGGAGGTCTATTCCTTTGTTGACCGTGAGAGCTTGTCATGGGCTAAGTTGGGACTCCCCTGCAGGGATTGATCTTTCGAAAGCCGTGCCCGCGGTTATGGGCAGATGGGAATTTGTTAATGTCCGGTTGTAGATGACTTGAACTAAACTTAATTAAAATGAATCAATCGTGTGTGTTACCGTGATGGCCCCTTCTCGGCGGAGTCCGGGAAATGGACACGTTGTTGGAGTTATGCTTGCGCAGGATGTTCCTTTAGCTTCTCGCTCGTGCTTCGCCTTCTCTTCTCGCTCTCTTTTGCGTATAAGTTAGCCACCACATATGCTAGTCGCTTGCTGCAGCTCCACACATATTGGCCTTATCCATTCCTATGAGCTTAAATAGTTTTGATCGCGTGGGTGTGAGATTGCTGAGTCCCTGTGGCTCACAGATACTACAACTCCAGATGCAGGTCCAGGTGTTTCTGCTCCAGTTGACGACTACAAGCTCCAGTGGGAGTTCGACGAGGACTCTCAGCGATACTATGTATCTTTTCCGGATGATCAGTAGTGGTGCCTAGTTGGGGTTATCGATTCAGGACCTTGTCGCATGTTGGGGGTCTTTTCTATTTTGGCGCCGTAGTCGGGCCATGAGTGTTTGTTTGATGGATGTTATTTATGTACTCTGATGTGACGTGGCGAGTGTAAGCCAACTATGTTATCTCCCCCTTTTATTATATATTACATGGGATGTTGTAATGATTGCCTGACTTGCGACATTGCTTTCAATGCGGTTATGCCTCTAAGTCGTGCCTCGACACGTGGGAGCTATAGCCGCATCGAGGGCGTTACACCTCCACCCAGGGGCATGCATCCACCACCCGCCGCACGAGGCCGAAGTAGCTCCCAGGCATGGCCCCTCCAGGCCACAGCCGGACTATGAGGCCCTTCATGGCCTGCTCGGCTACCTTGTGGAGCTCGACCAACTGCTTCAGCTGGTCGCTAGGGGGCACCGGATGGCCAATCTCAGCGTACTGAGACCAGAAGACCTTCTCCGTTAAGCTCCCCTCCTTGGCTCGGTAGAATGCGGCGGCATCGGACACACTACGAGGCAGATCTGCAAACGCCCCTGGAGAGCTCCGAATTCAGGTAAGTGTCAAGTAGTTTACATTAACATGCTTGCTTTGCATGAAAAATGCCTTACACGCCGCTATTTTCTTCACCGCCTCAATCTCCTGAAGGGCCTTTTGGACCTCGGCCTTGGCGGCTTTGGCACTTTCGAGAGCCGAGGCAAGCTCGGACTCTCGAGTCTTTGAGTCGCGCTCCAAACTCTCATGCTTTTCCATGAGAGCCTGGAGCTCTTGCCGCACTTCTGCCACCCGCGCCTCCTGCTTCTCTCGCTCCGCTCGTTCCGCGGCCGCATTGCATTCGGCCGCGGACACAGCCTCCTTCAGGGCCGCCACCTCATTCGTGGCCCCTGCAGTACCCACGTTATCCTTGTTATTTTTTTGCAACCGAAATCCTTTTCTGTAAGGTAAATATTCAAAGTGGTGTTACTCACCTTATTTGTCCTCGAGCTGCTTCTTGGCACGGCCGAGCTCTTGCTCGGACCGCTCGAGATCTTGCTTCAATGCACCAACCTACACAGTCAGTGCGGCAGAGGTCAGCAGCGCAGCCTGCAAACCCATATTGACATAATTTTTAGCTACCCTGCGTCTATCTTTATAGATCCTCAGTCCGGCTTTTCTTTCCGAACACCAAACCGAGCATCAAGGGCTACTGTCTATGCGATATTACATTACATATTTTTAACTTCTTACCTCAAAGCCTGTTAGAAGGCTGCTGCAGGCTTCGGTCAGCCCGCTCTTGGCGAGCTGAACCTTTTGAATCACCGCACTCATGATAGTGCGGTGTTCCTCCTTGATGAAAGCGCCTCCAACAAGTTGTCCGGCGCCTCCGGTTGGACGGGGGCCACCGGCGTCACGGTCTTGCCATTCTTGCGAAGGGGCCGCCTGCCGGACTCCGGAACCACTGCGGGTTCCGGCGTGGAGTCCGGCGCAAAGTCCGGGAGGCTGCCTTGCGGCGCCTCCGGAGCCTCCTCCTGATGGGTCCCTTCCTGGGATCCCACCTTGGCGTCCTTAGTGGCACGAGGAGTGGAGGCAGTCGGGATGGAATCCACATCCGACGGAGCCAACGACCCGCTCGACGAAGCGGGGAGATCATCGTCGGCCGGACTGCGGGCAGTATGTGGCATTAGAAGGACACTATGTGACACAAAAGAAATCACAGATCATTCAGAATCAGGATACTTACGATCTTGCCGGAGGCCTGGCCCTCGAGGGCCACTCTTCTTCGCCATTGGTGGAGTTGTCCGGGGGAATAGTTCTTCCCGTCTTGGACCCCTTGGCCTCCCCTGTCGGGGAAGCCTACCTCTTCCTCTCTCCTTCCTCTGGGAGAGAGTCTTCTTCCTCCTCCTCGCCTTCGGTGGAGGAGTCTGCCTCGGTGTCGTTGGACACCTGAAAACGGGAACTCTTTCAAGTACCCGTGGCCTCCTTCTTGGCCTTCTTCTTCGGCACAACATGCGGTGCCGGAACCAGCAACCCCTCTAGACGGGCGTCTACTGGGTTTTCTGGCATGGGAGCCGGGCAGATGATCTGCTTGGCCTTCTTCATCCAGTCCTGTCAAAGGAAAAGGAAGATTGAAACCCGCATAGGGTCAAACTATTGAAAACAAGTGTCCCATAAAGGGGTAGAATCACTTACCTCGTCAGCTAGTCGCTGCGAGCGAAATCCACGATCTTCAGTAGCGGATGTGGGAGCTTCAGCGCCCTTGAACAGCACTCTCCAGGCGCCTTCGTACGTCATGTCGAAGAGCCTGCTCAATGCCTGGTGATGTGACGGATTGAACTCCCACAATTTAAATGCCCGTTGTTGGCAGGGGAGAATCCGGCGGATGAGCATGACTTGGACCACATTGACAAGCCTGAGCTTCTTGTTCACCAGCTTCTGGATACAGGCTTGGAGTCCTGTCAGCTCCTCCGAACTATCCCATAGCAAGCCCTTCTCTTTCTAGGAGGTGAGCTGCGAAGGGATACCAGATCTGAACTCGAGGGCCGCCGCCCACGTAGGGTCGCGCGGCTCGGTGATGTAGAACCACCCCGATTGCCACCCCTTTTGACGGACTCCACAAAGGACCCTTCGAACCAGAGGACGTTGGGCATCTTGCCCAACATGGTGCCTCCGCACTCCGCTTGAGTGCCCTTCACTACCTTCGGCTTGACATTGGAGGTCTTGAGCCACAAGCCGAAGTGGGGCTGGATGCAGAGGAAGGCCTCGCACACGACGATAAACGCCGAGATGTTGAGGATGAAGTTCGGCGCCAGATCTTGGAAATCTAGGCCGTAGTAGAACATGAGCCCCTGAACAAAAGGGTGAAGTGGAAAGCCCAGTACGCGGAGGAAGTGGGGAAGGAAAACGACCCTCTCATGGGGCCTGGGGGTGGGGATGAGCTGCCCCTTGTCGGGCACCCGGTGCGCGATGTCGCTGGAGAGGTATCCGGCGCCGTGCAGCTTTTCGATGTGCTCCTCCTTAATGGTGGAGGATAGCCATTTGCCTCCCGCTCCGGACATGGTCGGAGAAGGTCGAGGCGAGACGCACAGACTTGGGCACTGGATCTCGAGAGTGCGCGGAGATGGATAAGCAAAGGAGGAAGAAGGCGTAGGTGAAAAGGTGGATCCTTATCCCCTTATATATAGGCGGACGAAGACTATGCGTCCCAACCGGCCTAGTAAAACTCGCTTATCTCCCAAGCGCCACCATCAATGGCGCGGTTGGGTTACCCACGTCCGTATTGATGAGAATCCCAGGATAAGGGGAACACGATCTCTGCTTCGACAAGACGTGCCAAGGAAACCGCTTCGCTAAACGCGCTGAGGTGGTATAATAAAAAACGATTCAAGTAAAGGCTTGGTAGTGGCGTGACATCACGCTACAAGATACGTCAGCAGATCGAACCTATGTACATGATATTCTCTCTACGGTGGAATGTGGAAATTATTTTGCAGAGCCGGACACTATCCTGGTGTTCACAATCTTCTATGGATTATTCGTAGGAGGAACCCGCCTTGAAATGCCAAACATTATGCGCGCCGGACTCATCGTCATTGAAGCCAGGTTCAGGGGCTACTGAGGGAGTCCTGGACTAGGGGGTGTCCGGACAGCCGGACTATCATCGTCCGCCGGACCCAAAGACTATGAAGATACAAGATTGAAGACTTCGTCCCGTGTCCGGATGGAACTTTTCTTGGCGTGGAAGGCAAGCTTGGCGATACGGATATGTAGATCTCCTACCCTTGTAACTGACTCTGTGTAACCCTAGCCCTCTCCGGTGTCTATATAAACCGGAGGGTTTTAGTCCGTAGGACACAACAACCATTACAACAATCATACCATAGGCTGGCTCCTAGGGTTTAGCCTCCTTCATCTCGTGGTAGATCCACTCTTGGACTACCCATATCATCAATATCAATCAAGCAGGAGTAGGGTTGTACCTCCATCGAGAGGGCCTGAACCTGGGTAAAAACATCGTGTCCCTTGTCTCATGTTACCATCCGCCTAGACGCACAGTTCGGGACCCCCTACCTGAGATCCGCCGGTTTTGACACCGACAGGGACCATCTTCATCCTATGCCTCCCACGGATTGATAAACCTTAGGTCATCCACTTGAGGGAAATTTGCTACTGTCCTACAAACCTGTGCACTTGCAGGCCCAACAACATCTACAAGAAGAAGGTTGTGTAGTAGACATCAAGCTCTTTTCTGGCGCCGATGCCGGGGAGGTGAGTGCTTGAAGGTATATCTTTAGATCTTGCAATCGAATCTTTTTGTTTCTTGTTTTATCACTAGTTTAGTTTATAAAAGAAAACTACAAAAAAATGGAATTGAGTTTGCCTCATACGCTTCATCTTTTTACTATCTTTCGTGAGAATGATGGAAAGGAAAATTGTGCTCAAGTGCTAGAAGAAGAATGCATTAAAATATTTGGTACTAGATTGTATGATGAGCATGATTTCAATGTTGTTAGTATGAATTCCTTGAATATCCATGATGCTAATGATATGCAAAGCCACAAGCTTGGGGAAGCTATGTTTGATGAATATGATATTTTTGGCCCCCAAGTTCTAATGAGAAAATTTATTATGATGAAAGAATGCCTCCTATTTATGATGATTATATTGATGAAAGTGGGTTTGGAAGAGTGTCAACTTTAGGAAGTAGTGATCCCACTATTTTGGAGGATGTCGAATCTTGTTGTGATGAACATGAAAGTGGATTTGGAAGAGTGTCAACTTTATTTAGTGATGATTCCACTATTTCGGAAGAGGTTCCAATTGATTATGAGAACAAAGTTGCTATCTATGATGATTATTGTGATGACTTGTATGCTATTAAGAATAATGATAACCATGAAACTTGTCATCATGATTTTAGTTTTCAATTGGATTATGCCTCACATGATAATTATTTTGTTGAGTTTGCTCCCGCTATTCCGAATGAGAAGAATTTTGCTTATGTGGAGAGTAGTAAATTTTCTATGCTTGTAGATCATGAAAAGAATGATTTGTGCTGCTTATATTGTTGAATTCGTTCATGATGCTACTAAAAATTATTATGAGAGAGGAACATGTGTTCTTACATATTGCAATAATCTCAAGTCTCCCCTCTGTGTGTTGAAAATTTTGAAGCTATGCTTGTTTTGCCTTCCTACGCTAGTTGATTGTTGTTCCCATAAGTTGTTTGCACAAAAAAAACCTATGCATAGGAAGTGGGTTAGACTTAAATTTGCTAGTCATATGCTTCATGATGCTCCCGTTATGTTTCAATTCTTATCTTTTATGTGAGCATCATTGTCATCATCATGCCTAGCTATAAAGGCATCAAAGAAAAGCGCTTGTTGGGAGACAACCCAATATTTATCCTTACTGTTTTTTTGTGTTCACATGATTATGCTACTGTAGTAATCATGTTTCATAGCTTTTGTTTCAATAAAGTGCCAAGTAAGACCCTTAGGATAGCTTACGGTGATAGTTGTGTTGATCCTGCTGAAAATCAGAAACTTTTGCACCCCGTAAATTAGTTTTGTTAGTTCACAGAAACGTGATTCTGATCTAATTCTTTTTGCTCTGGATTGGTATAAACATAGCTTAGGACTTCCTAATTTGGTGGAATATTTGGAGTTCCAGAAGTATATGTTTGATACAGATTACTACAGATAGTTCTGTTTTTGACAGATTCTGTTTTTTGTGTGTTGTTTGCCTATTTTGATGCATCTATGAGTAGTATCGGAGGGTATGAACCATAGTTAAGTTGGAATACAGTAGATATTACACCAATATGAATTTAGAATGACTTCATTACAGTACCTAAGTGGTGGTTTTATTTTCATATACTAATGGAGCTTACGAGTTTTCTGTTGAGTTTTGTGTTGTGGAGTTTTCAAGTTTTGGGTAAAGATTCGATGGACTATAAAATAAGGAATGGCAAGAGCCTAAGCTTGGGGATGCCCAAGGCACACCAAGGTAATATTCAAGGACAACCAAGAGCCTAAGCTTGGGGATGCCTCGGAAGGCATCTCCTCTTTCGTCTTCGTTCATCGGTAACTTTACTTGGAGCTATATTTTTATTCACCACATGATATGTGTTTTGCTTGGAGCTTCATTTTCTCTTGTTAGTATTTTCTTGATGTTATTTATAATAATATTTTTCATCTATATTTTCAATAAAAAAGTCAAGGATAGCCTTTGCCATGCTTATTTTGCTAGTATACAGGTTGCTGTTTGAAAACAGAAAGTTTACCGCTGTTGCAAAAATTCCATAGAAAATTCAGAGAATGGTATAATGTTGAAACTTTTTGCATAATGAGCTCTGATACATTTAATACAGTGGGAATTTTATTTCATAATTTTTGGAGTTAGGGAAGTATTGATACTCTTGCATTCTTTACAGACTGTACTGTTTTGACAGACTGCTGTTATGGTTGCAATGTTTGCATATGTTTGCTTGTTTAATGATTATATTTGAGGATAGGAGTGTTAAATATGCAGAGGCATTTAGTATTCAATGTTGAATAATAATTTTAGTGATTTGTTACAGTAGAAAATGATAAGGTTTTGCATTGGTTTATACTAACCTATCACACGAGTTCTTGTTGAGTTTGGTGTGAATGAAGCTTTTTGAGAAATAGAGAAACCATGATATGAGAGGAATTAAGGAGACACAAAAGCTCAAGCTTGGGATGCCCAAGGCACCCCAAGATAATATTTCAAGAAGTCTCAAGCATCTAAGCTTGTGGATGCCCCGGTAGGCATCCCATCTTTCTTCTTCAACAACTATCGGTTAGTATCGGTTGAACCTAAATTTTTGCTTCTTCACATGAGTTGTGCTATCCTTGCAATGTCATTTTATTTTGTTTTGCTTGCTATTTGAATAAAATACCAAGATCTGAAATTCTTAAATGAGAGAGAGTCTTCATATAGTTACATAATTATTTAGCTACTCATTGATCTTCACTTATATCTTTTTGGAGTAGTTTGTCATTTACTCGTGTGCTTCACTTATATCCTATGAGTAAATTGTTGAATGAGTTGATTGTCATAAATCTGAAGTTATATATGTCTCATTTTCTTATCCCATGGGGAGTTATGACTTCACATCTAAGAAGTAGAGGTTGTAAATTTATTGATGGTTAGCAAGCATTGTATTGGTCATTTGAACAATTCATGAAAGAATATTGAAGGAAGAGAGATTCCACATATAAATATACTATCCTAGACATCTTTTATAATTGGGAGAACTCATTAAGTATGACATGCTAAATAGTTGTTGTTGGACAAGGAAGACAACGTAATGGTTTATGTTTTCCGACATCTCAGTTAAAGTATATTGTCATGGATCATTCAAAGATGCTGAGCTTGCCTTTCCCCCTCATGTTAGCCAAATTCCTAGCACCAAGTAGAGATACTACTTGTACTTCCAAATATCCTTAACCCTAGTTTTTGCCATGAGAGTCCACCATACCTACCAATGGATTGAGTAAGATCCTTCAAGTAAGTTGTCATCGATGCAAGCAATAAAAATTGCTCTCTAAATATGCATGACTTATTAGTGCGGAGCAAATAAGCTTTGTAGATCTTGTTATGGTAGCAATAAAAGCGACGAACTGCATAATAAAGGTGCATATACAAGGGGCAATATAAGGTGACGTTCTTTCACATTAAGATTTTGTGTATCCAACCCTAAAAGCGCATGACAACCTCTGCTTCCCTCTGTGAAGGGCCTATCTTTTACTTTATGTCTTTTACTTTATGCAAGAGTCAAGGTGATCTTCACCTTTCCCTTTTTCATTTTATCCTTTGGCAAGCACTTTGTGTTGGGGTGATCCTCTATATATATATGTATGTATGTATGTATATATATATATATATATCCAATTGGATGTAAGTTAGCATAAACTACTATTGTTGACATCACCCAAAGGTGAATACGTTGGGAGGCAACTCTATAAGCCCCTATCTTTCTCAGTGTCAGATTGAAGCTTCATAACCATTAGTATTGCGTGAGTGTTAGCAATTATAGAAGACTATACGATAGTTGAGTATGTGGAGTTTCTTATTCCTGAAAATAAGATGAAATGCAATTGTTCGATGACCAAGAATGAAGTTTGCTAGTTTTCAAGAAAGTTTATGGTCTATGCGTTAACTTGTGAATTGCTTGTTACTTGATCGTGAGAAGTTTTATGAGATGAACTATTGTTATGACATATTATCATGCTAGAAGAGGTGATTGAAATTATCATTGATCAAACTTGTGCACCTTCTAGCATTCACACTTCATAAATTCTTTCTTTTATCATTTACGTACTCGAGGACGAGTAGGAATTAAGCTTGGGGATGCTGATACGTCTCCAACGTATCTATAATTTATGAAGCATTCATGCTATTTTATTATCTGTTTTGAATAATTACGGGCTTTATTATACACTTTTATATTACTTTTGGGACTAACCTATTAACCGGAGGCCCAACCATATTGCTGTTTTATTGCTTGTTTTAGTATTTCGAAGAAAAGGAATATCAAATTGAGTCCAAACGGAATGAAACCTTCGGCGGTGTGATTTTTGGGAAGAATATGATCCTGGAGACTTGGAGTTCACGTCAGAAGATCCTTGAGGAGGCCAGGAGATAGGGGGAGCCCCCCTACCTGGCGTGCCCCCATGTCTCGTGGGCCCCTCGAGCACCTCCCGACCAACTTCTTTCTCCTATATAGTCCCACGTACCCTAAAAACATCCACGGAGAAGATAGATCCGGAGTTCCGCCGCCGCAAGCCTCTGTAGCCACCAAAAACCTCTCGGGAGCCCGTTTCGGCACCCTGCCGGAGGGGGAATCCATCACCAGTGGCCATCTTCATCATCCCGGCGCTCTCCATGACAAGGAGGGAGTAGTTCACCCTCGGGGCTGAGGGTATGTACCAGTAGCTATGTGTTTGATCTCTCTCTCTCTCTCTCTCTCTCTCTCTCTCTCTCTCGTGTTCTCTCTATGGCACGATCTTGATGTATCGCGAGATTGGCTATTATAGTTGGATCTTATGATGTTTCTCCCCCTCTACTCTCTTGTGATGAATTGAGTTTCCCTCTTGAAGTTATCTTATCGGATTGAGTTTTTAATTTTAGAACACTAGATGTATGTCTTGCTGTGTTTATCTGTGGTGACAATGGGATATCACGTGCCACTTGATGAATGTTTTGGTGACCAACTTGCGGGTTCCGCCCATGAACATATGCATAGGAGTCGGTACACGTTTTCTTGACTCTCCGGTAGAAACTTTGGGGCACTCTTTGAAGTACTTTGTGTTGGTTAGATGAATTTGCGATTGTGTGACTCATATCGTATAATCATGCCCACAAATACTTGAGGTGACAATGGAGTATCTAGGTGACATTAGGTTTTTTTTATTTGTGTCTTAAGGTGTTATTCTAGTATGAACTCTGATGGATCGAGCGGAATGAATAGCTCTATGTTATTTTACTATGAACTCTTGAATAGATCGATCAAAAAGGATAACTTTGAGGTGGTTTCGTACCCTACCATAATCTCTACATTTGTTCTCCGCAACTATTGGCTTTGGAGTGACTCTTTGTTGCATGTTGAGGGATTGTTATATGATCTATCTATGTTATTATTGTTGAGAGAACTTACACTAGTGAAAGTACGAACCCTAGGCCTTGTTTCCTACCATTGCAATACCGTTTACGCTCACTTTTATCATTAGTTACCTTGCTGTTTTTATATTTTAAGAATACAAAAACATATATCTACCATCCATATTGCACTTGTATCACCATCTCTTCGCCGAACTAGTGCACCTATACAATTTACCATTGTATTGGGTGTGTTGGGGACACAAGAGACTCTTTGTTATTTGGTTTCAAGGTTGTTTGAGAGAGACCATCTTCATCCTACTCCTCCCACAGATTGATAAACCTTAGGTGATCCACTTGAGGGAAATTTTCTACTGTGCTACAAACCTGTGCACTTTCAGGCCCAACAACATCTACAAGAAGAAGGTTGTGTAGTAGACATCAGGTCCAGATTAGTTACGATTTGTCCCTCGGCCAGAAGCCGATGGGTGATTTCCTTGGCCAAGTACCCAGCCTCCCGGAGCTTCGTAATGTCCTTCTCCTTGACGGAGGAGGCCATCCACTTGCCCTGCACTCCGGATCCGGACATGGCTGGAGTGCTTTCTTGGGGGCAGAGAAGATGAGAACTTGGGCTCTAGATCTCGAGAATGGTATGGGCAGAGAGAGAAAGAAGGCGTGGGCGAAAAAGGGTGAATCCTTATCCCTTTATAAAGGTAGTGAATATCATGCGCCTCCCCACTCACCTTAAAACTTGCCTATTCCCCAAGGGCCATGCACATGGCACGGTTGGGTTACCGACACCCGTATTGATGAGAATCCTGTAATAAGGGGACATGATCTCTGCTTTGACAAGACGTGCCAATGAAACCGCATCTCGAAATATGAAGCAGCAGGCTAAAAAATGGTTCGAATAATGACCACGCGGTGACGTGATGTCACGCTACAAAAACTTGTCAGCAGATTGGACTCGTGAAATATTATACACTCTACGGTTGTGTGTGGTATTTGTTTTGCAGAGCCGGACACGTTTTCCATGCCTGAAGACTATTGTGGAGTATTCGGGAAGGAACCCGCCTTGCAATGCCGAAGACAATCTGCCCGCCGGACTCATCGTCACTGAAGCCTAGTTCAGGGGCTACTGAGGGAGTCCTGGATTAAGGGGTCCTCGGACGGCCGGACTATTAACATGGGTCGGACTGTTGGGCTATGAAGATACAAGATAGGAGACTTTTTCCCGTGTCCGGATGGGACTCTCCTTTGGGTGGATGGCAAGCTTGGTGATTCGGATATGTCGATTCCTTTCTCTGTAACCGACTTTGTATAACCCTAGTCCCCTCCGTTGTCTATATAAACCGGAGGGTTTAGTCCATAGGGCAGAATCATAATCATATAGGCTAGACTTCTAAGGTTTTAGCCATCACGATCTCATGGTAGATCAACTCTTGTAATACTCATATTCATAAAGATCAATCAAGCAGGAAGTAGGGTATTACCTCCATGGAGAGGCCCGAACCTGGGTAAACATTGTGCCCCCCGCCTCCTGTTACCATTAGCCTTAGACGCACAGTTCGGGACCCCCTACCCGAGATCCGCCGATTTTGACACCGACAAGCAACCCCAGCATGCAACCGTGTAGGCTCGTCCTTCCTATGTATATAGTGGAAATGTTTCCTTTTCTCTCCATATGAACATATTTATATTGCGTACGTGCACTGAAGAAAAAAAACTTTATTTATAAATGACGCGGCACCTACTACTCATTCTCTAATAAAGCTTGCGCTTGGCATCACCAAAATATTAACCTTGCGATTGGCTCTTCGCCTCTTCCGGAAATCGACCAATAATGGTACTGCAGTATATATCGTTCTGGCTATATGAGATCGAATGAATTGCTGCACGTCTAACACGTGGGCGAGGGTCGAGGGGCGATGGAGAGCGTGTACTATTATGTTCGTTTCAATATGGACTACATAAGGAGCAAAATGAGTGAATCTACACTCTAAAATATGTGTATATACATCAGTGTTTGGAGTATGTAGTAGTAGTTCATATTGAAATCTACTAAAGGACATATATTCCAAACAAAATGATCATCTCTCTAACCAAGGTAGGGATGAGGAGTAAATGGAAAGGGTAGTAAAATTTTATCCTCATCCTACGAGCCACCGTGCATGTGGGCGAGGGAGCGGGCGTAAGGCGTACTTGTAAGCAAGCTTCACGTCATCCTATGAGCCACCGCGCCCGTGGGCAGGGAATACGGCGTACTAAGCAAGCTTCTCCTTGTTCTGCGAGTTGACGGGACACATCAAAAGTACTCCAGTGTATAGAGCCTTGCCTCTAAGGTAGGCCCCACATTGTTTGCCTCTTTTTTAACATAATGCGTCAAGCCGCAATTTGTTTTTTCACCCGTGGTAGACGATCCTCCACCAAGTGGACAACCAGTACATGTGTCAAATTACCACGTGGGCTACCTTTTCGTACATAAATGAGCTCCACCGTGTACTCGCGCGGGTGTGGTTGGGAAAGAGATGGGAGTACGTGCGCCGTGCATGCACCTCTGATCTTCGTGCACATCCCCCACCTACGGTGTGTGTGTGAGAGAGAGAGAGAGATACAAACCTAGACAGATGGCGTGTGCGTTCATGAGTGTTTTTTGTTGGGGGGGTGATTTCATGCATGTCTTTGTGGGAATATGTGTCGATGACATCCTAAACAAAATTTTGCATGCAATGTGTATGAAATAGAGGAATATCCATATCATATATAGAGGGAGGGGTCGTAGATATCGATAGAGTTGAAGAGAGGATCAAGTGGGTCGGTGCGGGATCGATGAAGAGCGCCATCGAAATTGTGTGTGTGCAAGTCAAATATATAGGGCGACTGACCTACCGGAACGTCAGAGGGCATAGGGCAATTTTTTGTGTGGCAGCGAGACATGACTACAACGCTTCATGTATCGGTGTGTGTGGGGGGGTGGAGGTGGGGGGAGGGGGAGGCAGAGGCCTAACTAGGGAGGTAGAATGACTCGTATATGTGTTGAGATGGAGAGACCCAGCTATGTCTTGAGGGAGATCGGTCGACATCCATACATAACTAAGGGACAGGAAATAGGATGCGATAGAGAGAGAGAGAGGAGAGAGATAGGGAGGGAGAGGGGTATTGTGCAGGATGGGTGATGGAGTTGCTTCTCGAAGATGGTGGGAGAGGCCTACTAGACAAACTGAGGGTCGAACTACAATACTATCAATAAGAGTGGGGATGTGTTTCTGTGTGTGCCTGTGCGTGATAGATCTGTCGGGACACATGCATGGATGATGAAGGGAAACCATGTGTTTGGTAAACAAACCTAATTAGATCGGTAGATCAATTGTTGTTTGTCGGAGGAAGGGAGAGACATAACTAATGAGGTAGATCGACTGATGCGTGGGGAAAAACGAGTTATAAGACCTTGCTAGCTATATGTATAGCAAGAGATCGGTCGGTGTACATCCATTTGTTAGAGGCAAATAAGGCCCAGCGAGACGGATAGATAGAGAGCTAGGAGGTGGTGCGAGAGGCCGAGCTACTAGCTAGATAGGGGGAGGAGTGTGCGGTTGTGAGATCGATGAAAAGAGGGGCGAGAGTTTACATGTGCGTGGGACCGTATGAGAGACACAAGGCATGGACACAGAGAGGAGGAGATGGAAGGTGCATGTGTATCTTGTAGGCAGACATCACTTGAGATGTTTATCGATCGGTGTGTGTCGAAAAGGAGTTGTGGAGACTGCGGGAGACCTACCTAAAGAAAATAAAATGAATGTGCGCGATGGATAGAATGCTGAGAGAGGGGGGCGAGGAGGGTGTGTGCATGCATGAGAGAAAGTTAGTGCTAGCTACAAAGGTTAGAGGATTGTGTGGGTGTAAGAGACTAAAAAATATCATAATTTGATATGAAAGTGGATTCATATATTTGAATAGGAGATTATAGTGTTATAAACATATGCATGCATGAATATAGAGGTGATACACGTGCTGTGGTTTTGCCCATGTTATACCATAATGTTATAATGCATGGCGTTTGCAACTCACAGCTAAATGTCGAACAATCTAAACCATAATATACATCAAACAAACTCACATTTTATTTGAATTTGGGATAATGTGCGGCGTTTGCAGCTTACAACTAAATATCAAACAATCTAAACAATAGTATATATCAAACAATCTCACATTTTATTTGAATTTGTGGTAATGTGTGGTGTTTGCAACTCACATCTAAATACTTGTAGGCGTAGGGGCCGGGGCACCATACATTATGTGATAAAAACATTATAGATATGAGACATGGTTTAGATTATGAAGATCTAGCTAGAGCTTGAAATGTACTGTGATTGAAATCAACATAAAGTGGTTTCAAAAAATCGAGTTCGAGTTCATATAGTACACATAGTTCATATCTATCTCGAGAGTAATCATGTGGTGTGCTGTGAAGATAATACACACACGATGGTTTAACTTGACAATAATGATGATTGTAGATCTTATTAAAATTGAGAAACGAATTCAAATGGTTTCACTTCACAACAATCATTATTGTAGAACTTATCCAAATAGAGAAATGAATTCAAATTTAGGTAATATTGAAGCGGTAGTATATACGTTTGGAATGCACTAAAACGTTCATTTGAGTTGCAGGTTGCATGCATTATAATACAGCGAAATATTTTAATTGAACATAACATGAATTCAAAGTTTTGAATGACATTTGTAGTGCGAATTGATTTGGTACAGTACATGGGACTAGACCCTCTTGTGTGCTGTGAATTGATTTCTTTTTGTTTTTTCATCGACGGAAGTGCGAATTTCTTTGGTATAGTATACGTTAGGCTTGTCCGGAAATTTCAACCGGCGCCTTGTTACCCCGAAATATTTAAGATATATCTTTGTCTAGTTGTGCTCTGACAACTCCCTCCATCTCAACCCGCACCTTGCTATTCCAAAATTACAACGCGCGCAAAAAGTCCCACCTCCTGTGAAATCTGGACACGCAAAATGCCCGTGATACCCCTAAACCGAAAGAACCGCCTAGCTCAAATAGGTGGGGGTACTTTCATAACATACCCCACATTTCAGTCAAGCGCGTCCCTAAGCCATGGTTCCCCACTCCCATCCCATCCGCCCACCCATCTGTATACGGAGGCCGCGAAAACCCGTGAAGCCCCACACCCTCCTCCATCTGCCACCTAGTCGGAGCCTCTTCCGCGACGACGTTGTCCACAACAACACCTCGACGTCCCTCATCCACCGTATTGGATGAGGATCCTTCGTCGATCTCGTCGTCCTGCCGGTTCAGCCACGCCATCCTCCACCTCCAAGGAGCTACCCCGACGTTCCCCTCGTCTTTCGCGCCACCTCCATTCCCACACCGTCGTCTTCACCTACACCACCGGAAGAGCATCATGATCACCGTTTCATCGGAGGAAGCGGCAGCCTAATCGGCGCCACCAAAGAGGTTGTACACTAATCACCGCATTTTCTTCTTGATTCGATCTCCCGGTGTTGTCGGTGCCCGGTCCCGAGCCAACACGGCGCGGCTCCATCCATGGCGGCATCGCCGGCCACTTCCTCCACGTCGTCGCTCCCTTGGCGGCGACGTCCACATCAGTAGGAGCTGCTGTTGCTTTAGCTCTCGCTTGCGCTGCTACTTTGCTCTTGCTCTCGGTCCCCTGCCTGGTCTTCTCTTGCTATTGCTCTTGCTCTTGCTCGCATTGCTGCTCTCGCTCTTGCTCTTGCTTGCGATGGTGGTCCGATTTAGCTACACTTCAGTCGACTGAATCTACTTTTGGGTCAGTCAATTTTCAGGGGCTAGGGGGGGCTCGCCAGAGTTAAGGGAGAACTAGCCGTAGCAGGGAGGGGGGCTCGCCGAAGAGGTACCCCACTATCTATCTTATGGTTTAGGGTGGGGTCGGTGGTTGCCGGTGATGGTGAGGCGGTGGTGCGGGGATCGCCGAAGAAAAAGCTCGGCACGGGGGGGCCTAGAGGGATGGTCGGGGCGGCAGTGGACTTGCTGTGGGAGAGGTTTTGGGGCAGGCGGGGCGGCACACGGCTGGCGGGGGCGGCTGTTTGGCCGGTGGTGGCTGGCGGCTCTGGGGGTGGAGGTTGAAGATGAACTACAGGGCCTTGATTTTGTATCCAACAACTGAAAAATTGACTGACCAGAGATGAAAAAGTCAGTCGACTGACGTGTAGCCTCACCTGATGCTGCTACACAACCAACTACCCCGGCTCTCGCACGTGCTGCTGCTGCTACTGCTACTACTGCTTTTCTGCTGCTAGTGCATTCAGTTTCAACAGTAAAATTCAGTTTCGACAGCAAAATTCAGTTTCGACAATTAAGTTCAGTTTCGACAGTTAAATTCAGTTTTGACAGTTAAGTTCAGAGATGAGCGGCTGTTGTATTTTACATCTAGCACTTTGTCGTTATGTATTTTACGTTATCTATTGGAGATGCTATTAGAATTCCACTCAGGTTAACGTTGTCTCTCTTGTCCTGCTTCAGCCTTGGTGTCGTACAACTCACCGGAGCTGCTCCAATGATGAAACCCTCCATCACAGCGGAGCAGAGCAGTACCCCGGGCTCCATCTCAAGATGCCTAAAATCTTCTTCCCCTCCTCCGACAGCCAAGTCAGCCAGATCATCCTCACTGACCAACCCAATCACGCTGAGATCGACATGGCTTCGTCAAAGAGGTTGTAGACTTGTTGCATCTCTTTTTTACTCTACATGCTATATATATTGTCCACTGAGCACACGCAGTAACATGAAATATGATTAGTTTCTCCTACTATATGACAAGCAGTGAGGTACCAGGCAACTTAGCTATCCGTGATGGACTCTCTTGAACGCCATCATTATTTATCTCTGTGCGCTTGAGCTGTGCATTTGTCGATGGGCCTGGGAGTTGAGCTAATAGGGCAGTAGCCTGGGTCGAATGTAGTATAAGCAAGGTTTGAAATTGTGGATATCGGGTTCATATCGGATTTCTCTTGACATATCAGATAGCAGATATCGTGTGATATATCTGGTGATATGTAGTAATATCGGGATTAAAACTTGTCTATAATTTTTCTATCCACCATGGTATACTTGTCATGTATGCTTAATACAATATGGAGTAAACCATGGAGATAAAAATAAACACACATGCATCATGCATGTCGAACCAACATATACGAAAAACCGGTTCTCACGCATGTAACTATAACTTCATATCGACATATCCAAAAAACCAAGAAATAAGCATAGGATGACACAAATTAACACATGCAGCCATAAACTCCATATTCAGTTCAAGTGCATCACAAGAAAAAAGTTCAAGCATATTTCAATTAAGTACGTGGGGGAATAATAGTAAATGTTGATCTGGTTGCTTTATTGTAAATTTTAGTCGTCATCAAGGAAATTGTCCTCATTTTCTCCATCATTACTTGAAGAATTGTCCATTAAGTGCATGGTTGTATCATCTTCCTCTTCATAGGCAGAAGACTCTTTTTCGGCCTCCATGGTGCATTCTCTCTTTGACTTAGTCGCCGAACCTTTTCTCGGTGCTCTCTTCTTCTCATTTATGCCAGCCTGAGCCAGTTCATCTTTTTCAGCATCACAATCAGATTCATTTTCTAATTCTTCAATAGTATTTTCTTGCTGCTGCCCTTCAACACTCGCCTCCCATTCAATCCACTCATTCGGTGGTTCATCATCAATAAACTATACAGCTAATGGGTCTCTCTTCCTTTGAGCATACTTCTACTGAAGCCTCTTATTAAACATGACATAGACGAGAGAATTCAATCTCTTTTCTGTTAATCTCGTCTGTTTCTTGGTATGCACCTACAATGAAGCAACCATTAAGATCTAAGAGCAAAATATGCTACATAAAAAGGTAATGCATAAAGGAAGTGATGTACGTACCCTCTCAAACGCACTCCAGTTCCTTCCACACGCAGATGAGCTACACGTTAAATTTAGAATCTTGATAGCCATCTTTCTTAACTCCTTTGCATCTGTGCCATGTGCTGCCCACCAAATTGCTGCAAATATACCCAAATTTAAGTTAGTAAATTTGACAAAATAAATATCGTTGAAACCAGAAACTGGCAGCTTCTACTTGGGGTGATAGTTGTACTTTTCCTTTGTCGAATAGCCATTGCAGAGCCAAAAGAATCAGTGCCATTAGTGTACATATTAAGCCGGGCAACAATCATATCTTGTAATTTGTCATTATCATGGTACACACGACTTGCATACTGTACAACTACTGCGATGAAAACCTCTTCCTCCAACTCTGCCTTCTTCTCATGGTAAAATAATGGATTCAAGTAATATCCAGCTTTATGCAATAGAGTCTTGAGTTTGTCATTCCACCTTTCATCTATAATATCCCAAATAAAACCATACTTCTTTGGATATCCATAAAGGTAATCCATAGCAGGAACATCTCCATCCACCCTTCTAAGTACAAATGCTAGTTGCTCAAAATAATTTATAAGTCGCAAAATTGATGACCATAAATCATTGTCCATGACAAACCTAGCAATAACTTTTCCTGATTTTTCCTTAGAAAACCTAGAGTCGCTCCACTTTGATGATCCGAACATTTGTTTCATTTCTTTTCTTTTTTCATATAGAGTTTTCAAATTCAGGTAGCAAGTGGCAAACCGAGAAGTTCCATCTCGAACTAAATCACGATCACCAGTGAAAGAACACATCATAGACAACACACTTGTGTGGGCATAAATGTAACATGTAATATACTTTGCTTTCTTAATTATATTACTGATAGCAGGCTTCTTACCAATGTCCTCAAGTATTAGATCAATGGTATGTGTTGCACAAGGAGTCCAAAATATCTGAGGGTATTTCTGTTTTAGTAACTTTGCTGCAGCCATGTTATTTGAAGCATTATCGGTCACTACTTGTAAAACCTTCTCTGGACCAATTTCATCTATGCATGAGTGTACCAAGAAGTAGATGTAATTAGCATGATGAACATCTATGGAAGCATCTATAGCTCGGAGAAACCACACACCTCTAGCAGAATGAGCTACCAAGTTCATTAGGCTTCTTCCCCGTCGATCTATCCGAGCATCTGTCAACAGAGAGCATCCAGTCAACGACCATGCCTCCTTGTGCGCATTTGCATATTCATGTAGTGATCTGACTCTGTTCTCCAACAATGGAGTGCTAAGCTGATAAGGAGAAGTCTTCTTTAATTGTGGGCCATATTGTCCAATAGCTTCTAACATTAGATCAAATGAATCAAGGCGAACGACATTTAATGGAATTCCAGCTTGGTAAAACCAATCTGCAATGTATTCATGAGCTCTCTGTTTCTCTTTCAACTTGTATGTTTCATTTAGTGTGGTTTGAGTGCTAGTCCTAGAATTCTTTCCTTTTCCGCGAGCTACTTCTGGTTTCTCACGATAACTGTCAAGTGGTCCTTTATTCAAAGGCCTGTTTCGCACTAAATTGGTTGACTGATCTTCCTCACTGTCGTCCTCCTCAGCAATATGAACCTGACTTCTAAGTTTGTTCAACTCTTCTTCTTTATCTAGTTTCTTTTGTTCTGCTGCCTCAAGGACTGCCTTCATCTTATCCCTAACATCTTGAGGAACTTGTGTGCATGGAGCAACCTAGCCTCTGAATCTAGCTAAATGTTTCTTCATCCTGGTGATTCCTCCACTGTAGATACTTTTGCAGAAATTACATCCAACATTGTTCGGGTTCTTCTCACTTGGCAAAAATGCATACTACCAAGCTGAATCCTTTCCTGAATTATTTTTGACTAACACTGCTACCTGTGCTAGTGATGAAGTCGCACTTGCTGACATGATGATCTAAGAAACTACATAAAATATTCATGATTAGTTAGCCAGATATAAGCCATAAACAAAAGAACTAGTGTACTTTGTTAGATGATACTAGACGCAAGAAGCAATTCTGTACTAGTATTTTCTTGAATTACCAGAGGCAAGAAGCAATTGAAGCAAGTTCGTACACTAGAAGTAGGAGCTGAATTACTGCTTCCTATACAGAATGCACGTTCGTACTATTAGCTTAAACGTGAATGCACTTGTGTGATTGTGGGCAGATCGCATTGCAGATAGCTGCAAGTTTGACTGCGGGTATGAGTGTACAGGCTGTCCTCCTCTCTCCAAGTCTAAACTGAACAAGTACTCTGTTTTCCCTCTGCTTCGTGTGTGCCTAGTAGTAGAAAGTAGAAACCTAACTAGCTCGTGTGTGTCCGCCGCCGGGGAGCGAGACAAGCGGTGTCTGCGGGGAGCGAGACAAGGGCCCCTGCCGGGGAGGGAGACAAGGCCGCCGGCCATCATGTGCTTGCCTGAAACTTTGATGGTTTGCAGTTGCAGCTTGTCGGAGAAGGTTGCGCCGTTGCAGATGACAAACGCTGAAGGATCCAAGGATGGAGTAGGCTTCCAGCTGGAGAGCAATGGAGAAGGCCGTGTAGTCGCTCTGTCCACCGTCGCAGGCGGCCGCCGCCAGAGGAGATCGCAGCAACCGCTGCTGTGTACTAGTATGCCAAGAAAATGACCTAGTCTCTATTAGTACTTGGCATGCTTGTGCATGTTTGTGTGCTAGGATCACCTAGTTTATGTAAATTGGGCCCTTTTTACATATCGTTCATATCAGTCGGACATGTATCGGCCCAAAATTGCGGGCTGAGCTGCGATATTGCGGCCGGTAAGTTGACCAACGCAATTTTTGAAATGATAACACAAATTCGTATCGGTGGGCACTCAAAACCGATATTGCAGCTAATACGACTAATATTTAAAAGCTTGGTAGAAGTAGCACAATTTTTTTTGAGTGTAGGCTTTTCCTTGCTCAAGCCTGCCTACTAGAATCGCCGGTGCTTGAAAGAAAAAGTGAAGGAAAAACATAGGAATTGGAAAGTTTCCTATGGTACTACTATTCATGCATTTGGTTCAACGGAATGGAGCAAAGGAAAACAGTAGGATTTGTTCCTTTAGTGTCTCCTTGAAAGAAAAACCATAGGAATGTTAATATCCACTTGTCCTCCTTTTCAAATTCCTATTCATGAAGCACGAGACTAAGAGATAGTAGCATAATAGCATTATAACCGTACATTTTCTTATGGTTTGACTTAATCTCAGCATGCTTCTTTGCATCCTGTGATCTTCCAATTCTTGTGAACCAAACACCCAGATTGGCAGAAATCATGTGTTTTTAGATTCTCGATTTTGCACATGCATTCCTATGCTATCACTGTGTATCTCTTATCCCTGCGTTGTTAGAATCCTCCAATTGAAACGATCCATTAAGAATTACTTCTCTTAAAGATAATTGTCAAAGAAAACTTTGCGTGGTTTGTCCCGCTCCTGTTGCGATGTCGTCCACTGTAGCTTAGCTGCTCAAACGACAGAAGGGTCCAGCACAGCAGGGATCTGGCCTCCAGGCTGTCTTTCATAGCCTCAGATCTTCTTCCCCGCCGCCGGCAGCCATGACAACTGCATTACCATCATCAACTGAGCAGATGACCACGAGGACTACACGGGTCTGTAAGAGAGGTTGCGCTCCTTCGTGTTTGCTTACGTTATGCATCGCTTAATATTACATGCTACTTTATCGTCCTGTTCACCGATTAGACTCGAAGTTAGCTCCAAACTAATGGTCAAACTTGAGTTTTTAAATGGTTTTGGGTACATATCAGGGACGCAATCAATAGTATCTATCTACTATCTGGTTAATCTCTGGTGTCTACTATGAGTTTCATGTTGGGCGGGAAACAACAGTAAAGAAGCGATTATCTGTATTTTTTAACTGAAGCTATTATATCCCTGCTATCATTGGTTTTGGGTCTATCCACAGGTTGCTACCATCACTCTGGATTTCTACATGCACTCCTTACATAATCTCACTATGTTTTATTCCTATGCATGTCATTTATTGTACACAATGGAACTGAACATGTCGGGCAAAAGGGACGAGCCTTGCGTGGCAATAAAAAATTTCATGCAGACGTCGCTCCATGGTAGGCGCAAAGGCAGCCCCCCTCCACCCATTTCGGATTGTAATCGAGAGGAAGATATCTATTCTGAGGGGAATTCAGCAGGAGAAGACCACTCCTATTTACCCCCTGAGGTCTTCGCTCTAACTTGGCATGCTGATGTTGGTTATATCATGCATATGGTGCCTTGCATTGCTTACTTTATACATCAAATATGTCATCTGCTTTGTTTAGACATGCTTTGTGTGCGTGCCATCTGTTTAGTTTATTCATCGTTTATGTGAATTATGCAACGCCATCTTGTTTAGCCAGGCATCATATATGTGAATTTTGCGAGGCCATCCTGCTTAGCTAGTCATCTTATATGTGAATTATATCAGGCCATCATTTTTTTCCGCTACGTATTACATTTGTCAACAATGTTAGTACATTCCACTACTCTACGTGTGCATCAACCATTTGACACGGTGATGGAAAATTCTAGAGTGAAAACAAGGTCTTCAGAGCAGACTATGCTATCTGACGAAGCGCATATCTCGCTGGTTACGGATGGCTCCTTAGAGGAGGATTCAGAGACACATGACCAGTCGTATCCCCCCCCCGAGGTGTATGCTCTAACTTGGCAGGGTTATGTTGTTCATATCGTCTGTATGGTGTCTTGCATTGCTATGTCATTTGAATAGTTTAGACATGCTTTGTGTGAATGCCACCTGTTTACTGTCTAATTACCATATATGTGAATTATGCATTGCCATCTTGTTGCAAGACATTATATATGTGAATTATGCAATGCTATCTTGTTGCAAAGGCATTATATATGTGAATTATGCAATGCCATGTTGTTTAGCCAATCATCATGTATGTGAATTATAACATGCTATAATTTTTTGTATTACGTGTTCCATTTGTCGGCAATGTTTGTATATCAACTACTCTTCTTGTGCATCATCCATTTGAAGCAGTGATGGAAGTATGTGGAGTGAAAACAAGGTATTCGGAGCAGACAATGCTACCTGCTGAAGCAGGCATCTTGCTGGTTATAGAGAGCTCCTCAGAGGAGGATTTAGAGACTGATGACCAGTCCTATTTGCCCCTCAGGTCTATGCTCAAACTTGGCAGGGTTACATTACCCATGTCATGCATGTTGTCTTGCATTGCTTAGTTTTTACATCATATATGGATTGCCATCTGCTTACTTGCTTACTGTATAAATCATATATTTGAATTATATCATGCCATGATTTTTACATACACAACATCTATATGAATTATGGCATGGCAACCCATTTAATAAAGACATCATATAGTTATATCAACTCATCTTGTTTAGTGTTTACAGTCATCATGTTTTGAATTATGTCATTCTATCCATGAATTATATCATGCTATCATGTTTCCATAGTTGGCATGTATGTGAATTATGGCATGCCAACCTATTTAATAAACACATTATATAGTTATATCATATCATCATATTTACATAGTCACCATATTTTGAACTATGTCTTTCCATATTTTTTAGTTAGCCATCATATATGAGAAATTGTGTCATGCTATCGTGTTTTGTTAGACAACATAAATTTGAATTATTTCATGCCCTCTTTTATTCCCCACTATCTACACCTGTCTATCATACAATGTCTGTACATTCAATTAATTTTCTTGTTTATCAGCCATTTGAATTGGAGAGGGCGATGGCAGTATCTAAGGAAGTAACAACACGGTCCTCGAAAAAGGTAGTGCTACCAGTTGATGCATATAGAACCACGGTTGTACTTGCCCAAGAACTAGCCCCACCACACATAATCAAGACTCTCACAGATTGTACCCCTACCCAGCTGGACAGAGAACCAGCTACACTCCTTCTAACCCGAACCCCAGCAGATAGTAACCCAGTTCCAGTTGGCACAACACCGTCTCCACCACAGAGCACCCAAACACAAGCAGTTAGTAAGGGAACTGCAGTGCCCAAAGCACGAGTACCACCACTCCGAATCCCAACTCAATGCTTAAAGGAGAAGAAGAATTGTTCTCAAGTCAGGTTCTGTAGCTATGGTTCATACTCCTTTGCTCTTGCATCACTGTATTTACTCATACCAACTATTTTCAAATTTGAAGGATGGAATTGAAATTACAATGGCGCAATAGGTATGTTTTAAACCTATTTCTTTAACTGGTTTGCTGTTGTAACTTGCTCAATGTTGATTTCAGTTTCAATTGAATAAATAGTTATGTTCTCATGTTATGCACATTACAAGTGTTGTTATTGCTCTATTGTTTCCCACACTTATATTCTGTCTATTCTGCTCTGTCTTGAACCAATATTATTTGAATTGTGTCTCTATCGTGATTTGTTAACAAAAACTAGAATTATATAGACCATAAAGTGACCATGGTACATAGATATATGTTTGTTTCATGTTGTTATCCTGTCCACTTTTCTACTGAACTGATTTACCAAAATGAGTTTCATATACAACATGTTAAACCTGTGATGTGTCTGCTTGTTTCTCTTTTAGAATGCGGACAAAATATTGGATAACAATACCCCATTATGCAATGGTAAATGAAGTAATGCAGATAAGGTTCAAGATAGTGAGACATCCCTGTTGGTCTCCAAGAAAGCTGATAAAAACTCTCTTGACGACAGTGAGAGAACCCAAAAGTCCTATCTTGATGTAGTGTTCGAGTTACTAGCCACTACTGCTGGCACAAGCTCTTCGAACTCGCTGCCTGAATCAGTTCATCTTCTTGAGTCTCAACTTCAAGTTGAAAGACATCGATCAGATGTGCTGCGACAGGAAGCTGAAGGACTGAGGAAGTCCCTGCAGAATTCTGATGCATACTTTGTGGTGCAACTACAAGCGCTGGAGGATTTAAGCGCCAAACAAGATAAAGTTAATAAGGTTGCTAAGCATCTTGCCAACATTATGTGTACCCATGATATTGTTTCTTGAGATCTTCTGATGTGGTTTCAGTTCTGGACTTGTTTTGTTGCGGCATTTATTTGCACTGGTCGCCAACTTTGACAACCAATGTATATGATATGCTGCTTTGTTCCCTATATTTGCACTGGTGGCGAACTTTGATGCCAGTGGATGTAATATGTGTAATAGTTGCGATAGCCTAGCGTAAGTTGCTTGCTTGTTTATTTCCTTGTTGTCTTGTTTATTTGTTTGCGTGTAGTGAGTGCAGTTCTTTTTCTGCGGTTTGCTAGTGGCCCCAATAACCTATTTTTTTAAAACTAGGCCACAATAACCATGGGCTACATATTTCCTGTAGTGACACTGGGCCTCCTACGGGCCGTAGAAACAATGGGCCTTCTACGGACCATAGAAATAATGGGCCTTCTACAGGGCGTAGAAACAATGGGCCTTCTACGGGCCGTAGACACAATGGGCCTTCTACGGGCCGTATCAACAATGGGCCTTCTACGGGCCGTATGATCGATTGGCCAAACATGGGCAAATAACAGACCGCATTATAGCCTTAAACGGGCTAGAGTTGGAATCATCCGTTCATGGGCCGACCATAATGGGCCGTCGTTAATCGGTCGTATTTGATGACGCTATGAAAATGGCCCAACGTATTAACGGGCCACAAACGCGCCGACTATAACCACGGGCTGAATTTGACCCACAAGCAAAAAATTGCAGTAACGGGCCCTAAGTAACAGAATGCTAGAAATGAGCCCAAGAATAAATGGGCCCTGAGAAGACCGAAAGCTAACATGGGCTGGAAACGGCCCAATGGAATAATTGGCCGTTAATGGGTATAAAGTGATACTCTATTCATTACGGGCCAATTTCACCACGGGTCGTTAATGGGCCAAGAGTTACAAAGGGCCTCATATGGGCCGAAAGACATCATGGGCCATACATGGGCCGGGAGTTAAAACGGGCTGGAATCATATTAATTGGATGGCCCAAATGATGCTACTGGGCCTAATTCGTATATGTCGTAACGAGCCCTGGGTTAGCGGGCTGTAAATGACTGTATGCGAATAGGCTGTTAACAGGCTTTCCCTAGGTCGGCCCGCCACCTTTTGACCAAGTTAAACGGGCTGGCCTTTTAACAGGAATGGGCCTCTGTTGGGTCGTGCCACGTGTCGACGAATCATAGGCGCCTTCGGTCCAATGAGTGGATGACATCTGTTCCAACAGTGAGCCGACACATGTTTCCTCCAGCCAATGATGATTTTACACGTGGAAAATCCCCATTGGTCGGGGCTGTTAACGGGTTATCAGATCCAAAATCGGACCCGATAGCTTAACAGCGAGCAGTTATGGTGGATGCCACGTATCGGGCACCCTTGACGAAATCACTTGTATGAGGCGCGATTTATCGTCATGGAAGTGGACACATCCGTGATGATAATTTTGGTAATGTCATGGAACACTTCTATGACAGCACATGTATGACTATCTTGATTCTGTCATGAAATCGTCATGGATATACATGCATGACAAAAAATGTGACCTACTGTGACAAACATGTATCATCATGGAAGTTTTTTTTTTGTAGTGCACTCGCTCCTACGCTCTATTCGGCAGGCGCAATGTCCCCTACAGCTAGTCCCGTTTCATGGACGGCCTAGTTGATGCCTGCAAGGGGCCTTGCATCTACAAGAGTTTCGACTGCGAGAAGGTACGTCGACCAACACGCGCTGGCGGAGCATAGTTCGAGATGTGCGCACGTGCCCTTCTACTGCTATGAGTGCAATCCTCCGTTTGTGAGCTCGCCGGCGAGCCTCATGCATCACCTCACAGCATCGTTCGTCAATCACTACTAGCCTACGGCGGTGAACATCAAATACGAGACGTGCTACCCGTTTGTCGTGCCGGAATCGCTGGAGGATCACCGTCGCCTGCTAGTCATAGAGGAGGACGACATCGTCTTCCTCTTGTACGTGGGCACCAACAAGGCCCACACAGGCCGCCGCCCCATCTCTGTAGTGTGCATTAGGGGCAACCCTGTTGACGCTGACACGAGGCCGTTGTACGTGTGCGTGCTTGCTATTTCTTGAGCTTGCGTTGATTTTTCCCTTGAGAGGAAAGGGTGATGTCGGTGTTCTAGGAACGGGGTACCCAGACTTGCCTCCCTGCGGCCCACGGCGTGGCTCCATCAACGGCCTGGTATGACCCAGCTTCGACATCGACAACTCAAGACCCTCACGAGGGGCCAAGCCTCGCGAGGCGGACGACACCAAGACCTCCAAGGGGAGCAGCCTCCTTAGGCTGCACTATAAAAAAAAGACACATCCGTGACATTTTGGGCCGAACGAATTTTTTTTCTGTCATACATATGACACTTCTATGACCGTAATTATGACAAAACCCGGTATCATCATAGATGTGGTGGGCTCCTACTTCTATGACAAAAAATAATGACAGAAAATGGGCTTTTCATCCTGGGCGGGCCGGAGACGCAGGTGCATGACATTCTTTGGGCTGTCCATGACGGAAAAAACCGTGGTAGAAGTGAGGGTGAGGAAAATTTCGGGGAGTTCCCGGTTACGGTGAATGGTCGGGGGCAGAGCGATGCACGTTTCTCTCGTACACGTACGCACGTGTGTGTGAGGTGTTGGGCTCTAACTGAACCGGAGCGAGGCGTTCGCCTATACTGAACCCTGGCGATTGCACTGCAGGCTACGCGTTACTGAACCCGGGCGATCGATTGATGGCTGTTAACTGAACCCGATCGAGCGATTCCTTCGCTACTGCTGCTAACTGAAGCCGAGCGATGCTGCCT
>NC_041385.1:238130738-238185184 GCF_002162155.2 Triticum dicoccoides
AAGACCCCATGGTGTTGCCTCTGGATGTAGAGGACCCCGATCGATCGAGCCGGTTGGGGCTGGATGAACAGGACCACGTGGAGGGCTGGATGAACAGGACAACCCCGTGGAGGGCTGGATGAATAGTAGATGGTGGAGGGGTGGATGAACAGTAGCCCATGGAGGGGTGGTTGAACAGGAGCCCGTGGAGTGGGGTGGTTGAATAGTAGCCGGTGGAGTAGCGCGCGGTGGAGGCTGGATGAGCAGGAGCCCGTGGATGAACAGTCGCAGGTGGAGGCCGGAGGAGGTTGACGGTGGATGAACAATAGCCCGTGGAGGCTTGAGGAGGTCGACGGGGGAGATGAACAGTATCTCGTGGAGTCCAGTTTTGTGGTACGCCACACCCCTCCTGATGAACAGGACCCCCGTTTCGACCGTAGCGCTACAACACAAATCCGTTTCCTCTGTTTTGCGGTACGCCACACCCCTCCCGATCAACAGGACCCCGTTTCGACCGTAGGAGGTCCAACACAAGTCCATTTCCTCCATTTTGCGGTACGCGAGACCCCTCCCGATGAACAGGATCCTGTTTTGAACGTGGCCGGTCGAACACAAGGTTGTTTCCTCCGTTCTGCGGTATGCTAGGCCTCGTTTCCATCGGCTGTTCCGTCCAAGCCGGTTGGCTCCCACGCGTTCCGTTGCCTCCCGATAAACACGACGCATTCCATTGCCTCCCGATGAACACGATGCATTCAGTTCCTCCCCATGAACATGACGACGACGCAGTTTCTCCGTTCCGACCCAGCCATGTACACGAGCCCTGGCCATATGTATGCGCGAGTAGGCGTTCGAGACCCCGCCCGTATGAACGTACGTGGCCGTATTTTCTTTCTCGCACACTGGCCACTGTACGTACGTGTACATGCTACGTGCGTGCCTCTACTACGACACGTGCGCGCCTCTACACCATCCAGTATGTACATACACGTTCGTGACCAGAATGACAATGCTACGTATGCTTCGACCGGGTGGGTCCCGACTGTCAGGCACTTCCTTGCGTGCGAAGATGTAGCTGGTGGGTCCCAGCAGTCAGGAGGGCAAATTTTTTTTTTGCCCGGATGCACTTCCTTGCATGTGAATATTTAGCTGGTGGGTCCCAGCAGTCAGCGGGGAAACATTTTTTTCGCGAAATACGGTGGCCCGTACTGTGGGTCCCTGCTATCAGGTGGAGGTATACTTATTTTGCGCGTAATAAGGAGGCACTTCCTTGTGGCCGCCGTTTACCCAGCTGTCAGCCTCTCCATGTATAGTACTCTTCCGATAGAAGTCGTTCCTTGACCACGTTGACCATGCCGTGCGGAGAGCACTAGGGCGGTGGACGACAGCGAGGCCTAGGAAGGGGACAACACAGAGCCGGGGAAGACACGGCAGCGGAAGCCCACGCGGAGAGGAGTACGAGGGTTCACTGGTTCGGCTGCGGTGTGAGGCTGCAGTCGCCCCAGGGCCTGGCCAGTAGTGGGAATAGTAGGGGACGGTGAGGCCTCCGCGGGAGCATAGCCGGCCACGGGAGGCAGGAGCATGCGGCACGACTGACGCTGCTTTGGGCGGCTGGAGCAAGAAGACCAGAGGTTGAAGAAGCACTACGGCCGTTGGATGGACATCGTACGGTTACTGGAGCTAGAATCGTTCATATTGTCTAAGTTGACAAAGCCCTCCGTCCCCGTCAACTTAGTAGGCTCACAAGTCAGCCACCTACTATGGTGGGTCCCAGCTAACAGGGGGGTATTCATTTTTTTTGTGAGTAATAAGGAGGCACTTCCTTGAGTGTGAAGATATAGCTGGTGGGTCCGACCTATCAGCGGGGGGAACGTTTTTTCGCGAAATATAGATGCCCTTCCGGTGGGTCCCAGATGTCAGCTGGAGGAATCATTATTTTGCGCGTAATAAGGAGGCATTTCCTTGTGTGGGGCTGTGGACCCAGCTGTTAGCCTCTCCACATACAGTCCATGTCCGATGGAAGTCGTTCCATGAACACGTTGACCATGCCGCACCGAGAGCACCAGGGCGGTGGACGACGGCGAGGACTAGGAAGGGGACGACGCGGAGCCAGGGAAGACGCGGGAGTGCATGCCGACGTGGAGAGGAGTACGAGGGTTCGCTGGTTCGGCTGCGGTGTGAGGCTGACATTGCCGCAAGGCCTGGCTAGCGGTGGGAGTAGTAGGTGGCAGTGAGGCCTCAACGGCAGCACAGCCGGCCACTGGAGGAAGGAGCAGGCAGTCTCACCGGCGCTGGTTTGGGCGGAAGAGCAGCACTTGAAGAAGCAGCAGGACCGTTCGATTCAAATCCAACGGTTACTGCTGCTAGAATCGTTTGTTGACTAAGTTGACAAGCCCTGCATACGCATCAACTTAGTAGGCCCACAGGTCAGCCTCCCAACCAGTGCGCCCCAGATGTCAGTGGGAGGAATCATTTTTTTCGCGTAATAAGGAGGCAGTTGATTGCATGCGGCCAGGCCAGCGGAGGGAGTAGGGTGGGCCGGGGAAGCCTGCGCGGCATCACAGAGGGCCACAAGAGGAGGGAGCAGGCAGTCCCGCCGGCGCTAATTTAGGCTGCCGGAGCAGGAAGATCAGAGATTGAAGAAGCACGTCGGCCGTTGGATGGACATCCAACAGTCACTGCTACTAGAATCGTGTGTTGACTCACAAAGCCTTGTGTAAACAAGTTAGCCTCGAAATCTATGGCATGTACAACCCATTTGCTATTATTTTTATAATTTTTACTCATTTTATAGTTCATATGGAATTTATTGCAGCCCGTTTTCCATTTTTAGAATTGCTACCCATTTTATGGTAGTATCCGGGTTAAAAAATTAACTAAATATGTGCGAAATTTTGAAAATTCGCGAATTTTTGCTAGGGAACAAAATATTCTTAATCCATAAATTAGTGGCCATACTAAAACAAATTTAAAAATAAATTAGTACTATGTCATATTAAATTAAATGAAATACTACCAAATATCAGTGAAGAACAAAAACAAAAAAAGAAACTAATATCCCATTTGCTATATTTTTTTTGGAATTTTCAATCCCTTTGATATTACTTTTATTAGACACTGACCATACTCTTTAGCCAGGCCGGAATGCATCCCTCCTCGTCCTAAAAGATTTGCAGCCCAGTAAGTCAGAGAAAACAAATAGGCCTGCTTGGGTATTCTTCAAAAAGAATTACTGGGCTACCTATTTTCCCAAAGAAAAACCTGCTGGGCCGGTCATGTTGTTAGACGGGCCATAGAGACCGCACAACCTAGTTTAGAGCCTGCTCGTCTGAATTACTACTCAAAAAAGAAGTTGTGCAATTCTGTCGTTAATTGACTATACGTTGAAAGTGATGTGGGTCCCAGATATCAGCAGGGTGGACTAGAGTAAAAAAATGAGGGGTGCATCTGAGTAGTAAAAGAGGGGCTTGCTTGTGTTCGGGAGTGGACCTGGTGGGTCCGTACTGTCATACTCACAACTACAGTTCTCTCCTAATTCACTATGTTGATAGGGACCGTTTTGAAATAAACTATGTTGACAGGGCCGGATCGCGGCGCCGCGGCGAGCGCACCAAGGTAGAGGATAAAGTGCTGTCGCCAATGTGCTGTGCTGGGTTGGACATTCTTATTGAAAAATAAAAATGGATCGAAACTATTTAGGACGTTGACTATGATTTGCATGGGTTCGCTGGTTCTAGGAAGAAAATGTTAGGAGAAAGAAGACTGGCCGCTATCGTTGCCTAAGAATAATATCGACTGAATGTAACGACACTATCATAGGAAATAATATCCTCCTATTAAATCATGAATTTAAAGAACTGGTGCATGAGGATTTAGCTTTATTTATTTACTTATTTATGTTTAGGGGACCATGAGCATGTACCTAGGCCGGATTCATGTGAGAGCCTCCCTTCTAGTTAATTACGGGCTCCTCTATTGGGCCTTCATCAGTGGGCTGCGTGTTATCAACAAATGGAAAATGTGTTCCGTACGAAAAATAGTTTGCATTACAGACGGGACGGGGCACTAAGGATCGAACCATGCAACAACTTACAAAACATTGTGTTTGTCGTTCTAACAACACATTTATTCAACCAACAGACGAAATATACTACTGATTGTACATTGAAAACAGCAGCAGGAGCAACCAGGGCTAGGGGTGCAACAGAAGCAGTAAGCAGGACAGAAGAGTCACTACTAGGGAAAAGCCTATACACAGAATCTTACCAGCAGCGCTCTTCAAAATACCACTCTACTGCTACTTAGCAGAAGCGCGTGTCTCCAGAACGCGTTGCTGACTTGGAAATAGCAGTAGCGCGTGCACCGCATACAGCGCTACTGTTATAGTTGCCATGACCTTGGCACCCCGCTAGCTATAGCAGTAGCGCACTTTACTATAGGGCGCTGTCGGTGTCAAAACCGGCGGATCTCGGGTAGGGGGTCCCGAACTATGCGTCTAGGCGGATGGTAACAGGAACGAGGGACACGATGTTTTCACCCAGGTTCGGGCCCTCTCGATGGAGGTAAAACCCTACATCCTGCTCGATTAATATTGATGATATGGGTAGTACAAGAGTGGATCTACCACGAGATCAAGGAGGCTAAACCCTAGAAGCTAGCCTATGGTACGATTGCTGTAATGTATGTTGTGTCCTACGGACTAAAGCCCTCTGGTTTATATAGACACCGGAGAGGGCTAGGGTTACACAGAGTCGGTTACAATGGTAGGAGATCTACATATCCGTATCGCCAAGCTTGCCTTCCACGCCAAGGGAAGTCCCATCCGGACACGGGACGGAGTCTTCAATCTTTTATCTTCGTAGTCTTAGAGTCCGGCGGACGATGATAGTCCGGCTGTCAGGACACCCCCTAGTCCAGGACTCCCTCAGTAGCCCCTGAACCAGCGGACGATGATAGTTCGGCTGTCAGGACACCCCCTAGTCCAGGACTCCCTCAGTAGCCTCTTAGAGTCTGGCGGACGATGATAGTTCGGCTTCAGCCCCCATGCACAAGGTGCGGGGGTGTTCGCAAAAATAGCGCGTTTTCACACTTAATCCGACGTCTCGATCCTGTTTAAGGAGGTGGTAGCATAGCGAACGAGGCAATCCGGACTATAATGCTTTATCACTTTCACTTAGCCAGTGGAGCTCGAGGGTGGGGCTACGATATAGCCCCTGGTGGCACCGCACTTCTCCGAATTCGGGGCGCGTGTGTGCCTGACCGGGAAACGGTCCTTCGTCAAAGCAGGGAATTCTAAACATTCCGGTAGTCGATCGAGTGGTTGACCAGTCTCTCGCTGTATCATGACAGTCAGTTTTCGGCTTTCTCTACTGAGGTGCTCGCCCAGCCGAACTGGGGCACAATCGCAGTAGTTCTCCTGGTGCCGCGTTAGCCGATGATACGGAACGTAAGCCAGCAAAACACAGGAGCCGGGCAAACCCAACATTTGACCAAAGACATGATTCGGAGCTGATGCATATAATGCCTAACTCGAGACGCCAAACACTCCCTGAGGTGTTCGGTCTTTATAATAATGGGCGGAACAATGCCCTAAGCCCCTAGTGTCCAGGTACGGGCATGGTCTTCTTACGCGGCCGATGCCAAAGCGTCAGGCTCCGCTTTGGCTATAGGAAGAAACCAAGGGAGAATAACAACAAGAGACAGTAAAAAAAGGTTTACGCAGGGTCTTAATCTGAAAAGAATCTTCACAATGGGTCCCTACTGCATGTCTGCACCTGTGTCGCCGTTGCGCCGTTATCCTGGACGGGTATGCACGTTGTTCGTCTGTAAAAAGAGAGGAACGCTTAGTTTGAAAACAATTCGTGCGAAAAATATGTGTAAAAGAAGGAATAAGAATAAGTAAGGCGGGGTTTGTATGAACCCGCGGTTGTTTGTGCGCGCAGCCCCCTGTGAAGAGGTATGCGGCTAGGGAGCCCCTAGCCTGCTGAAGCCGGATTCTTCTATCCGAGTCCGGGGTCTTTAAGTGACCCTCGCACTGAAATGACGCCACGCGGACCAGGCATCTTGAGTGTAAGAGACGCGTAATGCGGTATGGCGTTGAAGCGGACAAAAGCCTTTCGTCCCAAGAGTGCTTGATATTCACTTTTAAATGGGACGGTGTGAAAAATTAATTTTTCACGTCGAAAATTGTTCGGTGATCCGAACACGACTTCTAGTAATATGGAGCCTGTGCACTTGGCGTAAGGGCCTGGCGTCACTCCTTTGAAGGAAGTGTGGTTGTGTCGAATTTTGGTAGGGTCTATCCCCATCTTACGGATTGTGTTTGAATTCAGCAGGTTTAAGTCGCGGCCTCCGTCCATTAGGACTGAAGTAAATTGTAGTCCGTCTATTATGGGATTCAATATCAGGGGAGTCCGTCCCGCGTTTCGAACGCTTCAGGAATAGTCCAGGTGGTCGAAAGTGATTGGCTTTGATATCCAATCTCTATGGTCTGCTGGGTTGGACCGTGCGAGGCTCTTTTTAGGAAGTGCCACGCTATTTTTCCGTATTATCACATGAAGTGAGTTTACTGCTTTGACCTCTTGTGGGAAAGTCTTTTGTTTTCCGGTGCTCTGCTGGTGGGGTTTATCTTCTTCGCTTGACGCGTCGAGCCCCTTGTGTTCGGCGTTTAGTCGGCCGGACTGTTTAAAAACCCAACAATCCCTGTGGGTGTGTTTTGCAGGCCTTCCGGGGGTAATGTGGATTTGACATATCCGACCCAAAATCTTGTTTAAGTTGGACAACTCATCACCGTCATCTTTAAGAGGAAGTGTTTTGTTGTTTGGCCGCGAGCTTTTGAATCCGGCGTTGACTGCCGTGCTCTTTGGGCTTTTCTCTTTATTCCGGCGCCGCTCTTTTCTGCGACGTGATTTTCCGTTTCCATCTCTTATCTCGGATGTACTCTGGTCACTGGTGCTGCATCTTGCTAGCCAACTATCCTCTCCCGCACAGAAGCGGGTCATGAGGCTTGTTAGTGCGGACATTGTCCTCGGTTTCTCTTGGCCGAGGTGCCTGGCAAGCCATTCGTCTCAGACATTGTGTTTAAAAGTTGCTAAGGCTTCGGCGTCCGGACAGTCGACTATTTGGTTCTTTTTGGTGAGAAACCTGTTCCAGAATTTCCGCGCTGACTCTCCGGGCTGTTGAGTTATATGACTTAGATCATCTGCATCTGGAGGGCGGACATAAGTCCCTTGAAAATTTGCTCTAAATGCGTCCTCGAGCTCTTCCCAACTTCCAACAGTGTTTTCTGGGAGGCTTTTAAGCCAATGACGGGCCGGCCCTTTGAGCTTGAGGGGTAGGTATTTTATGGCGTGGAGATCATCTCCTCTGGCCATGTGTATATGTAGTATATAATCTTCTATCCAGACTCTAGGGTTTGTTGTTCCATCATAGGCCTCTATGTTTATGGGTTTAAATCCTGCTGGGAATTCATGTTCCAGGACTTCATTGGTGAAACATAGTGGGTGTGCGGCGCCCCTGTATTTGGGTGTGCCACTATCTTTAGACACTTGACGTGTTGCCTTGCTTCCTGGGGCCCTCTCCTTTGGCCCGTAGATGGACCTGGCTGGGCCATCTATCTTCCCAGGTTCATTAGTTGGTTTATGTGTGGCGCCGCTTTCAGAATTTGCCCTATCATCTGGCAGTCTATCCAACCAGGCGGCCTCTTTATTTTTTGATGGTGGAGGCTCTATGGCCTCCTCGTCGAATTCTGGTAGCAGCTTGCGCTTCGGGTAGCTCTTTGATTGGTGGCCATTGCCGTATTTATCTGCGGTTTTGAGCACTTTGCTCCATCTCATTCTGAGTGTGTCTTCCGCTGTTTTGAGCCTCTGATTTTCCTTCTTCAGGCTTCTTGTAGTGTTGACGAGTCTTTTCCGAAGGTTTTTGCTCTCCGGCGGCGTGTCCGGCAAGAGGTCGTCCGGACTGTCGTTTTTGCCGGGCCTGGACTGATTATCTGACTTGTCATGTTCGGACAGTTGCTTATCTGCATGTCCGTCGTCCACTTGTGAGCCCTGCTGTATTGCGGGCTCCTTGGGAGCATTGTTGTCGTCGAGGCGGGACTTACGGCGGCGTGTGCATCGCCGTTTTGGTTGTTTATCGGCGGGGTTATCTTCTGCCGCGGCCCGTTGGTCCTCATCATCGCTCTCCTTTGGGGTATCCACCATGTATATGTCATATGACGAGGTGGTCCTCCCGTGCCTTATAGGCTCTGCTTCTTGTTCATCTCCGGTATCGTCGTCTATTCTGTCGATGTCTTCGGAGTCATAGTCTAGCATGTCGGTTAGGTCGTCGATAGTGGCTACAAAGTGGGTGGTGGGTGGGCTCTGAATTTCTTCGTCATCCGTACCCCAACCATCCTGGCCATAGATGCTTTAGCGAATTTAGGATGTCACCAGAGGGCGAGTGTTGGAAGATGTCCGCGGCGGTGGATTCCGTAACCGGCGCCCAATCTGAATCGATTGGTAGGGGCGTGGGAGGTTCGGAGTCCAGCAGGGAGTCCGGCACCTCGGAATCACGAGTTTTGCGGGGGACAAGATTAATGTTCGGCTCCATCGCCATGGAAGTTGGAGCCCCCAAGGTGGCGTCTATCCACCGATCCTTGATCTGGGCGATCGGCTCTGGACTAATGGCCAAAGCGGATTCATGTGCGGCCACCAAGGCACTGTTCGGCAGCAGAGCTAGATCATGCCCATCGTAACAGTGCGGCACGCTCGGCTGCGGCTCGAGTCCGTTGAAGATTAAGTCTCCGCGGACGTCGGCCGTGAAGTTTAGACTTCCGAATCTGACCTGACGGCCAGGGGCGTAGCTTTCGATCTGCTCCAGATGGCCAAGCAAATTAGCCCGCAGTGCGAAGCCGCCGAATACGAAGACCTGTCCGGGGAGAAAAGTCTCACCCTGGACGGCATTGTTGGTTGAAGATGCCATCAAGCCTATCAGTGACGACACAAAGGAACTCTCAATGAAAGCACCAATGTCGGTGTCAAAACCGGCGGATCTCGGTAGGGGGTCCCGAACTGTGCGTCTAAGCGGATGGTAACAGGAACGAGGGACACGATGTTTTTACCCAGGTTTGGGCCCTCTCGATGGAGGTAAAACCCTAGGTCTTGTTCGATTAATATTGATGATATGGGTAGTACAAGAGTGGATCTACCACGAGATCAAGGAGGCTAAACCCTAGAAGCTAGCCTATGGTATGATTGCTGTAATGTATGTTCTGTCTTACGGACTAAAGCCCTCCAGTTTATATAGACACTGGAGAGTGCTAGGGTTACACAGAGTCGGTTACAATGGTAGGAGATCTACATATCCGTATCTCCAAGCTTGCCTTCCACACCAAGGAAAGTCCCATCCGGACACGGGACGGAGTCTTCAATCTTGTATCTTCGTAGTCTTGGAGTCCGGCGGACGATGATAGTCCGGCTGTCCGGACACCCTCTAGTCCAGGACTCCCTCAGGCGCTACTGCTATTCAAGTTAGCTGTAGCGCGTTTTGGCAAACGCGCTACAACTATCCCTACCTTATCCCCACGCGCACGACCGGCCCTCTCACTCACACTCACACTCTCACTCTCGCCCGCATCAACCGTCGTCGTGCGTCGCCGCCGCCGCCGCCTTCGTCCGTCCACCACCGAGGTACTCCCCTCCTTCCGTGCCTCCTCCATCCTCCTCGCACATCCTGCCTCCGCCTGCGGCCGCCCCTCCCTCCTCCGCCGCCGCCCTCCTCCCTCCGCCTGCGGCCGCCCCTCCTCCCTCCTCCGCCGGCAGCCCTCCTCCCACCGCCCTCGACCTCGCCACCCCTAGCTACCTCTCCGTCGCCCCCACCCCCTGCCACTAGTTAGTACTAGATTTAGTAGTAGTAGATGTTAATTTAGGGTTAGCTAGTACTAGATGTTGCTTAGTTAGTACTAGATTTTTAGTAGTAGTAGTGGTAGTTGAACTACTTTAGTTGTAGTTGAACTAGTTTAGTAAGTAAATTAATAAACTAGATGAACTAGTTGAATTAACAGAACTAATCTATTTTTAGTAAGATAATTAATATAACTAGTTGAACTACTTTATTTTTAGAAAGAACTAGTTTTTTTTCTATTTATAGTAAGTTTATATTTAGTAAGAACTAGTTGAATTAATAAAACTAGTTGAACATGTCATGTTTGTCGTTAGTGATAACTTATATGGTTTCAGGTGACCTCCGTTGTCCCCGTCACTGACCCCCTCCGACATCCCCGCCGTCATCCCAGTCACCGACGTACCCCCTCCGACATCGAGGTGAGACCAGCCAAATATCCTTGTATATCTTGTGTTGTTGCTCAAATAGGATATGTGGTTGCCCAAGTGGCCGTTCATGTTCAGTTTACATCTCCGAGTGGCCTATGTTTTGCCGGAGTGTTGATTAATTTCCGTTCCGGCAAATTTCAGGCGCTCGATATGTCCTTTTTTAGCAAAGGTCATGCCGGATTTTGGCGTGAATTCTGGCATGACTTGTGCTAGAATATGTACAAGTTTAATCTTTGAATTATGATTGTAGGAAATGTCGTTATCGGACGACGACGGTCTCCCGAGGGAGTGTAGCTGGTGCCACGATGATCGAGGTATGTGCGACAGGTTTGTTCGGCTGGACGAAGATCGGCGCTTCAGCATTAAGCTCGAGGAGAGCTTCGATTGTGAAACGGTACGCAACAATGACAGGTGTTTTTTTCTCCATTAAGCATGACTTCAACTATTTCAACGTCTAATTTTCATACTTTACAATTCGACTAGCTTATCCCATGCCATGCAAGACGCTATGTCTTGGAGAGGATGGGTTTCGAAGACCATGAAAATTTCGAAACAAAGAAAATACACCTAAGGACCCATCATGATATGGATTTTGAAGTAAATCTGTGCAATGCTCAGAGCGTAACCCATTTTGGTTGCCAAAATTGGGAAGCACTTTGCAAAATGTATGGTTTTTATGAGGGTATGATTGTCACCATGGATCTTGGTGATCCTGACAGCGAGGAAGACAATATGGACATTTGGGTCCTTGTTGATACGCTTCCGATTGTACCGCTATGTGAGTTTCTCAAACATAGTTATTAACTAATTTATATTGTTTATTTCAAAATAGTTGATAGCTTATTTCCATTGATAGCTTATTGTGATTCTTCAAAGACTGTGCGGAAGATGGTAGATAAAACCCACTACACCGAAGGCACCCAATTAACATATAGGGAGAAAAATCATCTGATCGCATTTTGTACTCTTCTTGAGAATTACAATGACTATTATCGAACTCCTCCAAATTATGGTGAATACGTGCCACTAGTGCATGTGTTGAACAACGATAACTTCTCTGGAGATACCCTGGTAAGATTTTTTACTATTACGACATCCGTGCATTTTTTGCATACTTCTAAAACTAGTACATCATTGCTAACTATGAAGTTATTATTATGTTTTTCAACAGAAACTCCTGATGGATTGTGTGCCTCATCTGATGTCTCTGCATGGTCGCCTCTCAGTTTTGAACATACTGCCAGGTAAAGCCATGGAGCTCACCTGTGCATATCAGATTTCTAAAACCCGTGAACACATGATCATCAGAGAATGGAAGAAATGTATGGACATTCGCAAGGAGGTTCTTGGAAGTAACATTCAGCGAAAGGCAAGAATTGGAGACAGGCTAATCTCCATTCTCCATAATGGAGAGTCAGGGGCTATCTTGTTTTTTGTTATTTTACCTTAGAAAATGTAGTAGGTCTTAATCGAATGTAATAGGTCCTATGAGGTACAATATGTTTATTATGTGGTAATGTGTTAGAGTTGATAATGACGATCTTGAGGAGGTGTTATGTGATGTCAATGATGAAAACGATGGTATTGAGGAGGTGTTATATGACAATGATGTATTATGATGCTAAGTTGTTAATGATATGATGATGATGATATTATTATTATATCATTGGGTGAAAGAACCGCGGATTAGTTTCAAGTGGATGTTCCACTTGAAACTAGTCCACGGTTCTTTCACCCCATGATGTAATAACTCATTATGATGTAAAAACAATCTCTAAATTCCTGTTGTATGAAAACTTGTGTATAGGTGTATGAATACAACATGAAAAAGAAAGGAAATAAAATACTAAATAATAGTAGTAGCGCGGGTAAGGAGAAGCGCTACTACTAACTACCAGTAGCGCTGTTCTGAAGAAGCGCTGCTACTAAGTCAATTTAGCAGTAGCGTGGGTCAAGACGCGCTATTGCTAAGCATTAGCTGTAGCGCCTTATCAGTAGCGCTCCTGCCCGCGCTACTGATAGGCCCAAAACCCGCGCTGTTGCTAGGCTTTTCCCTAGTAGTGAGTGAAGATGCAGCTCTCTCTTCCAAACCAAACATCAGCCGTTATTACAAAAGGGCTACCAAAAAAGAACAAGTGTATGCATCAAAGTAAATAAAGATCCCACTACACCAAGTGTACGCATCTAACTAACCGGCTCAGTTAGACGTTACTATTTATTAAGCTGTGGAGATTGGCTGACGACTTGAACCAGATGGATTCTTGACGGGGGAAACTCCAGCCAGCAGGTCTAAGTCTGATACTTGCGACCCTCTCACCTACTTTGGGCTGCAGAGCATGGCGGCACATATCAGGGTATGGTGCATGCAGAGACGCATTGTACGTTGTGTACACACAGTTTTGCTTGATGAATGAAACAGTGCTACCATCATGATCCTTGCCGTCGGTGATCTCCTGGTTAATCGGATAATTCAGTACGACAAATAGAGAGTGTGTACCAAGGCTACTTACCAGCCTCCAGTCAAAAATTCCTGAAGGCCCAGAGAAGCTGGGATCCTGCTCAAAGATCTTGCAGTTACTGTGATTGTATTCAGCAAAAAGCACGTTCGGTACATGCGAATGATCATCAATCATTGGCCGTCGTCTGATCGAGCAAGGAACCACCTGCAACTGCCATGCCGCTTTTCTTTGAAAGGTTCTGGGATTAGGAAGGGTAAGGACACCAGGCGGCCTACAACATTATATCAAGTTGGAGTCGAATTAAAAAGGGCTCTTGATGTAGTCAATCTTAAGAACATCATGTTATGAGCATGAATATTTTTTCAGTAAATGTTGACAGTAATATAAGCAAGCCATTATAATATCATAGGAAAGTAACATACTGCTATAAAAATTGTTCGGGAACATAGTAATTTCAAAAAATTTCCTATGCACATGCAAGATCATGGTGATGCATAGCAACGAGCGGGGAGAGTGAGTCCACGTACCCTCGTAGACCGAAAGCGGAAGCGCTAGCACAACACGGTTGATGTAGTCGTACGTCTTCACGATCCGACCGATCCAAGTACCGAACGTACGACACCTCCGAGTTCAGCACACGTTCATCTTGATGACGTCCCGTAAAATCCGATCCAGCAGAGCTTCACGGGAGAGTTCCATCAGCACGACAGCGTGATGAAGGTGATGATGTTGCTACCGACGCAGGGCTTCGCCTAAGCACCGGTAAATGTTCGAAACCTCCCGAAACACTTCCGGTGTTCGAACATAGTCGTCCAATATATAGATTTTTACTTCTCGACCATTTCAGGACTCCTCATCATGTCCGTGATCATATCCGAGACTCCGAACTACCTTCGGTACATCAAAACAAAAAAACTTATAATACCGATCGTCACCGAACTTTAAGCGTGTGGACCCTACGGGTTCGAGAACTATGTAGATATGACTGAGACACATCTCTGGTCAATAACCAATAGTGGAACCTGGATGCTCATATTGGTTCCCACATATTCTATGAAGATCTTTATCGGTCAAACTGCATAATTACTTACGTTGTTCCCTTTGTCATTGGTATGTTATTGCTCGAGATTCGATCGTCGGTATCTCGTACCTAGTTCAATCTCGTTACCGGCAAGTCTCTTTACTCATTATGTAATGCATCATCCTGCAACTAACTCATTAGTCACATTGCTAGCAAGGCTTATAGTGATGTGAATTACCGAGAGGGCCCAGAGATACCTCTCCGACAATCGAAGTGACAAATCCTAATCTCGAAATATGCCAACTCAACAAGTACCTTCGTAGACACCTGTAGAGCACCTTTATAATCACCCAGTTATGTTGTGATGTTTGGTAGCACACAAAGTGTTCCTCCGATAATCGGGAGTTGCATAATCTCATAGTCATAGGAACATGTATAAGTCATGAAGAAAGCAATAGCAATATACTAAACGATCAAGTGCTAAGCTAACGGAATGGGTCAAGTCAATCACATCATTCTCCTAAAGATGTGATCCCGTTAATCAAATGACAACTCATGTCTATGGTTAGGAAACTTAACCATCTTTGATTAACGAGCTAGTTAGGTAGAGGCATACAATTGACTATGTTTGTCTATGTATTCACACATGTGTTATGTTTCCGGTTAATACAATTCTAGCATGAATAATAAACATTTATCATGAAATAAGGAAATAAATAATAACTTTATTATTGCCTCTAGGGCATATTTCCTTCAGTCTCACACTTTCACTGGAGTCAATAATCTAGTTCACATCGCCATGTGATTTAACACCAATATTCACATTTGTTAGTGATTAGCACCCACAGTTCACATCGTCATGTGACCAACACCCAAAGGGTTTTACTAGAGTCAATAATGTAGTTCACATCACTATGTGATTAACACCCAAAGAGTATTAAGGTGTGATCATGTTTTGCTTGTGAGAGAAGTTTAGTCAACGGATCTGTCACATTCGGAGCCGTATGTATTTTGCAAATATTGTATGTCTACAATGCTCTGCACGGAGATACTCTAGCTAATTGCTTCCCACTTTCAATATGTATCCATATTGAGACTTAGAGTCATCTGGATCAGTGTAAAAGCTTGCATCGATGTAACTCTTTACGACGAACTCTTTTATCACCTCCATAATCGAGAAACATCTCCTTAGTCCTCAATAAGGATATTCTTAACCGCTGTCCAGTGATCTACTCCTAGATCAGAATTGTACTCCCTTGCCAAACTCAGAGCAAGGTATACAATAGGTCTAGTACACAGCATAGCATACTTTATAGAACCTATGACTGAGGCATAAGGAATGACTTTCATTCTCTTTCTATTTTCTACCGTGGTCGGGATTCGAGTCTTACTCAATTTCACACCTTTGCAACACAGGCAAGAACTCTTTCTTTGACCGTTCCATTTTGAACTACTTCAAAATCTTGTCAAGGTATGTACTCATTGAAAAACTTATCAAGCGTCTTGATCTATCTCAATAGATCTTGATGCTCAATATGTAAGTAGCTTTACTGAGGTCTTTCTTTTGAAGAACTCCTTTCAAACACTCCTTTATGCTCTCCAGAAAATTCTACATTATTTCTGATCAACAATATGTCATTCACATATACTTATCAGAAAGGCTGTAGTGCTCCCACTCACTTTCCTGTAAATACAGGCTTCACCACAAGTCTGTATAAAACTATATGCTTTAATCAACTCATCAAAGCGTATATTCCAACTCCGAGATGCTTGCACCAGTCCATAGATGGATCACTGGAGCTTGCACACTTTGTTAGCACCTTTTGGATTGACAAAACCTTCTAGTTGCATCATATACAACTCTTCTTTAAGAAATCCATTAAGGAATGTAGTTTTGACATCCATTTTCCAAATTTCATAAAATGCGGCAATTGCTTACATGATTTGGACAGACTTTTAAGCATCGATACGAGTGAGAAAATCACATTGTATTCAACACCTTGAACTTGTCGAAAACATTTTTCGACAATTCGAGCTTTGTAGATAGTAACACAACTATGATCGTCTGTCTTCCTCTTGAAGATCCATTTATTTTGTATGGCTTGCCGATCATTGGGCAAGTCCACACTTTGTTCTTATACATGGATCCCATCTCAGATTTTATGGCCTTCAAGCCATTTTGCAGAATCTGGGCTTATGATCGCTTCCTCATAGTTCATAGGTTCATCATGGTTTAGTAACATGACTTCCAGAATAGGATTACTGTGCCATTCTGGTGCGGACTGTACTTTGGAATACATACGAGGTTCTTTAGTAACTTGATCTGAAGTTTCATGATCATCATCATTAGCTTCCTCACTAATTGGTGTAGGAATCACTAGAACTGATTTCTGTGATGAACTAGTTTCCAATTCGGGAGCAGGTACAGTTACTTCATCAAGTTCTACTTTCCTCCCACTCACTTATTTCGGGAGAAACTCCTTCTCTAGAAAGGATCCATCTTAGCAACGAATATCTTGACTGTGTACCCAACAGTTTCCTTTGGGTACTCTATGAAGATGCACTTATCCGATTTGGGAGCTTATCAGGTTGAACCTTTTTCACATAAGCATCGCAGCCCCAAACTTTAAGAAACGACAACTTTGGTTTCTTGCCAAACCATAGTTCATAAGGCATCGTCTCAACGGATTTTGATGTTGCCCTATTTAAAGTGAATGCAGTTGTCTCTAATGCATAACCCCAAAACGATGGTGGTAAATTGGTAAGATACATCATAGATCGAACCATATCCAATAAAGTGCGGTTACGATGTTCGGACACACCATTACGCTGTGGTGTTCCAGGCGTGAGCTGTGAAACTATTCCACATTGTTTTTAAATGAAGGCCAAACTCGTAACCCAAATATTCTCCTCTACGATCAGATTGTAGAAACTTTATTTTCTTGTTACGATGATTCTCCACTTCACTCTCAAATTCTTTGAACTTTTCAAAATGTTTCAGACTTGTGCTTCATTAAGTAGATATACTCATATCTGCTCCAATCATCTGTGAAGGTCAAAAAATAACGATACCCGCTGTCGGTGTCAAAACCAGTGGATCACGGGTAGGGGGTCCCGATCTGTGCATCAAGGCTGATGGTAACAAGAAGTAAGGGACACAGGTGTTTACCCAGGTTCGGTCCCTCTCGATGGAGGTAAAACCCTACTTCCTGCTTGATTAATATTGATGATATGGGTAGTACAAGAGTAGATCTACCACGAGATCGTAGAGGCTAAACCATAGGAGCTAGCCTATGATGGTATGTATGTAATTGTGATCGGCCTTCTAAGGACCAACCTCTCCAGTTTATATAGACACCGGAGAGGGCTAGGGTTTACATGGAGTCGGTTACAAGGAAGGAAATATAATATCTGGATCACCAAGCTTGCCTTCCACGCAAGGAAAGTCCCATCCGGACACGAGCCGAAGTCTTGAGTCTTGTATCTTCACGCTTCAATAGTCCGGACGTTGTACACAGTCCGACTGTCCGGATACCCCCTAATCCAGGACTCCGTCAGTAGCCCCTGAACCAGGCTTCAATGACGATGAGTCCGGCGCGCAGTATTGTTTTCGGCATTGCAAGGCGTGTTCCTCCTCCGAATACTCCAAAGTACCTGTTACGACGAATAGTGTCCGGTCTCCAATCGATGTTGTTCTCCTTGGCTTCAGCGCCTCAGTAATGACAATCTCCATGTGTTGAGCGAATGCGAGGAGTCAAGGTATTTTTGCATTTGCCACCCTCGATCCTCCGAGCCAACCGTCTATTTGAAGGGACAAGGGTTCTCAAATCCAAACCTCACTCTCCTCCGTTAAGCTAGCATCCTAGAGCGCTTCACGAAAAGCCATTCCAGCATGGCCGGCCGTCGTAGCTCTTCTGCTTGCCCTCCTCGCTCTAAGTCGGGGGATTGGGGAGAGTGCTCAGTTCCCCACAGCCGTTTGGTGAAGTTAGAAACTCAAGGGTTTCTTCCACCGGCATTCATGGTCTCCGTCCGAGCTGGAATAGCTACTTACGACGGAGGGGAACAAGCGGAGGGATTTCCTAACCCGTCTCCGGAGGAGCGAATATGCCTCATCTCGCATCTGCTGAGGGGCGTCGGGTTCCCTATCCACCCGTTTCACCGCGGGCTCCTAGAGTTCTATGGCCTCCAGCTACACAATTTTACCCCAGCCTCCATTCTGCACATAGCGGGGTATGTCGCCCTTTGCGAGCTGTTTTTAGGCTGCGAACCACACTTCGGATTGTGGAGGAAGCTGTTCTACCTTGTCCCCGGCACCAAGGGGGAGTCCCTGTATCAAGTGGGCGGGGCCGAAGTGTGGCGCATTGCCGAGACCGGATACCTGTCCGGCACTCCTGAGAATGCACCAGAAAAGTGGCCTTTAGAGTGGTTCTATATAAGTGACGTTCCCCTTCCGGATCCAGTTCGGAGGGGTCTCCCCAAGTTCAGTAATGCCTAAGCTGGCGTCCCCGGGGCCCTCACGAAGAGGACACAAGGGATATATTCCTCCTGATGAACAGGATAAAGCTGCTGGCGAAGTCCGGACTGACGATTGTTCAGGTCATGGCAATATGCATAAAGCGAGGAGTGCAGCCGCTCCAATATCGGGGGAAGCCAATGTGGCATTACAACGGGGAAGATGACGCCACCCCCTGTGGTCGTAAGGGTCCGTACTCCGCTGCCGCTTTGGCAAGGATATTGTCCGATTTGTACAAAGGGGAAGAGGAGGAGTTCCTTCGTATAAAAACGCGGGATGGATTCTCCATGTACAACCCCCCAGAGTGGGTAAGTTGTCATTCTTTTTCCAGTTTCATTTACTCTATCGTACTTCTGCTAAGATTACTTGCATCAATGCCTCTGAGCAGGAACTGAGGAGGGCCGTGGAAGGAATCTTCAGCCCCTCCCCGCAACCAGAGGACCCCGGAAGGACCCAAGATCCGGTACTCAAAGTAGATCCGGATATTACCGTGGAGCTTGTCAGGGGAGTATTTTATCAGGCGAGCTGGGACGGCGCCCTAGTGGCCATTACGGCCGACTCCCCTGGACTACTTCCCACGTCGCGTGTAAGCTGAGCTAAAAAACACTATCCTCCAAAATGGACTTTCCCCAGGTATTGTAATTTTACCTTTGAGGCGTCGCTCTATTTGCAGAAACGACGGCCGGAGCGAGGGGCCGAGCCCCTAGGGACTCGTCAACCACGGGCATCCGGATCGGGCAGGCTCAAGAGGAAGGCCGCGAGGGCTGACACACCACTGCAGAGGTAAAGTCACAGCTTGTCCTACTGTCATAGAATTTGAAATATGACAGCGCCCTTTGTGTCTAGCAGGAAGAGGAATAACCGGGCTATATCCGGAAACCCCACCAACCATGCCTCCACCAGCCGGGTTCCAGAACCGGCTTCGGGGGTGGAGGCGGATACAAGGCCAGCACCGCATAGCTTCCCGACGGAGGGTACGGATATGTGTTCGGCCACGAACTCCGAAAAGGAGAGCACCATGAACCACCGGCGCCGGAAGGCCGTGCTCCGGCACAACATCTTTTCCGAAGAGGCTTTTAATGCCTTCAATTCGGCGGACGCATATGTCCGAGCCGCTCGAGGCGGGCTTGCCCAAGCGACAAGTTGGTATACCAAAGACATACGGGTAAGAGATTTTGATAAGTATGCCTAGCAGTAGCCCTTGAGACTTAGAATAGTTGGGACAACTGTTTGAAGGATCAATATATCCGCAGGTCCTTGTGGACAAGAATGAACAATTGGCGCGGGAGCTGGAGGACTGCAAGGCCCAATTATCTGATGTTGTAGCCAAGTTAGAGGGATCCCGAAAGGCCCCTGCCGGTAATATTTGTCTCCATTATACACAGATGTGCTAGTTAGTAGATGGCTGGTGCGGTTAGTCTAACAGTAAGTTCTGCAGACAATCCTGGAGTGAATCCGGATGGCGCAGTGGGTGACGACTCGCATCTCCAACGGCAACTAAAGGCCGGCGAGCGCATCCTTAAGCAGGTGACGCAAGAGAAGAACAAGCTTCATGATGCCAATATTCGTCTGGACGTGGAATTAAAGGACGTCTGCGCACAACTGGCGGACTCCGTGAAGGAGAACAAAAAACTTCGTCGCGGCATTTATGGTAAGAACGCAAGCAAACTGTTTGATAGTTCGGCGAGGAAGTTTATTAAAAAGATTTTTCCTTGCAGGAATGTTAACGGGTTGCCCTGAAGAGGAGATGCCCTCATCTGCAGGTGATTTGCTGCAAGAACTGTCGCAGATGCACGAGCGTGCCTGGCAGGTGATGCACGGCGTTGCTCAGGCCTTGTGGCCATCAAGCCTATTGCCGAATGGCATGGGGGAGCTTGCGGACCTGCTTAAAGGAGCCCGGCGGCGGTTCCGTCTGTGGAAGATATCAGCCTGCCGGCAAGGAGCAAGAGAAGCCTGGGCGATGGTGAAGACGCGCTACACAAAGCTGGACCCTAACCATATGGCCGAAGTGGGACCGGCGGGGCCCGATGGACAAGAAATTCCCATGAGCCTGGTGTATGACCAGGTAGCATTAGCCACTAAGTATTCTCAGCAGGATTGTAGGCTAGATAACCTGTTAGATGGTATAGAGGAGGAATATAGTCATTCACAGTGACCGTGTAAATTGATTGGCATAAGTAGCCTCTAGCCTGATTGAAATCATTTGTCATGGCGAACCTTTTCGCTTCAGCCCCCGGACCCTATAGTCCGGGGTGTGTCCGAATACCCGCTCGGTTATGCGAAAATTGGGGCATGCTTGGAGACCAGGCGTAGGGGTCATAGGTGCTTGAACAGACATGTACCCAACTAGTTTTGTTATATTGCATGGATAGCAAGAAACATATTCTAGGGAGAATAGTGCCGTTAGGGGTTCCTTTCCCTAGGTATCCATGTGTTGATGCACATGTCCGGACTACGCGCGATGGCGTAGGATACAAAGCTTCTGGGGTTCTTTGTTGTAACCAACGAATACATCCTTTGTTAACCGATCGAATATTCTCTTAAGGAAACTAGCTTTCAGCTTCACCCAGTCTGAGGTACACATCCGGCTCAACCGGCTGTAACAATCGCAGAGGTGCTCCCCTTATGCCCTAGCCGAATTAATGGGAACGTAGGGCATAAACACAAGAGCCAGGCAACCCAGCTTGGCCACATCTTAAGTCATATCGATGCATATAATGGTGATGAAAAGGCACATATGGAGAAAGAACGCATATGTGATGGGCAAAAAGCCATTAAAGTTATTATGTCTAGCTTCCGAATAGGAAGCCCCCAGATACAGCTTGCACACATTCTACGGTCGGGATAATCCGGGAATCCGCACTGTATTAAATACTTAGTGTGAATGGAAAGAGGGTCGAGAAAGGAGAGAAACAGTGGTGGAGCATAATTTAAAAAGGAGGGGTGAGGAGACGAACACTGCGTTCAAAGTTAGGCGTAGAATCTTCGGAGTCTAGCCGCGTTCCATGGGTTCGGCTCGAGTCTGTTGTCAGATGCATTACGTAGGCGGTACGCTCCTCCGGTGAGAACTTTGTCGATGACGAAGGGACCTTCCCATCTGGGTTTGAGTTTTTCCTTCTTCTTCTTCGGTAGGCGTAGAACAAGCTTGCCAATATTGTAAGTTTTGGCCCGCACTTCTCTGCTTTGATATCGCCGAGCTTGCTGCTGATAGAATGCGGAACGGGCTTTTGCAACGTCGCGCTCCTCCTCCAGGGCGTCCAAGTTATCCTGCCAATCTAACTCGGCTTCCTTCTCTTCGTACCTGCGTACGCGTGGCGAATCATGTATTATGTCGCAGGGTAGTACTGTTTCCGCACCGTACACCATAAAAAATGGTGTGTATCCGGTGGTTCAATTCGGTGTGGTCCGCAGCCCCCAGAGTACGGAGTCGAGCTCCTCTACACAATGCGTATCCAATTCTGTTAAAGATCGCACTAGTCTGGGTTTGATGCCGCTCATGATAAGACCATTTGCCCGTTCGACCTGGCCGTTTGTTTGCGGGTGGTAGACGGAAGCGTAGTTGAGCTTAATGCCCATTTTGCTGGACCAAGTTTTCACTTCATCGGCTGTGAAATTTGAGCCATTATCAGTGATGATCCTATGGGGGACACCGTACCGGTGTACAACCCCGGATATGAAGTCGATTACTGGTCCGGATTCGGCCGTTTTAACTGGTTTGGCTTCGATCCATTTGGTGAATTTGTGCACCATGACAAGTAGGTATTTTTTTTCTTATCGCTTCCCCCTTTAAGGGGTCCGACCATATCCAGCCCCCAGACCGCGAAGGGCCAAGTTATGGGGATTGTTTTGAGAGCGGTAGGGGGCATATGACTCTGATTGGCGAAGAGCTGGCAACCGATGCAATGTTGGACGAGGTCTTGTGGGTCTGCTCGGGCCGTCGGCCAAGAGAAGCCTGTACGGAAGGCCTTGCTGACTAGCGCTCGAGCTACAGCGTGGTGTCCGCCCAGTCTGGCATGAATTTCAGCCAGGAGTTGCTACCCTTCCTCTTCGGAGATGCACCTTTGGAGCACTCCGATCGCGCTTTTCTTGTAGAGTTCCCCTTCGTGGACCTTGTAAGCTTTAGAACACCGAACTATGCAGCCTGCTTCATTTTGGTCATCGGGGAGCTCCTGCCTGTTTAGGTAGGCCAAGAACGGCTCGGTCCACGGGGCGATTACGGCCATTATTTCGTGGGCCGAAGGTGTTATTTCGGTGGCAGAGCCTCCGATTGTGTCGGATGGTTCGGAATCTGGGGGTGTATTCGGATCCATGCTGGTATTGCCGGACTCCCCTTCCCATACTATAGATGGTTTGAATAGCCTTTCCAGGAATATATTAGGTGGGACAGGGTCGCGTTTTGCCCTGATGCTGGCAAGGACGTCCGCCGCTTGATTGTTTTCTCGAGCCACATGGTGGAATTTGAGCCCCTCGAACCGAGCTGACATTTTGAGGACGGCATTACGATAGGCCACCATTTTCGGATCCTTGGCATCAAAGTCTCCGTTTATTTGTGATATTGCGAGGTTCGAATCCCCTCGCACTTCCAGGCGTTGAATGCCCATAGAGACTGCCATCCGAAGACCATGTAACAGGGCCTCATATTCGGCCGCATTGTTGGAGTATGTGTATAATATTTGTAGGACGTACTGGACCGTGTCCCCGGTGGGAGATGTCAGGACTACCCCTGCTCCCAGTCCGGCCAGCATTTTGGAGCCATCAAAGTTCATGATCCAGTTGGACTACGCGCCATACTCTTTAGAGAGTTCGTCTTCTGTCCATTCGGCGACAAAGTCAGCCAATACTTGTGACTTAATGGCCCGCCACGGTTTGTATGATATGTCGAACGGCAGGAGCTCGATAGCCCATTTAGCAATCCGGCCCGTAGCATCGTGATTATTAATTATGTTGTTGAGTGGTTCTTCGAAGGCGACGGTAATTGAACACTCTTGAAAGTAGTGTCTTAGCTTCTGAGATGCGATGAAGACTGTGTATGCTATTTTTTTATAGTGCGTGTATCGGGATTTACATGGGGTGAGGACCGTTGATACGTAGTAAATCGGCTTTTGAAGCGGGAATTTGTATCCGTCCACCTCTCGTTCGACGACGAGCACTGCTCTTACCACTTGATGTGTTGCAGCTATGTATAGTAGCATAGGTTCACCGATGTTTGGCGTTGTTAGGACCGGACTACTGGCCAATAAGGTCTCTATCTCATCGAGTCCGGCCGCGGCTGCATCCGTCCATGCAAAGTGTTCGGTGCGCTGAAGGAGGCGGTAAAGAGGCAACACCTTTTCTCCTAGCCTGGTTATAAAGCGGCTCAAAGAGGATACACATCCTGCTAGCTTCTAGATGTGCTTGAGATCTGTTGGTATGGCCAACTTCGACAGGGCTTGGATTTTTGCTGGATTCTCTTCTATTCCTCTATTGGAAACAATGAAACCCAGGAGCTTCCCCGAAGGGACACCGAAAACACATTTTTCCGGATTCAACTTGATGTTGTATGTTCGGAGGTTATCGAATGTGAGCCTTAAGTCATCAATTAGGGTTTCGACGTGTCTCATTTTTATGACAACGTCGTCCACATATGCTTCGACTGTTTTGCTGATTTGTTTCTGCAGGCATGTTTGGATCATGCATTGATAGGTTGCGCTGACGTTCTTGAGCCCGAAGGGCATAGTGTTGAAGCAAAAAGGGCCATATGGCGTTATAAAAGATGTTGCAGCTTGGTCAGACTCTGCCATCTTTATTTGATGGTATCCAGAGTATGCGGCGAGAAAACACAGCGAGTCGTGTCCAGCTGTGGCGTCGATGATCCTTGGGGAACAGATGCGAGGGAGGGGAAAGGGATCCTTGGGGCAAGCCTTGTTGTGGTCTTTGAAGTCGACGCATATGCGCCAGGATTTGTCCTTTTTTGGCACCATTACCAAATTCGCCAGCCAATCCGGATGTTTAATATCTCTGATGAATCCGGCCTCGAGCAGCTTGGCTAGCTCTTCCCCCATGGCTTGCCGTTTGGGTTCTGAAAACCGCCTCTGGGTCTGTTTGACCAGTTTATATCCCTTTAGTATATTGAGGTTGTGTTCGGCCAGCCGGCGTGGGATGCCTGGCATGTCCGAAGGGTGCCAGGCGAAAATGTCCCAATTCTCGCGTAAGAAATCTCGCAGTGCGGCGTCCATCACGGGGCTCAATTGTGTTCCGATGATGCTGTCTTCATGGGGTTTGTTGGGTGGACCTGGAATTTGACTATCTCATCTGCAGGTTTAAATGAGGTGGAGTTGGGTCGTTTGTCGAGTATCACGTCGTCCCTGTTCATGGTGGCCCGCGGTGTTGTTAACTCTTCGGCTTCTAGGGCTTCAGATAATGCTTCCAGGGCTAGTGCTGCGGTTTTGTTTTCGGCGCGGAGTGTGACGTCCGGATCACTGGCTAGAGTGATGATTCCGTTGGGCCTGGGCATTTTAAGCTTCATGTACCCGTAATGGGGTACAGCTTGAAAGCTTGTAAACGCGTCCCGCCCTAGAAGGGTGTGGTCTCCGCTGCTGAAAGGATCCACTTGGAATGTGATTTCTTCGGACCTATAATTCTCCGTGGTGCCGAATACCAATCGAGTGTGATTTTTCCCGCGCACCATGCTTCCCGAGTAGGAATGATTCCCCTAAAGGTTGTGCCGCTTTGCTCAATGCGGCCTTTATCAATCTCCATTTTGTTGAGCGTTTCTTCATAGATCAGGTTTAACCCGCTTCCGCCGTTCATGAGTACTTTGGTCAGCCGGAAGCCGTCCACGATTGGGCTAAGGACCAGAGCGGTCGGTGCCCGGACAGTCTGGAACCGAGGTTCGTCACTGGCATTGAAAGTTATAGCCGTGTCGTTCCAGGGGTTTATCTTTGCCACGTGGCAAATTTCCGTAAAGCTTCCGTGAGCCCGCTTGCGCCTGTTGTTCGAGGCGAAAGTCTTGAAGACTGTTAGTACCGTATTGTGTCCACGGGCGGGATATTGTTCCGCTTTATGGCATGCAAGAAGATCCTCGCCACTTTTCGCCACCTGCCAGAGTATCCAACATGCCCTTAGGCTATGAGTTGGCATTGTATCCGGCGTACCGTGGAGCTTACATGGCCCGTCGAGCCATTCTTCCAATATGGATCCCCGCCCTGGGGTGGGCTTCAGTTTCTTGGGGATTGGATCGGACGTCTTACGAGAGTTCGTCCGTTTGTCCCGGACAAAGGTCTTGCTGAGGGCGGTACTGCCCCAAAATTCTGTTTGGGTCTTCCAAGCGCTCTCCATCGCACAGTACTTATGTACTATGATCGCCAAGTCCGCGAAACGTATTATTCTGCAGCGGCTTATAGCATTGAGGAGTCCTTCGTCTGTGCAGTTTTTCAGAAGAGTGAGACCATGTTCTCCTCGCGACAGTCCTTAACCCTGTTAAGCGCAAGGAGGAATCTGGCCCAGTAATGATGTACCATCTCCTGGGGCTCTTGCCTGATGCCGGAGAGACAGTTTAAGGTCAAATATGTATTGTTAGCAGAATCCGGATTATAATCCGATCTAACGCCCAGGGGCGCGGGCGGTTCCGAGCCCAACAGCTCGGAATCCGGGATGCTACCCGATTCCTTCGGCCCAATGCCCGATCCTAAGTCCGGGACACTACTAGGGAAAAGCCTAGCAGCAGCGCGGGTTTTGGCCCTCTCAGTAGCGCGGGTAGCGGCACTACTAATAAGGCGCTACAGCTAACGTATAGCAGTAGCGCCTATTGACCCACGCTACTCCTATAGATGAATAGCTGTAGAGCTCTTTAGAAAAGGGCGCTACTGATAATATCTGCAGCGCTGTTTAGCGGGAAGCGCTACTGGTAAGTCGACGCTACTGCTAAATTTCCCCCCCCCCCCTCGCTACTACTAGTTTTATTAGTTTTTTTCCCTGCATATTTGTTTTTTATTTGTTTTGTATTTGAATAGGCTTTATACAATAATCTTTAGCATGTCATCCACATACAAATGTAATCATAGCATATAAATACAATTAGTCTCATCAAATCATGTCATCATCATAATCATCATCCAACACAAAGTGGTCTCTCGTCATCAATCTCGAAAATAGCGATACAAGTCTCGATTACTTGCAAATACATCGTCTTCCATCTAAACAATGATATACCAGAATAGCTATCACTTTGAGTACATGAGTTCATATCCCTCTCTCGCATTAGCGTGAACCTAAACTAAGTATTGTGTGTCACTCGGAAACCGAAAACCGGTACACCTGGGCCTGACACTCCGGCCACTTGTCGTATATATACTCCTGGCGTAGCACATCTTCGCCATCTATGATCTATGCACCTGCATCGTCACATGAGTCGATGATATGCAACATATATAGTTGAGCAACAGAAAGAGACAGACTTAGCAAAAATAGAAACAACATATCATAAGCATAAATAACAAATTTCATCGTACCCAAAATGACCTAACTAGAGTGATTTTTGCTAGTCAAGGAGGTGGACGGTTTAATTACATCACAAATAAAGTTTCACCGTGCATAACTCAAAGTTTTGTCATAAAAGAAAGTATGGACTAAACGGACACATTGTCATATATCAACAATCACTCCATCATGTCTTGCCATCCATCCATGTCAGCGAGATAGTCATCGAGCTTAGTGAAAGGCTTCATGTCAAGACGCTGAGAGGCTATCCATGTTCGGACGTCTTCCCGCGACATTTTTCCTTGTACATGGAACATCCCTGTTTTTCCGACGACCTCATTCATGATGATTTGGGCAAGTTCCCGCTGGATGTTATAGAACTCAGCTCGAAGTTGATGATCCTCGATATCTCCTATGTCCTTTGCCCATTGCAGAATATGGGCATCGCCAGATCTAGGTGCCATGTGAAGGTTGTGGTGATCCCGTCTGTACTCCAGCATGTGGTGTAGGACATAGAATCCATCATTAAGAGAATCGTTCGGTTGCTGGATGCAGCAGAAGTCGGTCTTATGGCTGAAGGCGGCCCTGCCGCCCCTTCTCTTCTTGTCCCTAACCTCTCCACCCCTTCCTTGGTAGTAAAACATAGCACTGTCGAGAACATCTTTGATGTGGGTGTAATCCTTTTTGTGAATGTTCTTCGACGAGTCCTAGTAAAGAGCGTGGGAGAATCGGGGGTAGAGGATGATGAGGACGGCGCGCCCGCCGCTGCGCAAAATAAGTACACCTCAAATTAATTAGCCTCCACCGTGCAAATGAATTATGGAAATCGAAGGAAGGATAGCAGCGCGGATGACTTACACGGGATGATAAGGCACGAGAATCGCCTCCTTGTCCTTATTGGCGAGCATGAAACTGACGATGTAATCCCTTACGTATTCACGCTGCTCTGCACAGACTCCCAAGAAGCCCTCGTGCATGTAGTACGGGTCAGCGACACAGATATGACGTATCTGCTCAACCCCAATGATGTAGTTCATGTGCAAGGCATAAAGGCGGACAAACGTAAAATCCAGCTTCTTCACGTGAAACATGTCGAATATGTAATTGAATCGGAGGAAGAACTTATCCGCGGGGAAGCTGTGGACGTACGACATTTGCTGCGGAACGTTAACCATGTAGAGTGGGTATCCTGGATCTTTCGAGGCGATGAGGCCTTTCTCTACCCGCAACACATCGTCATGAGGTCTCCTTAGATTGCCGAATCTGGCCCGTAGCGCTGTTTCAGGTAGGATTGGTTGACCGGGGATATGCCATTTATCCGCATCGGGGTTATCTACACGGTCCTGAAGCCGAGGCTGCTGAGGCGGCTGGATCATAGAATCAGCTTTTTTGCCTTTCCTCGCTCTCTTCCTAGACTTCTTTACTATCGGATGGTCGTCAATAATATGTTGAGACGGTAATTCAGGCACCGACTCATGACGCTCAAACCCTGAGGAGGCGCCAGTATAGACATACTGTTCAGCGCCATCGTCATCCTCATCCTCATCCATGGCGACGTCATCAGCGACTAATGGAGCCACCTGCTTACCCCGTCTGCTATCACCCAACCCAACACCCGATGCTAATTGGGTAGGCGGGGTGTTGATGTTCATACCTTGCTGAGGCTGCGTGCTCGTGGGTGTGCTCCCGGCCGCCTCCAGACGAAGCAGACTCTTTGGCCACAATAGGACCCACCCATTGCAACAATTACCAAGCCGCCACGCGGTCTCGTCGTCATCCCCCACTAGTATTAGAGGAGGCAAATTCTCGTGGCCCAGTTTGACACTGGCCACGGAAACCTTGAAGACGTTCGGGGGGATCGACCGGCTGTGGAACAATAGTTCCTTCGGCTCCATTATCGTCCCCTTCCCCACGTCCACCTTCTGTTCGCCGATGGTGTACAATATGGTGCACGGGGTTTCGTCGGCCCGCAAAGAAAAGTCTGCGACGTGAGACATCCGAAAGGCAACGAAAACGGCAGATTATACATTTATATTGAAGGGGGCCGGTGTGACAGATACCGTGAGGGCATCGAGCTCAACCAAAGAGGAGGCACCATCGAGCAGGTCCGGTGTGGGAGCCAGTGCGGGAGCAGGTGCGGGAGCCGGTGCGGGAGCAGGTACGGGAGCCGGTGCGGGAGCAGGTGCTCCCAAGAAGTCAGCAAGGGGAAAGTCCTCTGCATTTTTTTTCTGGATTTTGCCTTGTCCAAGTGTAAATGCCCGTCAGCAAGGAAGTAGATATATCTGCAATCACCTGTTTTGCGGCAGCTCCCACTGTTGCGACTGTCTGAGATGATTTCTTCTCAACCGCAATCTCAACCTTCTTGTCGATGCTTTCTTCAGTTAACCTCCGTCTTTCCTTTCTCTCCTCCGTGGTCTCACGGTAGTACTTATTCAACGTGGCGCCGTCTCCAACACCGTGCATGCTTCCATACGATGGTCGAGTATCCACCGGTTGTTGTTTCAATATGTTCAACGCCTGGTTGAATGGAGTGTCCCACTTGGGCCTCGCCAATGCCTCAGACGGCGAGTCGCTTTCGGCCGCAATCCGGTGCTGCTCTCTCTGCAAAAGGCACAAGGATCGTTTACAAATATGATTAACGTGTGCAGTCGAATTGAACAGAAACTAAAATTACCAGCAGTCTCATGAACTCGTAATGACCGGTGTTGTTTCGTAAACCTTCTTCACTGGGTCCCAACGGTGCCGGGCCCTCAGGACGTCACGCTCCTGCGGGACGGTGAAATCCGCCAAGGGGTCTTGGATGCCCAGACTCGCGGCTTCCGCGTCCTCCTTGGCCCATTTGGACCTCTTTCCGCCGTAACCACGGCTTTCGAGGTGGTGGCTCCCAATGTTCCTCTTTTGAAGCCCCTTCATGTACTTAGACTTTTTTTTGGCAGCTTCGACCTCGCAAGCCTCCTTGAATATTTGAAACTGCTCTTCCGTGATTGTTGGATTATCCTTTACAATCTCGGAGTAGGGTTCCCCGTCGTTGATTGTTGCTTTCACTCGATTTTTCTAGGCGGCCAACGCGTCGCTAAACTTGGTCATGGCGTGTTTGTTTATCTTCTTCATTGCCGGGTCCTTGTCTGGATCTTCATAATCCTTCTCATTCCGGCCCGGAAACAAGAATATCTAGTGAAACTTCTCTAGGAGGGAGCTCCTCATATTTTCTATCTTCTTTAGTTTCTCATCGTTGATGGCGGCGGTTGTCCGTATGATGCAACCTATTTGATTGCCGTAGCAGCGGCGCGCTTCCTCGGGCGCCTTTAGCTCAAAATTGCCATCGTCCACCTCCGTGACCACCAGTCTAGTAGTCCTGAGTTTGTTAGGAAGTCGTTTCCTCTTTGCTTTCGGTTCTACACCGGCTCCGCTCCCCGAGGCAGCACCAGCATCAGCGCCGGTCTCGATGCCGGTCTAAATCTCAGCGCCGGTCTCAGTCTCAGCACCGGTCTGTGTGTCGGTCTCAGCACCGGTCTGCGTGTCGGTCTCAGTCCCCAATACCACCAGTGGGCCCAGCAACAACATCTGTTGATCGTCGGTAAGGCTAAAAAATTTGTCTGCCGCCCGGTAGACGTCGTCGCAATCACCAGAACCTTGTCCTTCATTGTTGCTAGCCATGTTTCCTATGATTAAATCTAGTAAATTAATTCTAGACCTAATAAAATGAATAATGACATAAAAAGGACTATTGTTTTACGGGAATGTTGACTCCTTCCTGGTGCGGCAAATCCCGGGCACTCGACATGTCCTAGTTTGTAGCACAAGTCATGCCGAAATTCACGGAAAATTTCGGCATGACCTTTGCTAAAAAGTGGACAAATCGAGAACCTGAAATTTGCCGGAACAGAAATGAATCAACATTCTGGCAAAACACAGGCCACTCAGCATCATTCCTTGGAAACAGTGTTCAAATATCCCTCTTCGACACCGCAACACATGTCCAAATATACACGAGCGACCACATGTCCAAATTTCACAAGCTAATTCAAAAACAAAATGTAGAATAAAATTCATTTAGCTACTAATAGAACAAAATTCAGTTAACTTTAGTGCTCTATAATGATGAAAGGAAAGAAATTCAGTTAACTACTAATTTCATTCATTTAGATTATTCATTTAACATCACATAATTAACCTACTGTACCACTACTACTAGCAGCACTACTAACCTAATTAACCTAGCAAAACTCTAGTGCCCTAACTGAAAAACATCTAATTAACATCTACTAGTACCACTATTGCCCTAACCTAATTAACATCTACTAGTATCACTATATACTATACAAGCAGCATCTACCCTAATTAAACCCTACTGCCCTAACTAACTTTTGTTGTAAACCAAATTTTTTGCTCTAAACTAATTTTTGCTCTAACATCTACTACTTAACATCCTTTGCTCTAAACTAAATTTTTTGCTATAAACAAACTTTTGCTCTACTAATTTTTTCTCTAAAATTCAGAGAGAGAGAGGAGTGGGGGGAGGGGTGGGGGACTTACAGAGAGGGGAGAGACGGTGGCGGGGAGGTGCTCGGTGACGGAGGCAGGGGCGGAAGGGCGGGCTCGAGCACGGGCAACGGCGGTCCTGGGCGGGCTCGGGCGGTGGTGAGGTGGAGGGCACCGACGGTGACGTCGAGGGCGGCCTCGGGCGGCGGCGGTGAGGCTGACGACGGCCTCGGGGGGAGACGGTGAGGTTGCGGGCGTCCACGCCGGCAGGAGACGGCGGCGAAGTGGGGCGACGGCGAATTGGGGAGACGGCGGCGAGGGCGAGGAATTTGGGGAAGAGGTGTGGCGGCCAGGGGGCGGGGGGGAAACCCTTGTTTAAGTGAAACGTAATGGTAGCGCATTTCCGAAAACGCGCTATAGCTAAGTTAGCTACAGCGCGTTTTTGGAAACGTGCTACTGCTATTCCTTTCTCCTTTTCCCCCTTTTTCTTTTATTTTTCTTTACATTTTACTTTTTTCCTTTCTCCTTTTTCTATTTCTTTCATTTTCATTTACTTTTCTACTTGTTTTTCACTTTATTTTATTTTCGTTAGCAGTAGCGCCTTACACGTAAGCGCGCTATAGCTAAGGAGAGTAGTAATAGCGCTGGGCCAGTATACGCGCTATTGCTAGGTTGGGCTAGCCATGTGCGCCCAGTTCAAACATAGCAGTAGCGCTTTTTGCTAGTATGCGCTACTGCTAAAGTCATAGCAGTAGCGCGGTTTATTTACACGCGCTGCTACTAAGTAGCAGTAGCGTATGATTTTGTATAGCGCTAATGGTACATTCTGTGTATAAGGTTTTCCCTAGTAGTGGGACCTGGGGCAGGTTGTCCTCTGAGCAGATTTTCAGCTCAAGGAGTTCGGCGATCCGAACATAATTCGTCCTCAAAGCTGGGGGACGATCCGCGTGCGGTTCTTCCACAATCGCTATCTCATGGGTGGCCGGCGGGGATCTGATGTCCCTTCGGTCGGGTTTAAGACCAATCCGGTCATAGTTCGTAGCGACTCCCAGAGCGGCGATGCGATCCAAGAGTTCATTAAAGGAGGAGAGCTCCATTGGATCCATCTGTTCGGCAAGTTCCGAGCTGACCCGAAGGTTATGATTGATGACCCGAGAGGCCATCGTCGGCTCTGCTACCGACGGGGCGGCCATGATAAAGCCGCCGAGCCGGAGCATCTGGCCTATAGCCAGAGCTCCCTCCGAAGTAATGTCGTCCTTGAAGACGAGTCGAGCCATCAAGCCTTATGGTGACATCACAGAGGAACTCTCAATGAAGGCACCAATGTCGGTGTCAAAACCGGCGGATCTCGGGTAGGGGGTCCCGATCTGTGCGTCAAGGCTGATGGTAAGAAGTAAGGGACACAGGTGTTTACCCAGGTTTGGGCCCTCTCGATGGAGGTAAAACCCTACTTCCTGCTTGATTAATATTGATGATATGAGTAGTACAAGAGTAGATCTACCACGAGATCATAGAGGCCAAACCCTAGGAGCTAGCCTATTATGGTATGAATGTAATTGTGATCGGCCTTCCAAGGACCAACCTCTCCGGTTTATATAGACACCGGAGAGGGCTAGGGTTTACATGGAGTCGGTTACAAGGAAGGAAATTGTCAGGACCCCGACTCAATGACACATCGATCTAGCATGTAACACCTCATATCACTTTGCGGCCTCATGCACGGTATTCCCACGGGTGTCGCCTTACCTTTGCCCGGGACCGTTTGCGCCTTTTGGCACACGTATATGACAGTGTCGCTAGCATCCATATGATAAGGAGCCCGGGCTGACATGGCTAGTCATAAACCCAAAGTGGCACAGACTTATAGGGACAGGCATCCATGACCCAGCATCGAACGTGTCGGTCATCAGCGAGTGAATCCAGGCTGTAGCACTGGGCTAGCAGGACTCCGGTGAACCGGGCTGTAGCGGGCTAACAGGACTCTGGTATTCATCGCGTGACATTTCCCCGAACGGACAGACACAGGAACGAAGAAGGACACATGCCGGCCAGCCTAAGTGTTCCGGAGCAGTAGCAAGCTACCATGGCTCAGTGAAACACTAGGAGACATTTCCCGGTAAGAGAGGCTACTAAAGATAAACAACTAGATAGTCAGATCCCACACATACCAAGCATTTCAATAACATACACACAATATGCTCGATATGTGCAAATACAACATGGCATCACAACATGACTCTACGACTCAAGTATTTATTCAATAGGCTCCGAGGAGCGAGATATTACAAACATGGGTCTCATGACCCAACAATCAGAGCATACAAGTCAAAGCACATGCGGAAGCTTAACATGTCTGAGTACAGACATCTAGAAATGAAAAAGGCTGAGAAGCCTGAGCATCTACCAGATCCTGCCGAGGGCACAAGATCGTAGCTGAGGTAACAAGCTAAACGTCGAAGACCATACGGAACTACTAGCGAGACTGAGGTCTCTCTGCAAAAACATAAAATAGGCAAACGTGAGTACAAATGTACCCAGCAAGACTTACATCAGAACTAACTACATATGCATCATTTTCAACAAGGGGATGGTGGGGTTTAACTGCAGCAAGCCAGCTTTGACTCGGTGGCTATCCTGAACTACGACTGCAAGTAACTCTTTTGAGGTGGCGCACACGAGTCCACATATTCACCATATCAATACACCACTATGGAACCGCTCCCGTCTCCCTACGAGAACGCCATCCATAGCACTCACGCTTATCTTGCGTATTTTAGAGTATCCACTTTCACTTGTCTATGAACTGATATAAGCAACCCAGAAGTCCTTTTCCGCGGACACGGCTATTCGAATAGATGATGATAACCCTGCAGGGGTGTACTTCTTCATACATGTTTCCACCACTTAGCGTCTGCACACGACATGTGCTCGGCAGACTTCAAGCGAAAGCCGACGTGGGTGTAGACCACGACCTACCTAAACACTCAAGTCTCTAGTCCAGGTTTATCGCCTATTCGAGTTCCATCCATGAGGAGATCCGGCCGGAGTTTCGCTCACAGCCCCAAACGATGTGAACAGGGTTCCCGAGATACCAAACGGGCATCCGGTACACCGTGCCACGTACCTACCGCATCACAGCCCACCCCTACGGTCAGCGCTGTCCACGGCCTCCAGTAAGCTACAAACACCAGAAACTACTTGCAACTCCTGGACAGAGGACAAGGGTGAATAAGAAGTCGAGCGGGATCATATTTCAGGGCCCAATGTATGGTAGTAACTGAATCATGGATCACAAACACAGAACTCAGTTCCTGAGGACGGCTGCAATGAGACAACCCACCATGTACTCCTACATGGCCTCTCACCGCTACCTTTACCAAATCATGTTCACACACTTAGCTCACACACAGTAGGACATGTTCACACACCTCTGATTCATCCCCGATGAATCAGACCTGACTCAACTCTAAGCAGTAGCAGGCATGACAAACAAACATGAATGAGTAGGCACAATAGGGCTCAAACAACTCCTACTCATGCTAGTGGGTTTCATCTATTTACTGTGGCAATGACAGGTCATGCAGAGGATAAAGGGGTTCAACTACCGCAGCATGTAACAGTTGAATCAGTGTTGTCCTAATGCAGTAAAAGAGAGCAGGAGCGAGAGAGTGGGATTGTATCGGAATGAACAAGGGGGTTTTGCTTTCCTGGCACTTCTGAAGATAACATTGAGTCTTCATCAGTGTCAACGATCACATCATCGGTATCACGTCTATCGAGAGGGGACAAATACCGGCAACACAGAAGGGAACACAATCAATGCAATGCACAATATGATGCATGATCATGACATGGCAAAATGAATGTGTTTTGGGCTAATGCAACTAGCAACAGATTAAATGAAGTTGGTTTGAATACAAGATTCAAATTCAAACTCCATATGTGATTATTCAAATGCCATTTAATTGATTTGTGCTAAACAGCAGCTATAAGTTGTTCTAACATGCATGAAAATGGTACAGATGGATTCCTTGAATTTTTCTGATAATTTTTCATATATAAATTATTTAATTTGGAGTTACGGTTAATTTTCTATGATTTATTGAAGTTTAGGGCATTTTCTGAAATTTCCTGAATATTTAGAATTAAAATAATTCCAGAAAATGAATTATGGCGTCCGCACCACGTCACTATGACGTCAGCAGAGTCAACTGGGCTGGCTCGGGTCAAACCTGACCAGTGGGGCCCACTGGTCAGTGACTACGGCTAATCCTAATATAACTTAAACCTAACCTAGTTTAATTAGTCGGCCCGGGCCCGCATGTCAGTGAGTCAGTGGCTTAATTAAACTTAGTTATTAACTTAACCAAAGGTTAGCAGGGGACGGGCCCACACGTCAGTGACCCAGGGGGGGTCAAATCCCTGGTCAACCCGGCTAATCCACCGGCGTCTAACCGCCGGCAACGACCAGACGCGGCGGTGGCTCGCCGGAATGGCTGCTCCGGCGCCCATTCGACGCGCGGAGGGGTTCTACAGGGAGCTCGAGCTCGTGCGCATCCAATGGAGCAAGCCAGAGGAGTTGGGGTTAGCTGTGGCGTCGGCAGCGGCGAGGGAGGCGGCGGCCGGAGTTCGGCCAACGACGGGTTAGGCGATGCAGGGCGCTAGGGGAGGCGTTGGTGCGTGCTACGTGCTCCTGGTGAGGTGTGGAGCACGGTGGTGTGCCCGGCTTCGAGCCACAGTGGCTCTGGCCACGACGGCGACGAGGCACGGCGACGGCGAGCTTCAGCCGTGGTGGAAGATGGAGCTAGGGGACGAAATCAAGTGCGCGGAGTGAGGGGAAGAGAAGAGGAGCTCACGGGGAGTCGGACGAGACGCTAAGTGGGCTCGGGGACGTCCTGTCGGCGGTGAATCGAACGGCGGCGATCGCCGGCCGTGGCGATGAAGACGACGATGCTCCGGTCGACTGGGGCCTCCTCTGGTCGCGTGCGTCAGTGTGCAGCTCCATGGGGTCGGGACGGAGCTCCTGAGCTCATCGGAAGGGCGAGGGGTGGCCGGTGGCTATGGATGCGACGGCGACGCCCTCCGGTGGCTCTCGGTGGTGCTCCAAATCGAGAGAGGGAGAGAGCCAGAGCGAGCAGAGAGAGGGATAGCGGTCGGGGACGACTCCGTGGCGTCGCTAGAGGGCTCGGGGAGGAAGCAGGAGGTGGCCAGGGGAAGCAGGAGGTGGCGCGCACGGCGGCGTCGCGGTGTCTGTCCTCCTGGCAGGGAGGAAGACGACAGGGGGGGGTGGAGATGGGCTGGGCTGGCCAGGTGGGCCTGGTAGGCTGCAGAGGTAAGTCCAGGTGAGATTTCTCTCCTTTGTCTTTTATTTCTGTTTTTTTTATTTTCTGTAGTTTGTTTTGATTTAGTTTTAGACACTAAATCATTTTAATAAATTATGTAGGGTTTTATGTGGCTTGCTAAAATATATACAAAGCCACTCACAACTTCCAGAATTATTTGGAGTCATATTTAATATATATTAAATATAAATCCAAAGCAAATAGTTATTGGATTAATTCAAATGGGCCAAAATAATTAACTCTGAGATACCAAAAATATTGTTTTGAGTTTTACCTCTTTGCAATATTTTCAGAGACTAAGACGAACATTTTTTTTGGACTTCTTTGAGGAGATTTTAATGTTGATCATTTTTAGAAGGTTTCTGAGGCTTTGAAAATTCCTCAATTCAAATTTCATTTGAAATAAAACATGATGCTCACATGAGGTCTAGCCTAGTGCATTACCAGAAGCTAGGGATGTGACAACTCACCCCCACTAAACAAGAATCTCGTCTCGAGATTCAAGCGTAGGGTAAGGTGAAGGGGTAACGCAGACTAGTATAATCTTCACGATCCAATTGCACTTCAAATGGACGTTGATTCGTCCACCATCATTGTCTCGAAGTCTTGCTCTGAGAACTCCAGCTAACATGACAACGAGAGGAAAGGAAAGACCCTAAAAGAATTGTTCCTCTCGAAGGTCGAACAACTCAGGATTAACCCACGGAATGAGACATAACCACATCTCTCGAGCTGAGAGACGAAGCACACCTCTAGAGGGATGGAGTGGAACAGATGACGAGGGTTCACTAGGTAGACAACAATTTCACGCTTAAGAGGGTGGTGAACGGTTGTCAACGTAGCGAAGAGTTGAGTTTCCATAATACCATAACGATGCACCTTAGGGAAGGTGACTCATAGAAATATCCCCTTAAGTGGCAAAAAGAATTACCTTTGATTCAGAGATCATTGAGACTCTTTAAACCAACCTAAGGCAATTCTCGACCGATCGTTTGTAGGGGGGTCGGTAGAATGGCATACTCGGACTTGGATGATGTGGATTACCTTGTTGAAGACAACGTAATGGATGAATTTGCTTACCACCGGAAATGGAAGAGACCCATGGTAGAATGGCACATTGGCGGTGCAAGCTGGGAACAAAATGTAAATGCTGGGAATGATTCTGGTAACTGGGGAAGAACCCAACACTAGAGAGTTAATTCACTAGTTGAAAAGGTCATAGCATTGCCGAGGAAACTGAGAGGAATCCCAGTTAGCGTCGATGATAACACCTAGCGCTTGAGCGTGCTCTCAAGAACTTGAGCATTTTCATATTCATCAAGGTTTTACCAACATCCGTGTCAAGGATCCTGGCAACACAACTTGCTACCATGATGAATGATGATGGATGATGCAGATGCAAAGAAAGATAACACTTTCTCAGATTTCACCTTAGCGAGGCCAAGGAAATAAAATCTGGATGATCGACCGAGAGACATTTAGCACTCCGCTTCTAATGTTCTCCTTGATGTGCTAGTGTATCCCATTAATAGATATGGTTTGATAACTAGAACATCAAGTAAAAGGTCGGACTTCGGGAGCAATAGAATCCATAAGGAACAGTTACGGAGGTAAATCCTACGAAATCCTTATGGGGAGGTGGACAACTTCTTCAATCAAGATACTACAATAATAGGTCTTTCGGCTGGGTGGTGCTGGCCACGACATCCACTTTACCAGTTATCGAGGAACCAATATTATAGTTCTTGGGGAAATGTTCCAACCATCATATCTGCCTGAGATTCAGATCTGGTTGGTGTCAGAATATTCTAGACCCATCGAGTCTAGGAAGAAAAATGAAAGTTTGCAACACAAATCGACGAGATGACGTTGCGGGATTCTCGGAAGATGAACTACGATAGCAAGCTCCAAAACATGAGCTGGTTCTGCTACAAACATGTGAACACGTTGTCCCAGACAAGCATGCCCACATGGTAGTCTTACAATAAAACACTACCGAGTTCTGGTTGGGAACCATCAGCGAGGATATCGAAGTTCTTTCATAAGTCCGGATTAGCTCTTATGAAGATACTCCTTCTCCTTGAACAAATCAGTCAGTGGCTTGGTGTGCTAGGATACACATATGGAATGAAGGTTGCAAGTCTCCAGACCACAGAATACTTCGCACGTGTGCATGACTGACTTGCGATGATTCCAGAGGAAGCAACATTGACTTTCTCGAGTCCATGGCGGCAACTTGCATCAAATGCACATGAACTAGAGGAAGTCACTTCTTACATCCGAACATATGCTTCATGAGCTAGCATGAACAAATGCTTTCAAAAGTTTCCAACACTAGCTTAATGTTCAGCAAAATTATGAAGAAGACAAGGATGTTGTCAATGGGCACAACAACAATTCATCTGGGTTTCCTTTTAAAAGGAATTCCATAGTTAAGTGAACAAGTGATAGCATTGGTCAGACCCAAAAGATATAATGGTGTATGCTCGAGGGATCAACCACGAGTAAGACAACATTACGAATATCGTTGGTTCTGACTTGATTTGAGGATAGCCCATACTCAATCAAAGGTTTGGGTAAGATAATAGATCCAACAATTGTTCACAAGGACCAATTGATGAAGATATCATCTTTCTTCAACACACACACACACACAAAAGATATCCCTTAACATGAACTAAGTCGGACAAGCTTTTATCTTCCGACTCTCCAAGTTGTTGTTTAGCTTATCCAACTAGCTCAGGGTATCCAACACGGATTCTTGGAGAAGGGGTGGTTTACAGGAATAAACCAACTTGATCACGAACTCAACATAGCGGTCAGGTGACAACCTGGTAATACTTCTGAGAAGATATTCAGAAAATCACGAACCACCAATATGTTACTAAGCTCGAGAACAATCTTGCTTTTCAGGGCAAGACGATATGATCAATAGAGCAAGGATTTGAAATAATCCTAACTCATCGATCGAGGAGTGAACCAGGAGAATGGACTAGGTAGCACGATCAATCTTAGAATGATGATTCAATAACCAACACACTAAGAATGAAATTATTGTCCTTTAACTACCCAGCAACGAGGTTGCTAGGCGTATTGATTTCACACATCACAATTCATTTGTCGGTATTCCGGTTGCATCAACACGAAGACCGAGGAATGACTAATGATGGCAAGAAGTATCACTGTACCAAGAGTTCATAGGATGGTGTGCAATTCCTATAACAATCCCGATAATAAGATGGTAATACTCCAAGGTAGAACAGAACAAAAGCTGGATTAGCAATTTGATCTGCGGAGCACAACTTCTTTGACCCAATCCTGGATATGGAAGAGGTACTGGAGTTTGTTTCTCCTAGTCATGCTGCGATAGAATGGGTTGACGGACCACAAGAGTAATAGGCATCGATAAACGAACGCACGCATACTCTTGACTATCAATTGATAGACGAGGGTCAGAATGCAACTAAAGAGAACAACTTAAAGGAACATATAATTTTCTGAGTTGTGGATGCATAGATTAGTATGTCGAACCAAGTTCAACATATTTCTTCCGGATAACCCATGCAGAAAGGTAGAACTGGCAGAGTCACGATTTATGAATGGAGAACTCCTCAAGAATAATCCTGTTGTGATATTTCAGTTCAACGAGGAACTTCTGCCATAGGTAGTTCATGGTATTTGGAAGAAGAAGATACCACGGACTTCAAGGACTATCGCAAGGTTACTAATATCCTAAAGGCGCTAGCAATTACTATCAACATGAAGTAGGTAGAGTGAATCTCGGGTTCAAGAACCCAGGAACAGAATACCTATTACTAAGTAGCATCACGGGATGCTTTTGAGAGTGATGGCCAGAATCATCACACTGGGAACACAAATCATAGCTAAATTACTAGATGATCCCCTAAGACACCTAGGGTCATAATAATATCTCCAACATATACGCCGAGGTAACAAAGTACCTCGACTCACCGATTAGTGTGGTTAATCTGGCCCAAAGGAATATCGGAACAGGAGGAAGGGATTTTGCAAATGCTTCAGACTATTTAGAACCCTGGGATGACTCGGACAGCGTAACGACTGTAAATGCTCAGAAAAGATTTGAGACATACTACAAAATGGTGGCATAACCACTCAGAAGCACAATATCAAGGTTCCAAGATCAACAATTAACATACGGAAGTAGTAGGAACTGAACTGAGACTTAAATCCAACAATCTATAAGTCTACGGATTAGTAACACGTGATCCTGATAGAAAGAAGAGATAGCCTAGTTCTTAATCCCCGTAGAAGAGAAGATGATGACTCAGATCAGAAGGCCATGAGGTATAAGGAGTAAAAAGAGCCTTACGTTCCATCCCACAATCAATTCCCTTATATAACTAAAGAATTTCTAGACTCAACTTCGACCAGTTTGGCTTGGTAATCCTACAGGCAGTCAAGCTCTGATACCAACGCTGTCAGGACCCCGACTCAATGCCACATCGATCTAGCATGTAACACCTCATATCACTTTGCGGCCTCACGCACGGTATTCCCACAGGTGTCGCCTTACCTTTGCCCGGGACCGTTTGCGCCTTTTGGCACACGTATATGACAGTGTCGCTAGCATCCATATGATAAGGAGCCCGGGCTGACATGGCTAGTCGTAAACCCAAAGTGGCACAGACTTACAGGGACAGGCATCCATGACCCAGCATCGAACGTGTCGGTCATCAGCGAGTGAATCCAGGCTGTAGCACTGGGCTAGCAGGACTCCGGTGAACCGGGCTGTAGCGGGCTAACAGGACTCTGGTATTCATCGCGTGACATTTCCCCGAAGGGACAGACACAGGAACGAAGAAGGACACATGTCGGCCAGCCTAAGTGTTCCGGAGCAGTAGCAAGCTACCATGGCTCAGTGAAACACTAGGAGACATTTCCCGGTAAGAGAGGCTACTAAAGATAAACAACTAGATAGTCAGATCCCACACATACCAAGCATTTCAATAACATACACACAATATGCTCGATATGTGCAAATACAACATGGCATCACAACATGACTCTACGACTCAAGTATTTATTCAATAGGCTCCGAGGAGCGAGATATTACAAACATGGGTCTCATGACCCAACAATCAGAGCATACAAGTCAAAGCACATGCGGAAGCTTAACATGTCTGAGTACAGACATCTAGAAATGAAAAAGGCTGAGAAGCCTGAGCATCTACCAGATCCTGCCGAGGGCACAAGATCGTAGCTGAGGTAACAAGCTAAACGTCGAAGACCATACGGAACTACTAGCGAGACTGAGGTCTCTCTGCAAAAACATAAAATAGGCAAACGTGAGTACAAATGTACCCAGCAAGACTTACATCAGAACTAACTACATATGCATCATTTTCAACAAGGGGATGGTGGGGTTTAACTGCAGCAAGCCAGCTTTGACTCGGTGGCTATCCTGAACTACGACTGCAAGTAACTCTTTTGAGGTGGCGCACACGAGTCCACATATTCACCATATCAATACACCATTATGGAACCGCTCCCGTCTCCCTACGAGAACGCCATCCATAGCACTCACTCTTATCTTGCGTATTTTAGAGTATCCACTTTCACTTGTCTATGAACTGATATAAGCAACCCAGAAGTCCTTTTCCGCGGACACGGCTATTCGAATAGATGATGATAACCCTACAGGGGTGTACTTCTTCATACATGTTTCCACCACTTAGCGTCTGCACACGACATGTGCTCGGCAGACTTCAAGCGAAAGCCGACGTGGGTGTAGACCACGACCTACCTAAACACTCAAGTCTCTAGTCCAGGTTTATCGCCTATTCGGGTTCCATCCATGAGGAGATCCGGCCGGAGTTTCGCTCACAGCCCCAAACGATGTGAACAGGGTTCCCGAGATACCAAACGGGCATCCGGTACACCATGCCACGTACCTACCGCATCACAGCCCACCCCTACGGTCAGCGCTGTCCACGGCCTCCAGTAAGCTACAAACACCAGAAACTACTTGCAACTCCTGGACAGAGGACAAGGGTGAATAAGAAGTCGAGCGGGGTCATATTTCAGGGCCCAATGTATGGTAGTAACTGAATCATGGATCACAAACACAGAACTCAGTTCCTGAGGACGGCTGCAATGAGACAACCCACCATGTACTCCTACATGGCCTCTCACCGCTACCTTTACCAAATCGTGTTCACACACTTAGCTCACACACAGTAGGACATGTTCACACACCTCTGATTCATCCCCGATGAATCAGACCTGACTCAACTCTAAGCAGTAGCAGGCATGACAAACAAACATGAATGAGTAGGCACAACAGGGCTCAAACAACTCCTACTCATGCTAGTGGGTTTCATCTATTTACTGTGGCAATAACAGGTCATGCAGAGGATAAAGGGGTTCAACTACCGCAGCATGTAACAGTTGAATCGGTGTTGTCCTAATGCAGTAAAAGAGAGCAGGAGCGAGAGAGTGGGATTGTATCGGAATGAACAAGGGGGTTTTGCTTGCCTGGCACTTCTGAAGATAACATTGAGTCTTCATCAGTGTCAACGATCACATCATCGGTATCACGTCTATCGAGAGGGGACAAATACCGGCAACACAGAAGGGAACACAATCAATGCAATGCACAATATGATGCATGATCATGACATGGCAAAATGAATGTGTTTTGGGCTAATGCAACTAGCAACAGATTAAATGAAGTTGGTTTGAATACAAGATTCAAATTCAAACTCCATATGTGATTATTCAAATGCCATTTAATTGATTTGTGCTAAACAGCAGCTATAAGTTGTTCTAACATGCATGAAAATGGTACAGATGGATTCCTTGAATTTTTCTGATAATTTTTCATATATAAATTATTTAATTTGGAGTTACGGTTAATTTTCTATGATTTATTGAAGTTTAGGGCATTTTCTGAAATTTCCTGAATATTTAGAATTAAAATAATTCCAGAAAATGAATTATGGCGTCCGCACCACGTCACTGTGACGTCAGCAGAGTCAACTGGGCTGGCTCGGGTCAAACCTGACCAGTGGGGCCCACTGGTCAGTGACTACGGCTAATCCTAATATAACTTAAACCTAACCTGGTTTAATTAGTCGGCCCGGGCCCGCATGTCAGTGAGTCAGTGGCTTAATTAAACTTAGTTATTAACTTAACCAAAGGTTAGCAGGGGACGGGCCCACACGTCAGTGACCCAGGGGGGGTCAAATCCCTGGTCAACCCAGCTAATCCACCGGCGTCTAACCGCCGGCAACGACCAGACGCGGCGGTGGCTCGCCGGAATGGCTGCTCCGGCACCCATTCGACGCGCGGAGGGGTTCTACAGGGAGCTCGAGCTCGTGCGCATCCAATGGAGCAAGCTAGAGGAGTTGGGGTTGGCTGTGGCGTCGGCAGCGGCGAGGGAGGCGGCGGCCGGAGTTCGGCCAACGACGGGTTAGGCGATGCAGGGCGCTAGGGGAGGCGTTGGTGCGTGCTACGTGCTCCTGGTGAGGTGTGGAGCACGGTGGTGTGCCCGGCTTCGAGCCACAGTGGCTCTGGCCACGACGGCGACGAGGCACGGCGACGGCAAGCTTCGGCCGTGGTGGAAGATGGAGCTAGGGGACGAAATCAAGTGCGCGGAGTGAGGGGAAGAGAAGAGGAGCTCACGGGGAGTCGGACGAGACGCTAAGTGGGCTCGGGGACGTCCTGTCGGCGGTGAATCGAACGGCGGCGATCGCCGGCCGTGGCGATGAAGACGACGATGCTCCGGTCGACTGGGGCCTCCTCTGGTCGCGTGCGTCAGTGTGCAGCTCCATGGGGTCGGGACGGAGCTCCTGAGCTCATCGGAAGGGCGAGGGGTGGCCGGTGGCTATGGATGCGACGGCGACGCCCTCCGGTGGCTCTCGGTGGTGCTCCAAATCGAGAGAGGGAGAGAGCCAGAGCGAGCAGAGAGAGGGATAGCGGTCGGGGACGACTCCGTGGCGTCGCTAGAGGGCTCGGGGAGGAAGCAGGAGGTGGCCAGGGGAAGCAGGAGGTGGCGCGCGCGGCGGCGTCGCGGTGTCTGTCCTCCTGGCAGGGAGGAAGACGACAGGGGGGGTGGAGATGGGCTGGGCTGGCCAGGTGGGCCTGGTAGGCTGCAGAGGTAAGTCCAGGTGAGATTTCTCTCCTTTGTCTTTTATTTCTGTTTTTTTTTATTTTCTGTAGTTTGTTTTGATTTAGTTTTAGACACTAAATCATTTTAATAAATTATGTAGGGTTTTATGTGGCTTGCTAAAATATATACAAAGCCACTCACAACTTCCAGAATTATTTGGAGTCATATTTAATATATATTAAATATAAATCCAAAGCAAATAGTTATTGGATTAATTCAAATGGCCCAAAATAATTAACTCCGAGATACCAAAAATATTGTTTTGAGTTTTACCTCTTTGCAATATTTTCAGAGACTAAGAGGAACATTTTTTTTGGACTTCTTTGAGGAGATTTTAATGTTGATCATTTTTAGAAGGTTTCTGAGGCTTTGAAAATCCTCAATTCAAATTTCATTTGAAATAAAACATGATGCTCACATGAGGTCTAGCCTAGTGCATTACCAGAAGCTAGGGATGTGACAGAAATATAATATCCGGATCGCGAAGCTTGCCTTCCACGCCAAGGATAGTCCCATCCGGACACGAGCCGAAGTCTTGAGTCTTGTATTTTCACGCTTCAATAGTCTGGACGTTGTACACAGTCCGGCTGTCCGGATACCCCCTAATCCAGGACTCCCTCACCCGCCACGAGCATCAACACTCATTGGACCGCATACATCGGTAAGTATTATTTTTAACAAGTCAGTAGCTCGTTCCATTATTCTGAAGAACGAAGTTTTAGTCATCTTGCCCAAAAATCACGGTTCGCAAGCATCAAATGATTCAGAACCAAGTGATTCCAAAAATCCATCTTTATGGAGTTTCTTTATGCACTTTACACCGATATGACCCAAACGGCAGTGCCACAAATAAGTTGCACTATCATTATTAACTTTGCATCTTTTGGCATCAATATGATGAATATGTGTATCACTATGATCGAGATCCAACAAACTATTTTCATTGGGTGTATGACCATTGAAGGTTTTATTCATGTAAATAGAACAACAATTATTCTCTGACTTTAAATGAATAACCGTATTGCAATAAACATGATCAAATCATATTCATGCTCAACGCAAACGCCAAATAACATTTATTTAGGTTTAACACTAATCTCGAAAGTATAGGGAGTGTGCGATGATGATCGTATCAATCTTGGAACCACTTCCAACACACATCGTCACTTCACCCTCAATTAGTCTCTGTTTATTCTGTAACTCTTGTTTCGAGTTACTAATTTTGAGCAACCGAACAAGTATAAAATACTCAGGGGCTACTATAAACACTAGTAAGGTACACATCAATAACCTATATATCAAATATACTCTTGTTCACTTTGCCGTCTCTCTTATCCACCAAATATTCAGGGCATTTCCACTTCCAGTGACCAATTCCTTTCCAGTGGAAGCAGCCAGTTTTAGGCTTTGGTTCATCTTTCGGCTTCCTTGAAGGAGTGACAACTTGCTTGTCATTCTACTTGAAGCTCCCTTTCTTTCCCTTTGCCCTTTTCTTGAAACTAGTGGTCTTGTCAATCATCAACACTTGATGCTCTTTCTTGATTTCTACCTTCATCGATTTCAACATCATGAAGAGCTCGGGAATCGTTTTGTCATCCGTTCATTACTATAGTTCATCATGAAGTTCTAGCAACTTGGTGATGGTGACTAGAGAACTCTTGGCGAACACTATCTTATCTAGAAGATAAACTCCCACTTGATTCAAGCGATTGTAGTACCCAGACAATCTGAAAACATGCTCACTAGTTGAGCAATTCTCCTCCATCTTTTAGGTATAGAACTTGTTGGTGACTTCATATCTCTCAACTCGGGTATTTGCTTGAAATATTAACTTCAACTCTTGGAACATCTCATATGGTCCATGACGTTCAAAACATCTTTGAAATCCCGATTCTAAGCCGTTAAGGATGGTGCACTAAACTATCAAGTAATCATCATATGGAGCTAGCCAAACGTTCATAACATCTGCATCTGGTCCTGCAATAGGTCTATCACCTAGAGGTGCATCAAGGACATAATTCCTCTATGCAGCAATGAGGATAAACCTCAGATCACGGACCCAGTCCACATCATTGCTACTATCATCTTTGAACTTAGTTTTCTCTAGGAACACATATAAAACATAGGGAAGCAACAACGCGAGCTATTGACATCCAACATAACTAGCAGGGTGGCCCGCACATTTGCGCGGCTAGATTTAATATGTATTGTGCTATTTTAGTTTTTACGTGTTCGTTCCATAATTTTCAGTTATTTCTTTGGTATTAGATACACATTTGAAAGAATAGAAAATAGGATACCAACATTGCATGAACCGAACTTCTTTTGCCCATGGTTGAATTTTTATTCACCTTAATTTACTTCTACATGATTTTATATTGAAACTATTGTATTTTACTCATCTTGTTTTCTTGTTTTTTCCTCTTCCTGTTTTGGATGTAGTTTGCATATATAGTGTATTATTTATTCTATTAATACAAATGCAATAGGAGCCTCTCCTACTCTATCGGTTGCTAAAAAAAGTAAATTTGGTTATATATCATAAGCTTTGATACGTGGCAACTAAAGGACTATGGTTGGCCACCATTTAGAATTATAGCTTTGTACTAATATATTGTTGTCTCCCTTACATTTTCCACTCTCCGTGTATTAACTTCTCTTTTTTTCCATCTGTGCCATTGTCGGTGGAATATAACTTTCTTTTATTAATGAAAGTCATTCATACGGTCTTCCATATATAATTTGTTTGTACATAGAAGGTCACCAATCATCTACCTCTAGGTCACTAAGCTACTGTCATTACAATATATTCTTTCATTTCCAATTTTCCTATTAACATATATCTTTCTACACGTTGAAATGACTTGTTCCTTTAGATCTTTTTTTTAGTTGCAACATCATTTTTTTTTCTTAAAATACGCTAACCACTTATATATCACTATTCTTGTTTACATTGTGAATGTCTTGTATGGGATTATGATAGATTCATACACTATTTAATTCTTCTGAATCTAATAATTATCCATTGCTTTATTGTGAAACTTTACAACGATGTAAGATACATCTCAATGTTCATTTGTATTTTTTTTTCAAATTTTTGGAAACTGGAAAAGTGTCGGACTTGAATAGACTGAATTATTTAGGCATGTTTGATAGTGCGTGGTTTGATGTATATATGATGTTAATAGCTAGGCCTCGTAATAAATTGTTTTTTTCTACGTCCCTCGGCCCATGCGCCTCTACTTGGTGTCCTATGCAAACACGTACATGTTTTTTTAGTACTTCCTTGGCTAGGTTTTTTTTGCGCAGAACGTCCTTGGCTAGGTTAACGTACAACTCTAGATAATCTAACTCGTTCCCTAGCTATTGCTTAATCCCAACCATTTCTTTTCTACCATTTTAATAAGAAAATAGATAGACACACGCGCGCATTTGCGTGGCATTTGTAATATTTTTACACATAATTTGTATCTTCACACAATCAATGATAAAACAAATTTATCATCTCTAAACATTATCTGGTCATGCCAATACAACATGAGTTGTTGCTCCAAACCTTTATTGCTATATTCGCAAAAAAACCCTTTATTGCTAGCATAGTTTAATAATATTGTATGACACTCACTCGCGCACACAACACTTTCTTCTTACTTGAGTCATTCATGATGTTTCTGTTATTTATACATGCATATGTCATTCTTGCATTCGTCGCTATGTACTCCAGGTTGGAGAAAATGACACATCCAAGGATGATGTCATTCTTGTTCCTGTCGCTATGTATTCCATTTGACAGAGTGGGAATCAAAATTACCACATAAGTGTTTAGATTTTTAGGTATTCATGGATTTTATATACTAATACATGAAAACTGATTTGATAATTTTCCTTTATTCTATTTTAGAATTTCATGTATATAACATTTATTATTTAACTAAAAGACATTATACAAATGATACATTTGACCTTGACTACCTTATTATTTCATGTGGTATTATCATGCGAAAATAATTTATTGATTTTATTTTTATTTAAAATTTGATACCTGTATTCATGTTTCTAATGAAGAAAAAATAGAAATAATATTTTGTTATAATATCAGTTTGCTAGATAGTTTTTTCGGCTAACTATCCGGTAATTTGAGGCATCAAAGATTAATAATTATTATAAAATATTTATCCTTAATGTCATGTCTGTATGTGGACAAAAGTATAATTTTTATAATTTGTTATTCAAAATCCATACATGTATTTATTATTGAAAAGAAAAGAGAAGGAAAATAACCCTTATGTTAGATTGTTATTTTGGCTTATTGTCAGGTAATTTAACGCAGCGTAAATTCCTAAAAATTCCTTATGGCAGTCAATGTGCAAAACCCAAAAATTTATAATTGTGCGGCGCTATTATATACTAATACTACCAGATTAATTTATGCGTGCATGTTCCCTTTTTCTTTTTTGAGGCAAGTGTGCATGCTCCTCCATTCCTTTTTCTTTACATTCATGAGACTAACGGTTCGTAAGGATCCTGCTTTTTCTAGGGAAGTGTGGGTTCTGCTTATTTTTGTTTTTTTGTGAGTCGAGGTGCGGCCTCCTGCTGGTTTCATCTTTTCTGTTACTAATGTGGTGGGCTTTGGACAGAAAAAGTGGTGGCTTTGGACTGAAAAAGTGGTTGGCTATGGACTGAAAAATCTTTCATAGATGATATATGGGCTTCCCGTAAGTTACACACGGAGTCACGGATGGATTCTCTATCGTTTAAAAAAAGGAAAGTATCCCCTGTCACGTGTACATGCTAATCTTGTTGTCCGTGCATAAATCAATCTGTCCAACGCCTGACTGATTTGCTATCTGATTCTAACTTTACGTGACATATCAATCTATCCAAACCCCTAAAAAAAGATCAATCTGTCCAACGCCTGTTTGTTTTTTTGTCTAACGCCTGATTGATTTGTTATCCAATTCTAACCCATCGGTTGTAGCACGTATACGTGATAGATCTTTTTTTACTTGGCACGTGATAGAGTTCACACGTGCAAACGATTGCTCGTACACAATATTTGTATGTAACGTTACGTCTTTAAATCTCAATCGTCTATATCCAAAATTAATGGCTGAGGTAAATTAATCTGTGTGGACGAACGTGGTGGCTTATTTGTCAAACTCTCCCGCAACCCGCTGTACCCTCTACTTCAACATGGTGCTTTATGCTTCATATTATTTTCCAATGATGTGTTGCCATCCTATGATGTCTGAGTAGATTTTCGTTGTCCTATCGGTGATTGATGAATTTATATGATTGGTTTGAGCTGCATGTTTTATTATTGGTGTTGTCCTATTGTGCCCTCCGTGTCGCGCAAGCGTGAGGGATTCCCACTGTAGGGTTTGCAATATGTTTATGATTTGCTTATGGTGGGTGGCGTGAGTGACGAAAGCACGAACCCGAGTAAATTGGTTGTTTGCGTATTGGATAAAGGGAACTTGATACTTTAATGCTATGGTTGGGTTTTACCTTAATGAATATTTAGTATTTGCTAGAGTTGCAATCATAAGTGCATATGATCCAAGTAGAGAAAGTATGTTAGCTTATGCCTCTCCCTCAAATAGAATTGCAATAGTGATTATTGGTCTAGTAACATAGTGTCACGCCCAATATGCGACCCTATCCAAAAGGAACTCGAAGGTCCCACCAAGGATAGACCCGCATATTGGAACGCTTTTGCAAGGTGGATATCATTACATCAACATTACATAATAGGTGTGGATACATACAAAACATACAATGTCACATGAATACAACAATACAACATACAAGAACAACATCCGACTACGGATGAAACACAAACAGAAGCTCAAACGACATCCACCCTGCTAGCCCAGGCTGCCGACCTGGAACCTATCCCCTGATCGAAGAAGAAGCAGAAGAAGAACTCCAACACAAGTAAAACATCGCTCTCGCGTCAAGATCATCGCATAACCTGTACCTGCAACTGTTGTTGTAGTAATCTGTGAGCCACGAGGACTCAGCAATCCCATTACCATGGGTATCAAGACTAGCAAAGCTTAAAGGGAAAGGAAGGGGTAAAGTGGTGAGGTTGCAGCAGCGACTAAGCATATATGGTGGCTAACATACGCAAAAGAGAGCGAGAAGAGAAACAAAGGAACGGTCGTGAAGCTAGCAATGATCAAGAGGTGATCCTGAACACCTACTTACGTCAAACATAACCCAGAAACCGTGTTCACTTCCCGGACTCCGCTGAGAAGAGACCATCACGGCTACACACGCGGTTGATGCGTTTTAGTTCGGATCAGGTGTCAAGTTATCTACAACCGGACATTAACAAATTCCCATCTGCCACATAACCGCGGGCACGACTCTCGAAAGTTTATACCCTGCAGGGGTGTCCCAACTTAGCCCATGACAAGCTCTCGCGATCAACGAAGGAATAGACCTTCTCCCAGGAAGACCCGATCAGTCTCAGAATCCCGGTTTACAAGACATTTCGACAATGGTAAAACAAGAGCAGCAAAGCCGCCTGATGCGCCGACAATCCTGATAGGAGTTGCACATATCTCGTTCTCAGGGCAACAGCGGATGAGCACTCCATACAACTAAAACCAGACCTCAAGTTTCCTTGAGGGGGCGCTGCAAAGGACTCTAGTTCGGACCAGCACATAGACAAGCACTGGCCCGGGGGGGCTAAAATAAAGATGACCCTTGGGTTGGCCGACCCAAGGGAAGGGTATAGGTGGTGGTGAGGCAAATGGTAAAACCAAGGTTGGGCCTTACTGGACAAGTTTTATTCAAAACGAACTGTCAGGGGCGTCCCATAAATCACCCGACCGCGTTAGGAACGCAAAATCCGGGAACATAACACCGGTATGACGGAATCTAGGGCGGCAAGAGTGGAACAAAACACCAGGCATAAGGCCGAGCCTTCCACCCTTTACCAAGTATATAGATGCATTAATAATATAAGAGATATTGTGATATCCCAACATAATCCTGTCCACCATGGAGAAATCTTCAACTTCACCTACAACTAGCAACGCTATAAGAGGGGCTGAGCAAAACGGTAACATAGCCAAGCAATAGTTTGCTAGGAATGGTGTCAAAGGTTAGAGGTTCATGGCAATTTGGGAGGCTTGAAGAGCAAATGATAGGTAACGCAGCATAGCGATAGAACGAAGCAACTAGCATAGCAATGATAGTAGTGAGATCCAGGGTAGCGGTCATCTTGCCTGAAATCCCGCAAGGAAGAAGAACGAGTTCATGAAGAAGATGAAGCCACGAAGACGAACCACATGTAGACGAACCCATCCTCATGATCGCAACGAAACGAGAACTATCGAGAAGAAGCACACAACATGGTAAACACACCACACATGGACAAGACATGATACACAACAAGCATGATGCATGACCAAGCTACATGAAGCTACTCATGGCAAGAGATGATGCAGACAAGAACAACACATGAAGGCAAGTTTAAATGAGGCCGGGAACAACATATAACAATTCCGGTAAGTCCTCATATGCAAATTTCGAAATTGGTCCAGATCTGAATAAACCTTATGTTCAAGTTGCTAAACAGCAAGTTAAGATGCACCAAGAGGATCTACACGAGATTCTAGTCAAGTTACATATAAAGTTCATTAGATTCGGAGTTACGGCCTAGAAGATATGAGCAAAACAAGTTAAACATGGCATTGATGCAAAATGCATACAAACATCAAGCAAACACCTCAAAACAAGGATGCAACATGATAATATGAAACAACATGCAAAATCAAGCAAGTTTCATATAGCGCACACTCAAAACGGAGCAACGGTTCAACACACACACACTATACAAGTCATAGCAACAATCTGTCCATAACAGCAACTAGGCATCTTACAAGCATCAAATCGACAAGCTACAGCACCTCAACATAATAACAAAAGGCATGGGCATGAAGTACAGGTAAAGCACAACAAAACATGAACACTGAGCTATCTCCAGAAAAGGCTAGAACATGCTCAAAATGACATGGAAAGATTGCAAATAATAACAGTTTCAGACTTTGCAGAAATAACATCATGTTGCAATATTTGGAGCTATCAAACAACATGTTACAAGAACTTATCATGGACAACAAAGGCATGGCATGAGATACTAAACCCATAGAACAAAAGTCCCTTACTGACCATGAGCCAAAAAGGAACAGAAGATAAGATGGCACCCATGTAAACATGGCAAGTTATATTACAGATTCATACATGGCAGGAACAACAATAAGTAGGCATGTTGGTGAGCTTGCACCAATCACCACAGAGCAATACATGGCATGGAAAGGCAACCAACAGCAAGAAGACATGTTTATGAAGCTAAGCATGGCAAGATCAAGGTCATAGGGTGCATGGAACACTAGCAAAACACATGGGAACTAGTGAACTTAATGTTAACAGGCTGATAGCAAAATTACCAAGCAACTTTGGAGCAAGATATGAACAATCTAAAGCAAGCTATAAATGCAACCAGGGGCATGGATGGATAGGTCATAACATGTAGATCAAAACATGTTTATAGGACATCTCCAGATTATGCATAGAATGATTAGTAGCAACATGTTTACATAGCAACAAAATATAATAGAATCTGTCAGGAAAACAGCAACAAAAAGTACACTACTTAACAAGCTCGATTCACTCACCACAAGTCATTTCATGACAAGATCAGCATAGCATCATCAAGAAGACATGTTTATGTAGCCAACCAAGGCAAGAACAAGTCCATAGCATGCAAGGATCAACTATAGCAACCTTGGCTAAATTGAATAACAAGTAAACAATCTGCCAGGAAACATTTTGAAGCAAACATAGAGCACCAAAATTACATGCTAGACTACTCCATAATTGCAAACAAGGGCATGAATAGATAGACAATAACCATATGTTCAAAATACCCTTACTGAAGTATCTCAAAATATGCATGGATCTCTCTGTAGCATCAAGTTTACATGGCATCAAAATAACAGCAGAACAGGGACTAAAATCAGCAATATCACGAAGCCTAGTTTGCATGCTTGTGCTAGTCACCACATTGATCACAAAAATACATGGCATACACCCCTGGAAAGATGGCATATCATAGATCAAAACACATGTAGAGCTCATACTCATAGGATGCACACATCAATCATGGCAAAAATGACAAATGAGCAAGTTATAACAGTTCCAGCAGATTAGCATCAACATGCACTATTCCAACAGCATTTCGGGTATCAAGATGAGCTCAAATGAAAACGATGCAATGGAATGAAATGAAGTACTCATTGAGACCACCAATTTGGCATATTAAACGCACGAAACGGAGCTACGGTTGCAGAGATATGATGCGATGAACATGGCATGATAATGTTAGGGATTCGGGGACTCAGGCATTTTTACCTCCGGGAAAAGTCAACCCGGGACGGAGGCGTTCCGGGATGGAGGGATCCGGGATGGGGACGGCGCGTTTGGTTGGCGGGGCTGGTGGATCTCATCCACCCTCAGGGATCTGGCCGGAGAGGAACTCCGGCGAGCTGCGGGGCAACTCCGATGAGCTCGGGCGACGATGAGGACGGCGGGGGGGCGCGACAGAGGAGGCAAACGGCGGCGGCGCCGCTTGAGCGGGGCGGCGGAGCAGGGACGTCGCTGGCAGGCGGAGGCGACGGGGTCCGGCGATGAGGCGCGCGGCACCAGGCCAGCCGGCGGCA
>NC_041385.1:238185738-238192878 GCF_002162155.2 Triticum dicoccoides
ATCCGAAAATGGAGAGGGGAACACATTTTTATAGGTAGAGGGAGCTAGGAGAGTCCAAATGAGGTGCGGTTTTCGGCCACGCAATCGTGATCGAACGACCGAGAGCATGAAGGGGACTTAGATGGGTTTTGGGCCACTTTGGAGGGGTGTTGGGCTGCACACAACAGAGGCTTTGCGGTTACCCGGTTAACCGTTGGAGTATCAAACGACCTCCAAATGGCACGAAACTTGACAGGCAGTGTACCGGTGCTATACCAAGGCCGCTTGGCAAACCTCGGGCCATTCCGAAAAAGTTTAATACCCGCTCACAACAGAAGACAAAAGGGGAACGTCGGATGACATAGGAGTGCCGGATAGCAAAACGGACAACGGGGAAAATGCTCGGATGCATGAGACGAACACGTATGCAAAATGAAATGCACATGACGACATGATATGAAATGCATATGATGCCTTGGCAAAGTGCAACACGCAAGCATATGACATGGCAACAACGACGAATAACTGGCAGACAGCTGGCGCATCGAATCTGGGGCGTTACAACACTCCTCCACTAACAAGAGATCTCGTCCCGAGATCTTAGGACCGAGACGGAAGGAAAAAGGATGAGGTGAAACAAGAATTCAAGAGAAGAAGCCAAGAATCGAGAGCACTCGAGAAGCAGAGAGGAACGCTGAGAATGACGAGGATCGAAAGCTCAGGGAATCAGATAGACTATGAAATCACTCGTTCTAACCGGAGTGGTTAGAATGAGAAAAGAAACGGATAAGACTGAAAGGATTTAGGCAGCACTCCGGCTGAACATGGAAAGAATAGAACATGAACTTGAGAGGATGGAAAGATACTTGATGAAGGCATGACACAAAACCTCCGGAAAGAATTGAAAGAGTTGCTTGAAAAGAATGGAGAAGACAATGACAACTTGTGCCACGAATGAAATAGGAAGCAACTTAGAAGAAAAGATTGAACGGAGTTGTTGAGAAAATCAACAACGAAAGAATAAGCTTGTTGTGGACTTATGGAAAACATCTCGAAATTACGAGGTGATAACCGACCACAAACGGAAATGATTGGATAGCTGAGAAGAATGAATAAATGCAAAACTCCACTTCAAAAGAATACGGAGATTTAATTGCACTTCGAGATGCAAGAAGAAAAGGTACTTGAATTTCTCCAACAAAATGTTGATGAACTCTTGAAGAACCACCATAAGAACTCCGGTAACAAACGGATGACGAGATAAAATTCAAGGATGGAAAGAATAAGATTCAGGCCCTGCGATGATTTAGATGGAGACTCCGACGAAATGGCTGAGGAAATTGGACTCCGGAAAAGAAAAGATGAGAACACTTAGAACTAGAATTTATTAATCACGAACAAACGCCAAAGGATGGGATTACTCACTTGGATGAAATAAAAATAAGATTTATTGTATGCTTATCCTTCATCAAATTAAATTGATGACAATGGATTTTTTCATACTACTTATTCTTCTTGAAAAGGATTGAGAAATGACATATCGCAAACTTGAGAAGGTCTTCATGAACCACCGATAGATTGGAAAGAACGAATGGCTTAAAATGATAAAAAGGCAAAAGAATCTTGAATGAACCACCGTAAGAGTTCGGGAAAGATTGATGAAAGAGAATGAATCACCGGGAAGAATTAGAAGAGCCAATAAGCTATAGGGGATTTAGATGCAAAAGAACAAAGAGAACATGAGCTGATTAAAGAACACTTGAACGAAGCACCGGGATAATTGGATAACGGTAGTTGAAATGTGAGGACGAAGAATTCTTCTGGGATGATGGCCTCCGGATGATCGAGAGAGAAAGCAACTCCTGAAATGCTCCGGAAGGATGAAAAGAATTTGCATGACTTGAAACAATTTGATAGGATAACATCGAGCTAGCACCGCGAATCTCCGGGAGAATGGACAAGATTTAAGAGAAAAACTCTTCTTTGGTCTTCAAATGATGACGAGAAACACCACCAAAATTACTGAGGTACTCCGGGAGGATGAAAAAAAAACGAAGCTGTTGAGCCAACAATGAAAAGAATTTGAAAGCGATCTTGTAGAAGGCATGTGACTGATGGAATCCATTCTTACGTCACACTTGAAAAGAATTGAAAATAACTTCGGGATAATTAGAAGAGTCAGGTAAGATCCTGGAAAAAGAGCTATGGGTTAGGGCCCACTGAAAAGATAACATCGTTGGAAAAGGATGTTGAAAAGATAGATGATGCACCGGAACAATTGAAATATTTGAATGAGGTGACCACCTCGAATTAATTGGAACATAGACGAATCTTCTGAGATATCTTCTGAACTCCGGAATGATTGAATGACGAGAGGCAAACGAGTAAGGAGAACACTTTACAAAAGGACAAGAATGTGATCAACCGGAAAAACTTGAATTGAATCCACCGGAAAAGAGATGAAGAATGTCAAACAAAAGAGAATTCACCGGTTGAAATAAACGAGGGAAGACTGAAGAGGCTCTGTGCAAATGAAATAGATGCTCGAAAGAGACTCAAACTCCGGGAAGAAAAATGGTGGGAGGGCGGGAAAACAAAGGCAACTGGAAGGGGAGAAACCGATGAATAACTTGAAGAGAAAAAACACCGGTTAAAATCATTGAAGAAAGAAAGCAAAGACTTCTCACGAGTAGGATGGATACTCGATTACGGACTCGGGATTCGAGAAGAAAAAGGGAGGGCGGGTGGGAAAAAACAACTGAGGGTTGAACTCAAAGATGAAGAGGCTCGAGTCAACTTGACGAGAAATGCACCGGATGCAAAGAGCTGAGGAACAACTACCAGAAAAACCAACTGCGTGAACCTGAAGAAAATTTTGAAGGGGAAGAGGAGTAATTCAAAACACCTACGTCAAGATTCCTCACCAGAGCGACGAAGGGGCTGAGGAGTAAAAAGAATTCCTACTCTCCGATATAACTAGACTCAGAAATCAGTTTTCTTCTAGACTCAACAACAGCCAAACTACACGATCAATCAAGGGGGCTCCTAGGGTCGGTCGAGGCTCTGATACCAACTTGTCACGCCCAATATGCGACCCTATCCAAAAGGAACTCGAAGGTCCCACCAAGGATAGACCCGCATATTGGAACGCTTTTGCAAGGTGGATATCATTACGTCAGCATTACATAATAGGTGTGGATACATACAAAACATACAATGTCACATGAATACAACAATACAACATACAAGAACAACATCTGACTACGGATGAAACACAAACAGAAGCTCAAACGACATCCACCCTGCTAGCCCAGGCTGCCGACCCGGAACCTATCCCCTGATCGAAGAAGAAGCAGAAGAAGAACTCCAACACAAGTAAAACATCGCTCTCGCGTCAAGATCATCGCACAACCTGTACCTGCAACTGTTGTTGTAGTAATCTATGAGCCACGAGGACTCAGCAATCCCATTACCATGGGTATATGACTAGCAAAGCTTAAAGGGAAAGGAAGGGGTAAAGTGGTGAGGTTGTAGCAGCGACTAAGCATATATGGTGGCTAACATACGCAAAAGAGAGCGAGAAGAGAAACAAAGGAACGGTCGTGAAGCTAGCAATGATCAAGAGGTGATCCTGAACACCTACTTACGTCAAACATAACCCAGAAACCGTGTTCACTTCCCGGACTCCGCCGAGAAGAGACCATCACGGCTACACACGCGGTTGATGCATTTTAGTTCGGATCAGGTGTCAAGTGATCTACAACCGGACATTAACAAATTCCCATCTGCCACATAACCGCGGGCACGGCTCTCGAAAGTTTATACCCTGCAGGGGTGTCCCAACTTAGCCCATGACAAGCTCTCGCGATCAACGAAGGAATAGACCTTCTCCCAGGAAGACCCGATCAGTCTCGGAATCCCGGTTTACAAGACATTTCGACAATGGTAAAACAAGACCAGCAAAGCCGCCCGATGCGCCGACAATCCTGATAGGAGCTGCACATATCTCGCTCTCAGGGCAACACCGGATGAGCACTCCGTACAACTAAAACCAGACCTCAAGTTTCCTTGAGGGGGCGCTGCAAAGGACTCTAGTTCGGACCAGCACTTAGACAAGCACTGGACTGGGGGGCCTAAAATAAAGATGACCCTTGGGTTGGCCGACCCAAGGGAAGGGTATAGGTGGTGGTGAGGCAAATGCTAAAACCAAGGTTGGGCCTTGTTGGACAAGTTTTATTCAAAGCGAACTGTCAGGGGGGTCCCATAAATCACCCGACCGTGTTAGGAACGCAAAATCCGGGAACATAACACCGGTATGACGGAAACTAGGGTGGCAAGAGTGGAACAAAACACCAGGCATAAGGCCGAGCCTTCCACCCTTTACCAAGTATATAGATGCATTAATAATATAAGAGATATTGTGATATCCCAACATAATCCTGTCCACCATGGAGAAATCTTCAACTTCACCTGCAACTAGCAACGCTATAAGAGGGGCTGAGCAAAGCGGTAACATAGCCAAGCAATAGTTTGCTAGGAATGGTGTCAAAGGTTAGAGGTTCATGGCAATTTGGGAGGCTTGAAGAGCAAATGATAGGTAATGCAGCATAGCGATAGAACGAAGCAACTAGCATAGCAATGATAGTAGTGAGATCCAGGGTAGCGGTCATCTTGCCTGAAATCCCGCAAGGAAGAAGAACGAGTCCATGAAGAAGATGAAGCCACGAAGACGAACCACACATAGACGAATGCATCCTCACGATCGCAACGAAACGAGAACTATCGAGAAGAAGCACACAACATGGTAAACACACCACACATGGACAAGACATGATGCATAACAAGCATGATGCATGACCAAGCTACATGAAGCTACTCATGGCAAGAGATGATGCAAACAAGAACAACACATCAAGGCAAGTTTAAATGAGGCCGGGAATAGCATATAACAATTCCGGTAAGTCCTCATATGCAAATTTCGAAATTGGTCCAGATCTGAATAAACCTTATGTTCAAATTGTTAAACAGCAAGTTAAGATGCACCAAGATGATCTACACGAGATTCTAGTCAAGTTACATATAAAGTTCATTAGATTCGGAGTTACGGCCTAGAAGATATGAGCAAAACAAGTTAAACATGGCATTGATGCAAAATGTATACAAACATCAAGCAAACACCTCAAAACAAGGATGCAACATGATAATATGAAACAACATGCAAAATCAAGCAAGTTTCATATAGAGCACACTCAAAACGGAGCAACGGTTCAACACACGCACACTATACAAGTCATAGCAACAATCTGTCCATAACAGCAACTAGGCATCTTACAAGCATCAAAACAACATGCTACACACCCCAACATAATAACAAAAGGTATGGTCATGAATTATAGGTAAAGCACAACAAAACACGAACACTGAGCTATCTCCAGAAAAGGCTAGAACATGCTCAAAATGACATGGAAAGATTGCGAATAATAACAGTTTCAGACTTTGCAGAAATAACATCAGGTTGCAATGTTTAGAGCTATCAAACAACATGTTACAGGAACTTATCATGGCAAACAAAGGCATGGAACGAATCTACTAAACCCATAGAACAAAAGTCCCTTACTGGCCATGAGCCAAAAATGAACAGAAGATAAGATGGCACCCATGTAAACATGGCAAGTTATATTACAGATTCATACATGGCAGGAACAACAATAAGTAGGCATGTTGGTGAGCTTGCAACACTCACAACAGAGCAATACTTGGCATGTCAAGGCAACCAACAGCAAGAAGACATGTTTATGAAGCTAAGCATGGCAAGAGCAAGGTCATAGGGTGCATGGAACACTAGCAAAACACATGGGAACTAGTGAACTTAATGTTAACAGGCTGATAGCAACATTACGAAGCAAGTTTGGAGCAAGATATGAACAATCTAAAGCAAGCTATAAATGCAACCAGGGGCATGGATGGATAGGGCATAACATGTAGATCAAAACATGTTTATAGGACATCTCCAGATTATGCATATAATGATTAGTAGCAACATGTTTACATAGCAACAAAATATAACAGAATCTGTCAGGAAAACAGCAACAGCAAGTACACTACTTAACAAGCTCGATTCACTCACCACAAGTCATTGCATGACAAGATCAGCATAGCATCATCAAGAAGACATGTTTATGTAGCCAACCAAGGCAAGAACAAGTCCATAGCATGCATGGATCAACTATAGCAACCTTGGCTAAATTGAATAACAAGTAAACAATCTGCCAGGAAACATTTTGAAGCAAAAGTAGAGCACCAAAATGACATGATAGACTACTCCATAATTGCAAAAAAGGGCATGAATAGATAGACAATAACCATATGTTCAAAACACCCTTACTGAAGTATCTCAAAATATGCATGGATCTCTCTGTAGCATCAAGTTTACATGGCATGAAAATAACAGCAGAACAGGGACTAAAATCAGCAATATCACGAAGCCTAGTTTGCATGCTTGTGCTAGTCACCACATTGATCAAAAAAATACATGGAATACACCCCTGGAAAGATGGCATAGCATAGATCAAAACACATGTAGAGCTCATACTCATAGGATGCACACATCAATCATGGCAAAAATGACAAATGAGCAAGTTATAACAGTTCCAGCAGATTAACATCAACATGCACACTTCCAACAGTATTTCGGGCATCAAGATGAGCTCAAATGAAAATGATGCAATGGAATGAAATGAAGTACTCGTTGAGACGAACAATTTGGCATATTACACGCACGAAACGGAGCAACGGTAGCAGAGATACGATGCGATGAACATGGCATGATAATGTCAGGGATTCGGGGACTTGGGCATTTTTACCTCCGGGAAAAGTCAACCCGGGACGGAGGCGTTCCGGGACGGAGGGATCCGGGATGGGGACGGCGCGTTTGGTTGGCGGGGCTGGTGAATCTCATCCACCCTCACGGATCTGGCCGGAGAGGAACTCCGGCGAGCTGCGGGGTGACTCCGGTGAGCTCGGGCGACGATGAGGACGGCGGGGAGGCGCGGCAGAGGAGGCAAACGGCGGCGGCGCCGCTGGAGCGGGGCGGCGGAGCAGGGACGTCGCCGGCAGGCGGAGGCGACGGGGTCCGGCGATGAGGCGCGCGGCACCAGGCCA